>NC_056751.1:338908277-339248277 GCF_019279795.1 Protopterus annectens | reverse complement strand
TGGGATTCAAGTCACTACATAATATGACAGACATTTGAGTTTCAAACTTCATATCCTTCAGAATATGTACGCTAACATAAAACCTATTTCTCTAGCAACTTTCTAAGTTTATAAGGTCAATATTTAGAGTCTGCCTATTTTTGGGTATTTTTCCCCACATTCATTTTGGTTTTGTCCATATTTTTTATGCTAGGAGTTTGGGAGGTATAGACATATGGATTACAAACTGTTGCTGCTTGCAGTGACATTAAATCATATTTGTCCTAACAGGAGAACATTAAAACTAAGGAAGATTAGGTGAAATCTGAAGAACTTCTGTGATGAGTAAGCTTTTTAAGACATAGATGAGTAGCTTGTTCCAGGGTATGGGAAGTCTCTGGGACAGGAATCTATCCCTCCAGCATGTCCTGCTTTTTTTGAGGTGACAAGGTTTAGGTCCCTATGTAGCTCAGAGGGATTGGGATTTATTTAGATGCAGCATGTCCAACAGCTCTAGGTTTGACATAGCTTTATATGTTAGGCAGATATCACCTCGAAGTAGGTGATATGCTATGGAGTAAAGCTAGAGTTTTTTTGAGACGGTCAGTGTAGGGTATCTGTTTGAGGCCAGTAATCCTCTTTGTGAGGTACTGCTGTGGCCTTTCCAGCTGCTGCAGATATCTTGTGAGGTACATTCCAAAAGGGGCATTGTAGTCTATAATGGGTCTAATGAGTGTTGAGTAGAGGGAACAATGACCTCTTTTTTCCTGGATGAAAACCCTTTTGTGATGAGGTGTGCCACATAGGTTTTCCTGACTACTGTGGCGATGTGATTATCAAAGGAGAGACTACTGTCCACATGGGTCGCAAGGTCTCTTATCACACATTTGGTGTTAAGTAGACTGCCGCCTATGTGGTAATTCATTGGTACAGAGTTTTTACCAAACGGGATGACAATGCAATTTTGGCATTGAGCTTGAGGCCATGGTTCTGACACCAGGCATCTGTCTCAGTGAGTCCCTTCTGTAGGATGTCCACATCATTAGGGGATTCAACTATGGCTCCTAGCTTGCAGTCATCTGCGAACTTCGTTAGCCAAAGGCCTTCTGTGTTAGCCTGTACTTCCGAGAAGTAGATACCAAACAGGAGAGGTCCCAGGACTGAACCCTGTGGTACTCCATTTGTCACTGGCTTGAAGTCAGATTTGAGTCTGCAACTTTTACAATGTGGGTTCTGTCAGTGAGCCAGTTGGCAACCATCTTGTGATGTAAGGATTTATACCTAGTTTAGTGAGTTTATCTATAATTCCAGAATGGGGGAGTGTGTCTAAAGCCTTGTTGAGGTCAAGATAAGACTGTGTGAACCACCTTACCCTCATCTACAGCTTTAGTGACTGCCTCAAAGAAGTCGATCAGGTGTAGGAGGCATGATCTGCCTTTCTCAAACCCTAACTGGGTGGGGTAAAGAGTTTGGAGGTTACCAATGTCTTTGTTTTTGAGTTCCATGATGATACTTTCCATGGCCTTACAGATCAGGCTCGTCAGGCTAATATGGCGATAGTTCCTGGGATCAATGGTGGCTTCCCTTTTGTGGAGTGGGATAACTATTGCTGTGTGCCATTCATTGGGCATAAAGCCTGATGTGAGGCTATGACTGAACATGGTGCTTAGGTGGGAAGCCAGTTTGTTCTTAAGTTTGTGTAAAACGCAGCCTGGGATGTTGTCCGGTCCCACTGATGCTGTGTTTTTGGATTTAGAGAATGCATGTTTTACCTGCATATTTGTGATTACAGGGACTCTGCATTCTTCCTGTATAGAATTGGGCCTTTTAGGGGGTGAGAGGGGGGTAAAGTTAGCACTGAACCTATCTGCCAGGATGTTAGCATTATCAGTTGGTTCTGTAATTTTCGTGCCGTTGTGCTGTAACTCAGAGCAGATCTGGGTGTTGCCATTGAGATTCCTTTCTAAACATACTGGAAAATATTAAGATAAAACTGAACACTCTAATACTGGGTGATTTTTAACTACCCTGCCATTACCTGGGAAAACTACTTGGGTACCAACACCTTTCCCCAAAGGTTCTTGGAATTCATAAATTCCAATGCCCTGGATCAACTAATCCATTGTACCACCAGGGGTTCCAATATCCTAGACGTGGTCATTACCAACATGGGAGATAGATGCTCCACACCAGTGGTCAACCCCACATTGGTCAGATCTGACCATAAGCAAATCACCCTTGGCACCCACATCCCACTCCCACCCCCCAGTACGGAAACTTCCATAAAAAACTTCTCCAAAGCAAACTTCTTGCTCTTCAAGTCAGAAGTGACAAACTTCATGACTCCCATGCATATGGGAGCTGAAAGTTCCAACTGCTGAATCCTCCACTAAGGCACTGTACAAGCACATCCACTCGTGCACGAGTTGTGCCATCCCAAATAGAACCAAGGCGCTCTTCTTCAAAAAAGGAAGCCAATTTGGTGGTCTCCTGCCATAAACAAACTATACAACAGAAGGAAGAACCTGTGCAGAAAGAGGAAAATCCCAGGATGCAAAAAAACTCCCTTACCAGCCTCTGTAAGAAGCTGAGATCTCTCATAAAATCCTTCGAAGCTAGTTACAAAAATAAAATTGCCAAAGATTCCAAAGACAACCACAAGGCATTCTATAGTTATGTCAAGAATCTAAATGGCAATGCTCAGATCTGCTCTGAGCTACAACAGAATGGCATTAAATATACTGATCCCAAGGATATTGCCAGTGTACTGGCAGAGCGATTTTGTGCAAACTTCACCCCCCTCTCACCCCGTAAAGTGCCCGTCTCAATACCTAAAGATTGCCAATTTCTGGTAATCACGGCTACACAGGTAGATACCGCTCTCCAAAGCTAAGAATACAGCATCCGTGGGACCAGATGGCATCCTGGGCTATGTACTACATGAACTACAAAATGAACTGGCACCTCACCTAAGTGTCATGTTTAATCATAGCCTCACCTCAGGCTTCGTGCCCATTGAGTGGCGCACAGCTACAGTTATCCAACTCCACAAGGGTGGGGGGAGGTCCACCTTGGATCCTAGGAACTACTGTCCCATCAGTCTGACAAGCCTGATCTGCAAGGGCATGGAACGCATTATCATGGAACTTATAAACAAAGACATTGGCAACCTTCAAACACTGGACCTCACCCAGTTTGGGTTCGTGAAGGGCCGATCTTGTCTCCTGAACCTGATTGACTTCTTCGAATCAGTCTCCAGAGCTGTGGACGAGGGTAAGGCGGTCCACAAAGCCTATCTAAACTTTGCCAAGGCCTTCGACACCATCCCCCACTCTGGAATCATAGATAAACTTACTAAGCTGGGCATAAATCCCTACGTCACTCGATGGGTTGCCAACTGGCTTACTGACAGAACCCACACTGTAAAAGTAGCCGATTCCAAATCAAGCTCTAGACAAGTGACAATTGGAGTATTTCAGGGTTCAGTCCTGGGACCACTCTTGTTTGGCATCTACTTCTCTGAAGTACAGGCCAACACTAAGGACTCTGGCTAACAAAGTTCGCAGATGACTGCAAACTGGGAGCCATTATTGAATCCCGAAATGATGTGGATATTCTACAAAAGGGCCTTACAGAAACAGATGCTTGGTGCCAGGGCCATGGGCTCAAGCTTAATGCCAAGAAATGTATAGTTAGCCCCTTTGGGAAAAGCCATGTACCCATGAATTACCACTTAGGTGGCAGTACACTAAACACTGAAAGTGTGATGAGAGACTTGGGGGCATAGGTTGACAGTGGTCTCACCTTCGATAACCTCTTCACCACAACAGTCAGGGAATCCTATGTGGCACACCTCATCAGTAAGGGCTTTTCATCCAGAAAAAAGGAGTTCATTGTCCCACTGTACTCTTCCCTCATTAGACCCATTATAGAGTACAATGCCCTGTTTGGTATGTACCTCACAAGACATCTTCAACAGCTGTTAATGCCACAGAAATACCTCACTAAAAGAATCACAGGCCTAAAGCAGATGCCCTATGCTGACCGTCTAAAAAAACTCCAGCTATACTTTGTGGAATATCGTCTACTCAGAGGCGATCTCTGCTTAACATACAGGGCCATGTCAAATCCTGAGTTGTTGGACATGCTCCACTTAAAGAAATCCCAATCCCTCAGAGCCACACGCTCCAGGGATCTAAACCTTGTCATCACAATGAACAAAACATGCTGGAGGGATAGGTTCCTGACCCAGAGACTCCCCATACTCTGGAATAGACTGCCCATACATGTCAAGCAGAGCACCTCCTTGGCCCTCTTCAAAAGAAACCTTGACGATTGGATGGGTGATAGGAAATTCACCCCAGGGATCACATCAGTCGCCCTGCTAGACAGGGATCCAGGGAAGTAAATATTGTGGGAAGAAATATCCAGGGAATTGTTATGGCTAGGCTTGTATAGGCCTTAGGGCCGATAGCCTAGTACCAACCTATGAACCTATGAACATAGCTATAGAATGCTTTGTGGTTGCCCTTACACTCAGTGGCGGTTTTGTTTTCGTAGCTAGCTTTGGAGGATCTCATAAGTGATCTCAGATTCTTACTGAGGCTGAACAGGGAGCTCCTCCACTCATGGGAATTTACTCTCTTTTGTAACAGTTTCTTCCTTCTGTTGCAGAGTTTTTTATGACGGTACCACCAGATTGGCTTCCTTTTTTTGCAGGATAGCGTTTTGGTTCTGTTTGGGATAGCACGATCCATGCACTCGTGTAAGTGCTTATAGGGTGCATTTGTGTAGGATTCCGCAGTCATAACTGTATTGTCCATCTGCATGGGTGTCATGAAGTTCGCTACTTCTGTCTTAAGAAGCATGAAGTTGGCTTTGGAGAAATTTTTACCGTGGTTTCCTTAATGGGGGGTGGGATGTGGATATCTAGGGTGATTAGCTTATGGTCGGATCTGACCAACGAGGAGTTGACTTAAGGTGTGGAACACTGGTCACTCATGTTGGTAATGACTAGGTCTAGGATATTATTGCTCCTGGTGGGGGTGTGGATAAGTTGATCCATGGACTGGAATTTATGAATTCCAGAAAGCATTGAGCAAAGGAGTTGGTACATGACTAGTTTTCCCAGTAAATGGTGGAGTAGTTGAAATCGCCGATTATTAGGGTGTTTGGTTGAAAACTAATATTTTCTAGTATATCAAGAAAAGAGGAGTGAGAATCCTGGGGCATGGATGGGGATCTGTAGCAACCTACAATATGGATTGCAGTTATGGCCAGAGTTAGTTGCGCTTGGATAACCTGGGATGCATTATGCTGAGCAACTAGCCTGGAGGTGTGGATATCCTTAAAGAATATGAACACACCTGTGCCTTTGGTGTTCTGGACCAGGTTAGATGGCCGAAAAGTGTGGTATGAGTTATAGCCTGGTAATGCAAGGGTGCACTCTGGAGCCTTGAACCAGGTCTCAGTCACTGCACAGATATCCATGTTCTTCATTTTAAAGAGTGCTTCAAGGGAGTGCATTTTGAGATTTAGACTTCTAGCATTGAGTAGCATTACCCTCAGTTTTTGCTTGCCTGTTCCTGTTACTGTGGTGAATTTGTCATTTGAACCTTGCCTAAAAATGGCACTGTAGGGGTGGCAAGAGCCTTTACCAGTATCCAGAATCCCAAGAGTGACAGGTGCGGGCCATCTCTGGCAAAGCATCGTGGTCTGTCGACCATGTCGTCCCAGGCAGACAGATACTGGATCCCCTTAGAATGACACCAGAAGCTTAGCCAATTGTTGTAGACAATAATTTTGTTCTTGTACTGCGGTATCATTCTGGGCGATGGCTGGATGCTGCTCATGGCTAGTGTCATACCTGCCTTGGGCTACAAGATCAGAGAGCTCTTCCATGTCTCTCTTCATGAAGTCCAGGGAGGTACATCTCAGGTCGTTCACACCAACATGGACAAGGACAGAGACATATTTGTACTTGTTGTGGAGTGACCTGAGTGCATGGATTATGTGGCAGATCCTGGCACCCGAAAGGCAGCTGACAGTAACCTTCTCCTTATTTAGCCTAGTGAATGGGACATCAGTGTGCCTGACTATAGAGTCACCAATGACCAGTGTGTTGGGTACTTTGTTTTGTCTTATGGGCTGTGGTTGAGTGGCACAATGAGTCTGTGGGCTATGTGTCGTTTGGGTTGTGTTGGAGGGTGGAGGTTGATTGCGTTTCTGCTTTGGAGGTCTCTGTTGCTTGAGCAGATTATTACTGAGAGCCTCCGCTAATGTTTTTTTGTTTCTTTGTGTGGATTTTGGTGGTGTAGGTTTAGTGGGACTATGTGATGAGTGTGATGTGGTGCAAGTGTTTACCTTCTCCTCTTTACTGTCAGGTTCAGTCTTGGATGGAGAGGGCTTTACCTCCAGTTTGGCTAGATAAGTGCATCTCTCACAGGTTGTAGTATTGGCTGGTAGGAGGAGAGGGTTGTCTGTGTACATGAGGCAATTGCTACATTGGCTCAAGATGCCCAGATTCATCATATAGATAGGAGAGACCACTGGGAGCTGACCCTTGGACATGCTTGAATAAAAAAAACTATTTTCCTCTAGACAAGTGAGGAAAGTGAGTACAAGAGCTGTTTTTCTCTAAGCAAGTGAGGAAAGTAAGTACAAAAACTGTTTTCCTCTAGGTAATGAGGAAAGGTTAAGTGCTGTAGTAATTTGTAGCTTATTTAGTGTTTACAACGAGTTCTGAACAAGTGATGAGCACGAATAAGCAAATTCAAGTGCTAAAGCCAAGAATCTGTATCTGAATTAGACTAGTTACAGGAAAGAAGAAACAAGTGCAAATGCGGCTTTTAAATCAGAAAGTTAAGAGAGATGGAAAAAATGCCTAAATGGCTAATAATTACAATTTCTGGGCCACAAACCACTCCTTATGTGGTAGATAGGTTACCTAGTGCTAACCACTCCCACTGATAAGCTAGAAGGCTTCCTTCCAACACAGGCTTGTGTGGGGGGGGGGGTTCAGGAGCTTACAAACAGTCCTGGATACAGCAAATCTTTATCTGGACTAGACTAGTTATAGGAAAGGGTGGAAAACAAGTGCAAATACGAGCTTTTAAATCAAAGTGTAGAGAGAGAGATGGAAAAACTGTCCAAATGGCCAATAACTACAATTTCTGGGCCAGAACCACTCCTTATGTGGTAGATTGGTTACCTAGTGTTTACCACTCTTACTGATAAGCTAGCAGGCTTCCCTCAAACACAGACAGGCTGGGGGGGGGCTCAGAAGCTTACAGTCAGACCTGGATATAGCAAATCTATATCTGGACTAGACTAGTTACAGGAAAGTCAGCAATCAAGCGTAATTTTTTTTGTTACAGTTAAGCAGAACACAGGGAGATTCTAGCAAAGTTTTTTTTTTTTTTTTTGTAAAGGAAAGGGAGAAAGGAGAAGCAGAAGGTTAGGAAACTAAATGGGTTGTCCTTCTCAAATGTTCTCTTTCTATTAGGTAGAATGAGCTAATGGCACTAGTCTGACAGGAGTTCCCAGATCAAAATTACAGTAGGGGCAGGCAACTGTAAAGCCACCAACTATAAGACAAAGACACCAACAGGGAGGGAGCGCGGGTAACAGATCACAATATTCAATGAAAGAAGTAACAGAATTGCAGACAGAACACCATATTTACTGAACAAATAAATATAAAAAAATGCAATGCTATCTTTAACACTGCAAGTTTGTACTTATCCCAGCTTGTAATGCAGTTGATTGTAGGTATAAAGCAGCCAGCCAAACAGCTATTGATGAAATGATTTCAAAGATATATGACTAACACTTATAACCACAGAGTAAACCTCTAGGCTAAGAGTTAACACTGAATATGAATGAAGTGGAACAGCAGTAACCCCCACTACTTGCAGAGAGAGACAGATCACAATATTCAATGAAAGAAATAACAGAATTGCAGACATACTATATTCACTGAACAAATAAATATAAAAATGAAATGCAATACTATCTTTAACACTGCAAGTTTGTACTTATCCCAGCTTGTAATGCAGTTGATTGTAGGTTTAAAGCAGCCAGCCGAACAGCTACCCATTATGTGTGTCCTGCATGGCCTTCCTTATGTGAAGTAATGCTGCCTTTTTATATTACCCATGATTTAGAGAAATGCCGTGTTGTCTTTTTCATTGGTGATTCCTTGACTGTTACCTACAATGAGGTCAATCTAACTGGTCCCATAGTTTTTCATCTCTCTCTCTCTTGCTTCCAGTATTGTGAATGAAAATAAGTTCTGCTTTCCCGTCATCATTTGTTAAAAAGCTTATAAAGAGATATTGTTAGATCTGTGATGAGAAGGGCCATCATTGTCAACCACCATGACTGAAGCCACAAGCTTTTATTCAGCTTAGTATCTGAAACTGCACCAGGCTATTAGCCACTCCCCTTTCTCCCGTAGTGCTCTGCCAACTGTCTTCCACTTCAGATCTCTTTAGATGAATGTAAGTGCATCGAATAAATTGGCTCAGGGTATGCTTGTTTGTTTACAGATTGATATTTTGTGAAAACAATAAGTTTTTGACCTCAAGAATGTTCTGTTCTTTTTCATTTCTTCTTGCATCTGTTTGCCTTTCCGGTCAGTCCTATTCCTTTTAACTTGAATTTTATTGGGAGGTTTTACTTTTCTTAATTATTTTCTTAGCCTCATCCTAACAACTTAGAGTTTGCTTCTCTGCCTTGTTTCAAAGTTGCCATTTTTTTACTGTTCTTTGCTAAAGTTGTTTTTCAGTAGGTGTTTAGTTTTGTATGGATGAACAAAAGAATGCAACTGTGGATAAAAGATGCTTCCCAAAGTCAAACACATCTCATGTGCCTTTTGTATATTAGACAAACATTTCATTGAAAGTGTGATATTTGGGAGTCATTTACTCCTACACTTGGATATAGGACGGATAAATTTACTACAGACTAAGTTAAAAAAAAAAGTTCTTTATTCACTCTGGATGGGGGCCTCAAAATTATACTCTCTCTCTAAAAGTGGTTGGTCAGACTCCAGGACTGAGCCCATGGCCAATAAGTCTCCAAGAGAAGGATTGAGAAAAAGAGTGAGAAAAAAAGCATAATCTGGAAGAAAGAGGTAGAGGTGGATGTGAAATTGTAAGCTGGTTCCTTACCACAGCCTATTGCCAAAAAAACTTGGCCAGAATAATCATCTTCATCTTACACCCTTGTACCAATCAGAATACTATTGGAGCAATCTCCATGACCCAGATGATCAGAGGTCAGTTAGCTGCTCTTGTGCTTAGGGAAGTCTGGGAGTGAGTGGTTTACTATAGCTCATCCACCCTGCAGAGGGAGAGATGGCAGACCTGGCAGCTGATATCCTGGAAATGGGGAAATGGCAGTCCTGGCAGATGATTTCTCCCATAAAAGCAGAGGCTTGCATGTTCACAATGGTTGTAGGACCAGACGTCTCTGATTGGGTGATCTCAAGCCAATGATGATGCATCTCAGAGGAAGTGCATGTAGTAGAACACACACATGATATGGGGAGAACAGTAATGTGGGTGCCCATGTCAGATAGCAAGCGTCAGTTCAGGTCATTCAAGAGAATACTGCAGAGGTTGCACGCATGACTGTTTGCACTATTGGCACTGGGCAAAGATGGCCTGATTCATAGCAAAGCTTAGTGGTTAGCAGGAACTGGGGAAGCAAATTAGGTAAAACACATATCTTGCTTTCTCCTTTTGACTCTGAAGTTAGAAAACTTTTTGTCTCTCCAGCCTCTCTCTGTTAGGTCAGTTATTTATTTATTTATTTCCAGTTTAATGACCGGGGAGGTCCACTGGGCTCAAATAGCCCATTTTCAGTGGAGGCCCAGGGAGAAAAGCTCCATAGTACAAAGTAAAAGCTACATAATACAAAATACAACAAAATACAATACATAGTTGCAAAAGGTACAGTAAAACAACTTGTAGGTGTTAAATAGCAAACTAAGCAAAGTTGAACTGCAACATATGTAAAATATATAATCCATATTTACATGTTTATAGGTTGAGAACAGTAGTACAGAGTTGAATTTGTACATAGGTTAGAAATGTCTGAGAGTTATATAAAAGTAATGTTAACATAAGGATTAATCCCTGGTGGGTAAGGAAAAATGGGACCTTGCTTGTAATAAATGTGATCATGTATTAAGCAAGTTAGGTAGGTAGAGTGCAATTGCGCTCCATTTATGGGAGAGGTAGGAATGGAGCTGGGTTTTGAAGAGTTCAAAGTTTACAGAGATTCTTAGAGATGGAGGGAGAGAGTTCCATTTTTTGGCTAAGGAAAAGGATAGGAGTAGCTGACCAGCTGGACAATTTGGTTTGTATACAGAGATTAGATCTTTGTGGGCAGATCTTAGAGGTCTGTGTTGGGTAAATTTAGGTAAGATGTTTGCAAGTGCGAGACATTTAGTAAGTTTGAAAATAAGCTTGTGAGCTGTGGAGAGTTGGAGGTAGTCCAGGTAGTTGGGAAGTTCTAGCCATTGCAGCTGGTGGAGAGGTATACAGTGGTGATTGGAGTATTTGGATGTGGTTGTGAACTTTGAGATTTTGTTGTAGTAGGTTTCCAGTTTAGAAGAGATGGAGGAAGATAGGTTGGTTAATAAGGGAGCACCATACATCAGTGAGGGTAGTAAGCAGGTCGAGGCGAGGATCTGTTTAGTTGAAGGGGAGAGGAAGTGTGAGTTTCTGTACAGCATGCCAAGTTTCTGATGGGTTTTATTACTATTTAGCTGAATATCGGTATCAAATTTTAGATGTTCTTCAATAGTAACCCCAAGAAGTTTGGCAAAAGGAACAATTTCTATAGTGGAGTTGGCATGGCTGATAATATTGAAGGAGATTTTGTCGAGAGGGAGAGATTTTGACGGGGTGAATAGTAGGATTTTTGATTTGTTGGCATTTAGGGAGAGATGATTTTGGAGCATCCAGTTCAAAGTAGTTGAGAAAGCAGTTTGAGTTTTAGTTTGAAGCTCAGGGAGGTTAGAGGCAAAGCAGACTAAAGTTGAGTCATCTGCATATTGTACGATTTTATTGTTAGGAATGGCTGTGTGGAAATCATTAATGAAAATATTAAAGAGCATTGGGCCGAGTATGGATTCCTGGGGTACCCCAGTTGGGGTTGGAAAGAAGACAAAGGTGCCAGTTTTTCATTTCACAGCCTGGGATCTATCAGAGAGGTAGCTGCTGAACTAGGTAATGGCGTTTTGTGAGAGTTTAAGATTAAAAAGGTGCATAAGAAGGTGGGTATGGGAGACCGTCTCAAAAGCCTTGGAGAGGTCGAGGAGGACTGAGGATACTTGTTCGCCGGAGTCACTGGCATGGTTTACTATGTCTAGAAATGAAAGAAGAGCTGTTACTGTGCTATGGCCAGGACGGAAACCATGTTTTGGGGTAAGGAGTTGGTTATTTGTAAGGAATGGCATTAGCTGGAGGTGGATACATTTCTCGAACTTTTGAAATAGGAGAGAGAATTGCTATGGGTCGGAAGTTGGAGAAGTTATTATGTTTGCCTCCTTTATGGAGGGGTAGGATAAACGCTGTATGCCACAGTTTAGGGACATATAATTCCTGTATGGATCTATGATGAGTATACTAATGGGGATAGCGATGCTGTCTGCTGCTAATTTTAGAAAGAGAGAGGGAATGTTGGAGCATTGGAGCATGGCATAAGTTTAGAGAGAAGTTTTTTATATATGAGGTGGGGATGGGTTTGAGATGAAATGTAGGAGGAGAGTTTAGGAAGGAAGATTGGGGAGAGGATTTGAGTTGAGGGGGAGGAGGAGTTGTTAAGGAATGTTTTGGTGAGTTCTGCTATGGAGTTAGTAAAGAAGGAATTTAACAGTGTAGCTATTTCTAGGTCAGATTTACTAGTATCAGGGCAATGGTTGTTTTTGGTGCCTGGATTGAGAAGAGAGTTGAGGGATTTCCAGACTTGTTTGGGGTTTGTGGAATGAGTAGTCTGGAGTTTGATATAGTATGATTTTTTTTTTATTCTGTATATGTTTTTTTGCTAGGTTGTGGAGTTGTTTATATTTAAGAAGGGTATCAGGGTGCTTATTGTGGTGATAATGTTTCCAGGTCTTGTCCCTTTGTTGCATGAGTGTTTTGGTATCCTTAGTAAGCCGGGGGCGTAATTGGTTTTTATACATTTTGTTCTTAGAGGGGCTTGGGAGTTCAGGGTATCTAAGAAGGTTAAGTTGAAGAGTTCCACAGCATTATCTAGAGGAAGAGGATTTAGATTGTCCCAGTTTATTAGTTTGAGAGAATTGGAGAAAGTTGTGGCGTAAGGGGCACAGAATAGTTTTTTATACGTTTGTTCTTAGAGGGGCTTGGGAGTTGATGAGTTCCACAGCATTATCTAGAGGAAGATTATTTAGATTGTCCAAGTTTATTAGTTTGAGAGTATTGGAGAAAGTTGTGGCATTAAAGTTTGAGAGAATTCCGAGTATGGATATATTGGTGTAGGTGAGGAGAGGAGGGAATTAATCTATGGATGAAGGCTGATAAGTGATCGCTAATGGAGTCTGGTAAGGTGCCAATGTGGGAGATGTTATTTCGGTGGGAGACAAGGATCCAGTCCAATATGGAGCATGGGGGTATTTTTATTAGGTCTGGTTATGGCATTATTAAGCTGAGAGAAATTATATAGATTGATGGATATGGTGAGATTCTTGGCAGTAATTTTGTTCCAGTCAATGTTTACATCTCCTAGGATGTATGTCTCAGACTTGATATTGGTTGAGGCCCATTGAAGAATTTCCTCTAGTGTGTTAATATTGTTTCTAGGCAGTATATAGAGGGCTATGAGACAAATGTTTTTATGGTTATTTAGTTTGAAAATTCCTATGACTAGTTCAGCATTGTTGAACTGAGGAATTGGATTTTGGTAGAGAGTGATGGAGAGTAGGCTGGAGTAGATTAAGGCCACTCCTCCCTTTTTTATGCGGTCATGTCTAAGAGCTTGAAACCCAGGAGGTAGGATTTCTGAGTTCGACATATTGGGTTTTAGCCATGTCTCTGACATGGCTACTATGTCAGGTTGGGTATGGTATAGCCAAGTGTGAAAGTGGGCAATTTTGTTTTTTAGACTCTGGGCATTGGTGGTGAGGAGTTTGAGATATTTAGGGTTGGAAATATGAGTGGTACTAGGGGGATTTGGAGTGTTGGTGGTATCAGGTCCTGGGTTGGGGTATATGTTACCTGCTAGGCATAGGCAGTTGAAGGGGAATGAGATCAGGGGTTTGTGTTTACTTTTAGAGTTTAGTGGGAGGAATAGTAATGCTTTAGGAATATGATGTTTCACAGAGGTAGGTAGAAGTTTTAGTTTGAAGCAGAGAAGTGGATATTGAAGTAGGGAGGGAGATACTGTGTGAAAGTGAGTTGTGGTAGAAAGATGTTGGTTGTTGAGGGTGGTGGCAGGGTGAAGAGGGTATAGGATTGATTGGGGTAGTTTGAGAGAGGAATAAGAGGTAGCATGGTATAGAGGAATTAGAAGTACTAGGCAGAGGGAGGGGATGAGAAGGGTTTGAGAAGGCATGGTGTGGTATAGGTTTAAATGAATAGATAGGAGGAGAATATTTGAGGAAGTAGTTGGATATAGGGTAAGTATGAGAGTGTAAGAGGGAGGAGTTTAGAAGCGAGTGATGTGCCTTGATGTTTGGGATGGGTGACAGATAGTATTGGATGATAGGAGGGGAGGGGTTAGTGTGGAGATATGTGTGGATTGGCAGAGATGAAGGGGAGGGGACATATAGTTACAATAAGTGTAGGAGAACTGGGGTGTGTGGAAATTGGGGGTAGGGTAGGGGAGCAGATTGAGCCCGCACGGCGAACAGAGTGGGTAGACCCAAGGAAAGAAGGCAGCAGGGCAGTGTGAAAAACAATCAGTATGGTGAAGGTAAGTACAGATGAAGGTAAGCAGGGTGGTTAAAGGGATGCTTGGGTACTGTTCTAAGGGAAAGGAGTAGAGAGATTTCAGAGGTAGTTAGGGCTGTTACCAAGCAGTTAGAGAGAGACATGACCATTATTATTTTATATTATAGTGAGCGAGGAGGAGTGAGGTAAGAGAGGTTATAGGTGGATAGAGACTGCCATCTAGTGGACAAATCCTGTAATTGTGGGGAGAGGAACCACTATAGGAATTAGAAAGGTAGAGGGAGCAAGACGGCTCTGATATAGGAAAAAAGAGGCTAGGGTGAGGCAGGTATGGGAGGGGGGATTCACAGTAAGAAGGGTATGGCTTATGGCTATTCTGGCTGGGATCCTTTACTAGTACCAGAAAAGTGGTAGAGCAATTTTACATACAAATTTCAGGAGGTATAACAGCATGTAACATACTTTCTTTAATCTCTTTAATTTCACTTCTGGAAGAAGGTAGGACTGTCCCTGCTGGGAGTCAGGCAAACAGGGTGTGACTAGGTATCTCGTGAATGGTCTTGGATGTCCAGGAGGGCTGGGCCAGTAGGCAAAACAAATTAGGTAGAGAAGGTTGAAGAGCTGGAGAAAATAGAGAGGGAGAGATTTATAAATTAAATAAAAGTATAATTATCAGAGGTATATAGGTTAAGCAGCAGTTGAGGGTAATGCATTAACAGGTTAAACAGCAGAGAACATATGTAAAACTAAGCACAAACGCTTCAGGTACAAATCCCTAGAAAAATAGGCATAGTTATCCCTACAAAATAGGCTTAATTATCAATGTCAGCATGTCAGTTTCATTTACACATTTCAGTAACAGGCTAAGTAGAACCGTGCATTTCCTACACGAGATTAGCATTTTCAACAGTTACACTTTAACTCACAGACATGTAGTAAATCAGAAACACATTCGCATTCGCTGGCTAAGGTCCATTTCAAAAATGGGTATTTCCTATGCAGTAAGATGCACATTGTATTGATCTACCAAAGGCAGTGAGCCATTTAAAGTTGCCAATTAAGAGTTAAAAAGGGGGGCACAGATCAGTTTATACAAGCAACAACTATAAAGTATGTCCATTAATTTACCCAGTGCAGATTATGTTATGGAAGTGTGCCTGTCATATCTTTGAGGAGCAATTCCATAACTGCTAGTGGACTTGATTTTGAAAAGTTGATGGAGGCATTTATGAATGTCTAGAAAATGTCTCTTGCATCTTCCATCTCTTGTAACAGGATAGACAGAGGCATTTCCTCACTGCTTACTTTTCTTCACTTCTCATCATTCAGCATTTGATGCTAGTGAGGCCAGAGCTCAACCTCAACTCTGGGTACTTTTGTTAAAGTCATCAAGAAGTGTCAACATTGGCTATGGTCTCTGTGTTGGGACTATAGCTTTCAGGCTCATCTTCTTCCGTGTTGACCGTATTGGTATTCATGACCCCAACACTGATGGTACATAGAGTTCTTTTAGTCCCAGAGCTTGTGGTTGACCCGTTAGTATCAGTTTTGCCACTGACAGGACTGCAGCAGTTGGAGATGCTGCCAAGGTCATTCTTTGAAGTAACTCTGGAGTCAATAAGTGTCTCAGTCATGATGGCAGGGATTGACATGTTGGGCTTGGCTTCTGATCTGGTCTATATAGAGTCAGTGCTGGTCCCACATGTTTTTTAACCTTGGGTGCCTGGAGCTGGACCCTTCAGTCCCAGGTGTGATGTTAATATCAGTCTGGATGCAGACAGTGCACACTGTTCTGGATTTGTCACCCTTGGCATCTTTGCAGTGATTTCAGCCTCAGACATTGTAGGTGAAACACCATGCTTTGGCTACAAGAATAAGAAAAATTTGAAGAGGTTACTTTGCACAAAGGATGGGTTCAGTAAACATAAAATTATTGGACATAAAGGGACATTCAAGTGTGGCTATTACCCAGCATGCCCATTGATTGATTGTAATAATGAATTTGAACATCCAAGGACAAAGAAAAAATACACTTTTAATGTTAAAGCCACTTGTATAACCCCCAATGTGGTATACATGGCTACCTGCAAATCATGTCCCGCATTCTATGTAAGAAAAACTAATCAGCTGTTTAAAAATCGCATTCTGAGACATGAGACATTACCAATAAAGATCCACATAACGCTTTAGCAACTATGCTGAAAGAAATGTCTGTCATTATTTCACTTATAAAGTAATAGAGAATGTATATAGTGGAGTAAGAAAAGGTGACATTGAAAATATTACTGAATGCAGGGAGAGTAAGTGGATTGTGAACCTCCGTGCTGATATTGAGCCTGTCTTGAATAACATCATTCCACTGAAACCTATACTAAAAGCTAGAAGACCAACCATTAGTTAATATGGAGGTGTGTCTGGCTTAATAATTCACAATTGGTAACACCCCTCAAAAGCAAAAAGCATAGGAAATAGAACACCCTCAATTGAGAAGGAAGAGGATTGGTGCATTCCAACAGCTGATTGACTGCGTGATGATTGAATGATTCTTCCAACAGTAAAGGAAGTAAGAACTATAAAAAGGAATGTCCAGTCCCAATCTCTACGATCTGAAGAAGATACCGAAAGCGCTTATAGTCTGGAATACAGAGGGACTGTTTTATTCTATACCAAGATTTTAACTCTGCATGAAGATTTTAATAATTTTTTCTACAATAAAAGGATTTTAACTGCCACTAAAGCCAGAAGCTCCTATTTGAATTGTTTGATTGGTTAAGTTGTAATTACAGTTTGCTACAGTTTTACAGCAGCTACTACATCTTCAGTGTGGATACTTTGTATATCAGACTTGAAAGATTGGACACCTTGAAACCATCATTTCGCTACAGCGTAACTGCATTCACTGCATGGATATCTTGTAAGTGCATTTAATTGAAGCATTGGAAATTCATGCAGGTTACTTTTACAAGTTTTATATTATTTAATTACGCTACCTATTTCTCAAGAGAAACATACTTCATTGGCCATTGTTGAACAGCGCTTCATTTTGAATACTGTTTTTACTTGTTACTGATAGCTGTACTTTAGCATTAGGAGGTACGCTCATTACATTGTTTTTTAACCTTGGGTACCAGGACCTGGACCTTTCAGTCCCAGGTGTGATGTTAATATCAGTGTGGATGCAGATAGTGCACACTGTTCTGGATTTGTCACCCTTAGCATCTCTGCAGTGATTTCAGTCTCTACAGGAGTCACTTATTTGTCTGACACTTTGGCCATCCATCAGTTTTCAAAAGAAATAGAGGGGTCAAAGGGCCCTTCCATGATTGTTCCTACATGTTTGGTTCCACGAGGGCTGCTTCATCATCTTTGGATGAGTCTCATCTGTGGCCTTTTAGGAAGAACTTAGACTTCTCATAGGAGTTTCCTTCCCCAGATATTGATGAGGATGAGCTCACTGATTCCACACTATCCCTTGAATGACCCCAGATTTGGGAAGGCCCTGAATATGGTGATCACAGTCACCAACACACTATTCATGACAGCTACTAAATGCAAAAAAAAAAAAAACTCTAATAAATAGAGAAATCTGAATGCTGCATTAAAAGAAGTAAGCAAACACCACACTGTGTATACTAGGTCATTTTATTTAACGTATGTTATCAAGGTAAATGAGTCAGTCACAGACTGTCCCACAAGGGTAAATACAACATTTAAATATACAGAAAATGTACTGTAGCTTGTAAATCTGCATGGTTTGCGGAAGTAGAAGAAATAGAAGTTTGTTTGTCTTTTCGGCTTTTCCCGGTTAGGGGTCGCCACAGCGGAACTCCGGTCTGCTAATGATTGGCAGTAGATTTTTATGGTGCCGATTTGCCAGCCCGATGCCCAACCTTCAGCGAAGGCACGCCCATTCACGCATGTCTTTCGGAGGCCACTCCACCGCGAGGAGGACATGCAGACTCCACACAGAAGGCACTCCAGTCGAGAATCGAACAAGAGAACCTCTTGCTGTGAGGCAACAACACTACTGCTGTACCACCGCGGCTTGTAGAAGCAATAGTAGTATGCAGTGAAAACCCACACAGGTTCAGGGAAAGCATGCAGACTCAACACAGTGACTGAAGTCAGAATTGAACTCCAGACCTGTGAGGTAGAGAGATTTCCACTGAGCCATCATCATGCTAGCAGACATTTAAATATTTGGTGGAGACTTCATCCAACCCCTGTACTGTTATAGCCTAAGTTGCCTGTCCGTAATAAACTAAGTAACAGCCATACCAAGAACATAATTAAAATATGCAGTATTCAGTGCCTTTCAATAGTAAATGCAGATATTTAAGGAAAAAAGTGAATGAAAGAGGAATCTTCTGCATGATAAATGATTGTGGGGCGTCTGTTGTATGTTAAGTGTTATTATAGCTTAAGAAAACCTTAACAATGCAGTATGATACTTGTGTCAGTATGAAAATATGTGTGCATCGTAACTTTGCATTTCATTTTTAAAACCCCAAATGATATTTCAAGAGTACACCATCAAAGTTTCTGCACATTTTATTTATTTATTTATTTATTTTTATTTACATTTGTTAACACGGTAGTGTCCAAATGGGTTGAAAAAAAACAGCGGAGACCCGGGAGAAAATCTCCATAACAAAAAGAACATTATTAAGGTACAAGCAGTAAACTTAGTTTAAGTAGTACATTGCTAACAATATGCAAATGAGCTTAGCAAAAACATAAAGAAGTGAAGGCAATGTACAGCGTTTAAGGTTATACAGATAGATACCTAATTTACGAGTATAAATGTAGGGGGGATTAGTAACGCAAACGACATATGCCAAGACATGAATCCATGGCAACATGTGACATGCTTAAGTGTAACATTAAACATTTTGAAGCATGCATGCATTTGCAGTAGTTTATAGGATGAATGCAGTAATACTGCCAGGTACATGTCATTTTTTTGTAAAAGTGAGCAGTAGCTCCAGAAGAGCAGAAAACGGTGCAAGGTTAGAGGTTAGGTTAAAGGTTGAGACCCTGGGGATGCTGTAGTTACGCTGTGCAAATGTAATTAAGCTAGCTATTGTTCTGAAGATAAAGTGCAAGGGTCAAAGAAAAACTGTGACCCCTTTCATAGACTAGGTGACTTCATGACAAAAACAATAAAAGTCATAGATCTAGTGACATTTCTGCTTGGAGGGAGTGGGTGGTAAGGTGAGAAAGTGATAAGACTGCCTGAAATACTTTACTACACGCAAGAGAAATTGTACTTTGGATCATTTATTAAAGAAAGAATGACTAAATAAAGTACATGAACCTCAAGTCTGGAAGCATGGCCAGAATGATAAGGTCAATAGACTAATAGGAATGTAAGATTGAAGCACGGGGAAAGTAAAGTATAAAAATCTGTTTAAAAAAAAAAAAAAAAAGTGGATGTGTGTGTGTGATTGTGTGCACGCTTGTGTGTATGCATGCACCTAATGGAGTCTAACCTTGCTGTGTGCTGACATACAAATACAGAGATGTATAATGGGAATTTGTAAGAGTCACAAATATGCCGCTTCTCCCCATATACTTTATTCAAAATGTACTTCTGTCACCTTATTATAGATGATGTTTTCCTGTCTTGTCAGCTATCTGTGCACTTGTCTCCAGTGCAGTCCCTCTACCCATTCCCCTCAAACAGAAATGTTGCCCTTTATATCTGTCCCAGCCTGTCCAGGACGTGTTGAAGCCACTGCCTGTAATGACAGTACGTTCTGCAGATTTGTACCCATTTTGGTAGAATAAGTACTTCCTCATTTCAGTTCTGTGTCACTTACTTTCCCTGAGACATTTCATAGATAAATGTTCCCACTCCCCTTGCATACTCTGAGCTCATAAGTCTTACTTTCCAGAACCTCTTTCTGTGAAGTATATCATAAACCAACTGCTCTTTCTTTGAACTAGTTCCTTCTCATTGACCTTCTGAATCAACCTGCTTGTAGCAACCAGATATGTTTTTTTTCCATGTCGATGTTTGTCTTTTATAGCCTTTCCTAATTTCATGTATAGAAATGTTTGCATTTAAACGGTCTTAACTCACTTTTTTCTCAGTGCCGTATTCATAACCTCCAATCTTTCTTTTTATTTATTGTGGAACATCCTGCCATACCTTTAGTTGCCTTTCTCAGTTTCCTACTGTTGTCTTTTTTTTATAAACATCTTATTAAGTTATGGTTACAAATCTATAGAACTGTGCTATCATAGCAATCTTAGTAGCTTAATGGGTAGCACACTTGTCTTTGTTGCAGATTTCTGAGAGTTTTATTCCCGCACTAAGTAGTTGAATTTATTTTTTCCTATGCTGGCACTTCAGTGTAGCATAAAGGGGTGCTATTCTCCTGAGTGTGCTGTCCTTCAAATGAGACACTGAATCATAGCCTCATTTGCTTGAGTTGGTGGTTGCTCAGGTTGACCTAAAAGATCCCATGGCACTTGGCGAAAAGAGTAAGGGAAACTTCCCTGGTGCCCTGCCCAAACTTCCCCCAGTCAACATGAATGCTACCTCGGGTCTTCCCAGAAAAGAGGCCAAGGCCTAATGGGACTAACCCGGCCAAAAAAGTGTGACATAAATAAATAAATAAAGTTTATAACATTGGAACACATACAATTATAAAACAGAAAAACTGTTTACTGTGCATTCAACATATTTTCTTTTTTAACAGTTATCATTTATTCCAGCATGGCATAAACTGCAGAAATCCTGCCTTCCATTAAATTTTACTCCTCCTCCTGAACATTTTTCTGCATGTATTCCTCCCACAAATTCCAATTATTTATATCTAATTTTTCCTGGGTCTATTTTAAATTATCAAACGGCACGAATGTCGAACGGCCGAAATATCAAAAGTCCCATTCACATTACTTGATTTTGTGGGGGGCTGCGCCCCTCACACCCCCCCGCTGATTATATATACCAAGTCTGAGATCGCACTACAGTGAGGTAAGGGCAAAATTCATGATCTTCACTGCACCCTAATCCCACAAACCAGAACTCAATGAACCCCACTTTCAATAATCCGGACGGTCGACATTCATGCCGTTTGATAATTTAATATAGACCCTTTTTCCTTTCCATTTCTAAAGATCTCATCCCCATTTCTCTTATCTCTTTTACAATATTAAATATTTCGGTTATGGTCAGTTTAGATTTTGAATTCTATTTTCTAGTATATTCATTCATTTATTTATTTATTTTATTTTATTTTGGCAACCTAAATTAGCATTACATTTAGCAAGGCCTTACTAAGTTTAAGCAATTTATATACTATATCCAAGCTAAAAAGAATCATTTGCTCCACCAACATTTCTGACATTTTCTTCAGGGAGATTTGAAATTCCAACTTATTACATTCTCAGAAAACATTTTCCCCAGTCGATCACCTATCTATTTTCATTCATACCTCCAGCGGTTGCTCCTTCCTTTGGAAAATTTCACTGAAGTCTGTCTGAGGTATAAAAATTTCCCTCCTGTAGTCTTTGTACTTTTTTTCTATGCTTAGAATGCAGCACATCACTTCATATATATCTGTAAGTACAGTTTGAGATTGTATATTACCCTTGTCTTCAATGATTCACTAAATTTTGTTACATACCTCAGAACGTTCTTAACTCCAGCTGCTGTTTTCTTTAAAGTCTACCACTAAATCATCCTGCATAAAATTATCAGTATCCTTCTGTGTTGCTGCTTTGCTTGATAGCAGCGGTCTCACCTTTCCTCACTTGGATTTTTTTCCCAAGGTATTATACTGCTTTGCAAAGATTTAGTATCAAAGTAGACCTTGCCACCTTTTTAGTGGTCATACACATTTTCACAAAAGCACTCAGCTGCTCAGTTACTAATAACCAGAAGCTTCAAACCACCTCCCCCACAAGCACCTTCTGTGGCAATCTCCCACTTCAGTGGTTCAATTAAGAAAACCAAAAAAATCTCCTTGACTATTCCTATTACCCTATCATGCGCTTGTCTACTATGGTCCTCCACCTTTTTACCTTATTCGTAATTTGAGAAGAGACTCGCCTAGTATTATTCATTGGGTCTATATCACATCGTCAAACTTGTATAAGTTCAAACGGTATAATATCGAACCCAAAAGTCCAAAACCGCACAATAACGAACACACACAACGGTGATTTTTTCCCAGGGAAAAAAAAATTGCTGTTCCCTAACAACAAAAAAAAAAAAACGTAAACCTTAAACTAAAACTAAAGTGGGGGGCTGTTCCCCCCACAACCCCCTACTTAAATATACGAACTCCAAGATCACACCACAGTAGAGGAAATAGCAAGGTCCTGAAAACGGCCCACCAATTTTTTCCCCCTGTGAAAAAAATCGTGACGTGGCTTCGCTGTTTTTGCGTTTTGGACTTTTGGGATATTACATCGTTCGAACTTATACAAGTTCGACGATGTGCTATAGACCCTTATTCATTTTAAAACAATGAGTGAGAAGGTCCCAGAAAAAACAGTCAGCAAAAACTAAATGAAAACTCCAGATTCAAGAGGTTTGAGAGGTTTGGAAGTTCCAGCTTTGCTGGAGTTTTCATTTAGTTTTTACTGATTGTTTTTTCTGTGTGAACTTCTCACCCATTGTTTTAGTTTGTGATATGGGATATTTTGCAGTCACCCTAATGATAATGGACATCAGCTGGGTATAACAGCCCTGTGTTTCTTATGCTTAGTCAAACACTCTGCTTGTGCTGTGCTGATGAGGTCATAAGGCCAAAACATGTATACCCACAGCTAGTGGGGTTAGGCTTTATTGGCCTGAAATTGTCCATTAAAATGATGAAACAAGTCATGGGCATTCAGAATCACCAACTAGCTAAAACACCTGGTGTTCATAAGGGTCATTTGCATATATCCCTTGTGCCTCTGATATAAGAGGTAGGAGAGGTCACTCATTGGAAATTCCAGCGTTGCTGGAGTTTTCATTTAGATTTTACCGATTAGTATTATTCATTTTGGAAAATATAATATTATACCCTTAATAATTTCTCATGCCCATCCACATCTAGCTCTCCCTTAGGTATGCTACTGTGGAAAAGCTTTACTTGAGTCTCACATTTTGATGTCATTAAACCTTTTTGCATTCTGACTCAAAATACTAGGTAAAATGTGACTTTTCTAGTCCTTGACACCAAGGTCTGCTACACTGAAAAATAGTAATCGCTGTTGATTTTTGAATCATACCTAAATTGTTAGTTAATAAAGAAGAAAAGAATGAAGTCTGTGCTGGCATTGTAGCTTACTGAGTCAAGGCAACAAACTGCAGACAGTTTACATCTGGTTGTCATGAGTTTGATTCCCACAAATTCAGCCTGCACTGTGTACGACTTTAAGACACTTGATATGATTACTGTTCCTATATCTTGCCTGAAAATTGATGCTTCTGTCTGTTGGGTCTTGCATGTTTTATAAAGTTGTAAAAATTGTGTTGCAGCTGTCTAGACCTTATACCCAATTAACAAATGGTTAATAAATGAAGTCTGTGTCACTTTAAGGGGAAAAAAAGTAACATTTGAGCCCGGTGGTTTTAACTAAACAAAACATAAGTAAAATGCACAATGAAACACTCAGGAAGAAACATTTAACAGCACATATTGCATACTAACTTTTAAGAGAGACCTGCAATGCAGTAGGGAGGGGTAAAAATAAGTATGTATACCTGGAAAGACACTTGCTCTGTAAAGTAAAAAAAAAAATTACATGCCACTACTATATTTAAATGTCTAGAATAGAAATGACACAACTGTCTTTTATATACATTAAGTGCTCATTGTATAATTGATGTACTTTTCTTTAAATTCTTTGTAAAATCTACACTGTAACTGTCATTGGAGCTTTTCTCCCCAGGCCTCCTCTAAAAATGGGCTTCCACCCAGACAGACTATTCCGGTCAACAAATGTAAAGTAAAATAAACATAGATGGCAAGTTATAACATGATTATTTCAGTTATTCAGCTACAAGTTATTTAATCATGAAGTTATATGTCACCATTTTGCTGGCATATCAAAAAAGAACAAAAAATATAAATATTGTAACCTGTAAGTAATTAAAAAAATATATGCCATTGTATAAAAGATAATTTAAGATTATTTCAGTCATATGAAAAATAAAATGGCAAGTGAGCCACCAAGCCGAGTTACACTTTTATTAAAACAATAATAAAATCCGGACATCACAAAATAAGCGCTTTCAGGTCCAAACCCTTCATCAGATAACATGTTATTCTTTCGGTTTTTCCCAATTAGGGGTCGCCACAGCGGAACTCCGGTCTGCTAATGATTGGCAGTATATTTTTTATGGGTGCTGACGTGCCAGCTCGATGCCCAACTTTCAACCAAGGCATGCCCATTCTACGCATGTCTTTCGAACGCCACTCGACTGCGGGGAGGACATGCAGACTCCACACAGAAGGCGCGCCAGCTGAGAATCGAATGGGAGAACCTCTTGCTGTGAGGCAACAACGCTATCGCTGCACCACCACGGCAACATACAATACATAAACTTGGATTTTTAAAATGCTGTTAACCAATCATTTGTTAGTATTGCACCATCTTTCTCATCATTGCTGGTTTCAAAGGTACAACACCATTTAAACCAGGAGCTCTGTCAGTCCTCAGTTGAATGAGCCATTTCATCTCACTATATTCAGTATAGCTGACAATATCTCCATCTCTAGTGTTATTACATACAATCTGTAGAACTATAAACATAAATATATGACCCATATTCATTTTTACATGCAGATATAGGGCATTATGTATATTTTCTAGTCTTATATCTGAGATGTGCTTCAAAATCCTATCCTTTAGTCTACAATTCATTTTCCCCACATAGAATGAGGTACATTTTTGGCATACAGCCAGACAGACAACATTCTGTGTTCTACAGTCTGCATAATCTTTTAAGAACTATGCCTTTCCCATTATGGGATGTATAAACTGATTTCCACTCATAATGTGACAACAAGCCTTGCACTGTCTGCAGGCAAAAGTGCTTCTGCGTCTAGACACAACCTTATTTTTCCTATCTAAACCATGTTCCAGACATAATATAGCTTTCACATTTTTATTTCTTCTAAAACCAAATGACGGTGCCTGTCCAACGATGCCACCTATCTTCTCATCTGTTAATAGCACTTTCCAGTTCCGCTTAATAATTTCACAAATACCCCCTATCTTATATGTTAACATCATACGCACTCCATCATTGTCCTTTTTGACATTATTAAAATCCCTTCCTGTATTCTCTGTGGGATTTGGCCTTGCTGAAAACCAACGCTTAGCAGCATTCTGTCTATTCTGTTTACTATCAGCAATTACTTTATCAGGTTCTTTCTTTTTATAGCCTCTGTTCTTCAAATTGGACTCTAAGTTAATAACTTCTTGGTTAAATTGTCTTATCATCCGTACACAGGCGCAAAATTCAATGTACCTGCCTTCTTACTACGTTATTAAACGTATGCCTAGGATGCATCCTATCATAGGCAAAAAGGTTATTTTTCCAACATTCTTTTTTGTATATGGAAGTTTGTATTACACCATCTGGTCCCTTAGTGAGATGAATATCTAAAAAATCGATTTCAGTCTCAGAGCACTTAATTGTAAATCTCAAGAAATCCGTTGTGGATTCTAAATATCTCACAAAAGATATCAGGTTGTTGTATGTCCCTTTCCACAGAGAACACGTCCTCTACAAATCTCACATAATGACACAAATGCACTTTCCATTCATATGGAGTATTAAATATTACTAATTCTTCCCAGTTGGCTAGGACAAGGTTTGCATATGAATTGGCACATGGTGTGCCCATCGCAATACCTTGTCTTTGTTGATAATACTGTTTATGTTGCAAAAGGGATTAAGATCTCTTGAACAGGCGGTCATGCTACCATTTGACTTGCAAATGTGTAATAGAGCTAACAATTTAGATTTTGTTATGGCTGTATATGTAAATCAGAGGTTGCCTCTAAGTAGCCTGTATGATATGATACTAAAGAAGGAAAACACTTTGAGACTGTCTGCATAGCTTTTGTGGTTTAGCCCTTTGATTGTTTTATTGAGAAAGCGTTATGGTCACAACAGTCATAACAAGCATTTGGGCAGGTACATACAGAATGGGGCATGATATTCAGTGACTGGCCTTATGAGAGTTACGTGCAGTAAACTGAGTACATCCTTAGACCGGGACACCATACATTTAGACATAAACTGAAAAAGGACTTCCTTATGTAATAGTGGATGCGTAGGTTAATAGGTAGGTACAAGGCTATTGGCCCTCGGGCCTATATAAGCCTAGCCAAAAAGGTACCCTGGCTTTTGCCACCTAAGAAAATTATTTTCCTATGCCCCTGTCAAGCAGAGCCACAGAGGTGATCACCAGGGTGAATTTCCCATTTCCCATCCAATAATTAAGATTTTTCTTGACGAGTGCTAATGAGGAGCTTTGTTTGATATTGATAGGTAGTTTGTTCCAGAGTATGGGAAGTCTCTGGGACAGGAATCTATCCCTCCATTATATTCTGTTTATTGTGATGACCAGGTTTAGGTCCCTAGAGTGTGTAGCTCGGAGGGATTGGGATTTCTTTAAGTGGAACATGTCCAACAGCTCCGGATTTGACATAGCTTTGTATATTAGGCAGAGATCGCCTCTGAGTAGGTGATATGTGACTGAGTAAAGCTGGAGTTTTTTGAGACGGTCTGTATAGGGCATCTGTTTATGGCCGGTAATTCTCCTTGTGAGGTATTACTGCGGCCATTCCAGTTGTTGTAGATGTCTTGTGAGGAACATACCAAAAGGGGCGTTGTACTCTATAATGGGTCTAATGAGTGACGAGTAGAGGGGAACAATGACTTCTTTTTTCCTGGATGAGAACCCTTTTGTGATGAGGTGTGCCACGTAGAAGGATTTCCTGACTACAGTGGAAATGTCATTATCAAAGGAGAGACTACTGTCCACGTGTCCCAAGGTCTCTTATCACACTTTCGGTGTTAAGTAGACTACTACCTATGTTGGTAGCTCATGGGTACAGAGTTTTTACCAAAGGGGAAGACAGTCCCTTTTTGGCATTGAGCTTGAGGCCATGGCTTTGACACCAGGCATCTGTCTCAGTGAGGCCCTTTTGTAGGATGTCCACATCATTAGGAGTTTCGATTATAGCTCCTAGTTTGCAGTCATCTGGGAACTTTGTTAGCCAAAGACCTTCTGTCTTAGCCTGTACTTCAGAAAAGTAGATACCAAAGAGGAGATGACCCAGGACTGAACCCTGTGGTACTCCACTTGTCACTGGTCTGAAGTCAGATTTGGAGTCTGCTACTTTCACAGTGTGGGTTCTGTCAGTGAGCCATTTGGCAACCCATCTTGTGACATAGGGATTTATACCTAGTTTAGTGAGTTTTTCTGTAATTCCAGAGTGGGGGATGGTATCAAAAGCCTTGGCGAGATCTAGATAGGCTGTGTGATTCACCTTATCCTCGTCTAAGGCTTTAGTGACTGCTTCAAGGAAGTCTGTCAGGTTTAGGAGACATGATCTGCCTTTTACAAACCTGAACTGGTTGGGGTCCAGAGTTTGGAGATTATCAATGTCTTTGTTTATAAGTTCCATGATGATACGTTCCATGGCCTTGTAGACCAGGCTTGTTAGGCTAATGGGGTGGTAGTTCCTGGGGTCCGTGGTGGCTCCTCCTTTGTGGAGTGGGATAACCGTCACTGTGCGCTATTCAGTGGGCACAAAGCATAGGGTGAGGCTATGATTGAACATGGTGCTTAGGTGGGGTGCCAGTTCATTCTGTAGTTCATGTAGAATGCAGCCTGGGATGTTGTCAGGTCCCATGGATTCTGTGTTCATGGCTTTGGAGAGTGTGGTTTTTACCTGTGCAGCCATGATTACAGGAACTTTGCATTCTTCCGGTGTAGAGGGGTAAAGTTAGCACTGAACCTGTTTGCCAGGATGTTGGCAATATCAGTTGGCTGTGTATATTTAGTGCCATTGTGCTGTAACTCAGAGCAGATCTGAGTGTTGCCATTAAGATTCTTGACATAGCTATAGAATGCTTTGTAGTTGTCTTTAGAATCAGTGTCAATTTTGTTTTCGTAACTAGCTTTGCAGGATTTTATAAGGGATCTCAGCTTCTTACTGAGGCTGACCTGGTAGTTCCTCTAGTCATGGGATTTTACTCTTTTTTTTTTGCAACAGTTTCTTTCTTTTGTTGTAGAGTTTGTTTATAGCAGGGGAGCACCAGATTAGCTTCCTTTTTTTGGAGGATAGCATCTTGGTTCTGTTAGGGATAGCACGATCCATACAGTCGTGTAAGTGCTTATAAAGTGCATTTGTGTAGGATTCAGCAGTCTTATCTCTATTGTCCATCTGCATGGGTTTTGTGAAGTTTCACACTTATGTCTTAAGAAGTGTGAAGTTGGCTTTGGAGAAATATTTTTATGGTGGTTTCACTAATGGGGGGGGCAGAATGTGGATGTCTAGGGTGATTAGCTTGTGGTCGGATCTGACCAATGAGGAATTGACCTCTGGTGTGGAACACTGGTCACCCATGTTGGTAATGACCAAGTCTAGGATATTGCTGCACCTGGTGACAGTTCTTTCTTGACATAGGTTTGCAAATCCCTAAGTATGGGATCATCTTTAAGGGGTGTGTTTTCAGGGTAATAGTTAAAAGGGAAGTCATACTTGCTGAAGGATAAGATTGCACATTCCAGGCATTTAATTTTAGTCCATGGTTTTGACATCAGTTATTGATTTGTGAAAGACCATCTTGGAGGATTCTGGTGTTCTCTGGGAAGTTTATGATGGCACCAAGTTTACAGTTGTCTGCAAACTTGATCAGCCATAAATCCTTGACAATTGCCTGCTAGTATGTCATATATTTGTGTTTCTTGTATTTGCACATAATAGACTTCATTAACTTTGCTGGGGAATGAGTCTACTTGTATATTTATGAATTCCATTTTGTATAACTATATTGTTATTATAATGTTATGTTTATGAATACATTGTTGAAGCTGTTCTGTTTGGGTGGAGTCTGAAAATAGGCATTGCGCTATAGGGTCAACTAGCAATAAAGAAGTAAACAAATCAAGGTGTGTTATTCACTAGCATCCCTAATGTGCTATTAGATTTTACAGAATATTCTATGCATTAATTGTAACTTGGACCTTTTCTCCCTGACCTAAAGCTTAGAGCAGGACCTCTCAGTTAACCAAAAAGAAAGTAGAATCTGAGAGCTGTTATTTTCCCCTTTCAGTCCTCTTTAAAGTAAGTCTCAGAAATTTTGTTAAATTTAACTGGGGTTTATGTCAACAAGTGCTGCACAGCCCTTCTCCTGAAGCAGCCACTTTTGTTCATTTTTTTAGCCTGTACTGGAGGTATGTACTCTGTTTTTAACTTCATTGACTTCTACCCAAGGAGACTTTTGCTTACTCTTGACTTCTAAGTAACTGTGTGTATATGCATACCTCTCAACCTCTTAATGCAAGAAACTGGGACAAGCCAAAAATAATGAGGGGACAAAGGCCCAAAAAATAGGGACAGATTTTAATTATTACTCTTACAAACTTAGAAAGTTGCTAGAGTAACAGACATTATATAAGCATTGGTTTTAAGAAGGAAATGAAGTGTGAAAGTCAATTGTATGCCATTATTTAGTTAGCTCAATCCTTACAGATTTGCCAGAAAACCACACGTTTTATGAGGAAGAAACCAAAAATATGTGGCAAAAAACTGGACAGTTGAGAGGTATGGTATATGTAAAACTGACGGTGATTAGACTAACTTCTCATTAGTATATCTGCATTTATTTTTAGCAGGCACTACCATTTGTTTCCCTAATCACCACCACACTCCTTGAAGATTTTGCCAAGTGGTGTCTGAGGGGACGTATCTAGTAGTCCCTTGATGATTGTTGACTTCTGTGAGAAGAGCTTCTTTTTCCTAACAACTCCAAGCTTGAAATTATACAGCCTTGTATAGTATCATTTTCTCATAAGTATTTCCTTTCCATCCACTAGGATGCTGTATTATAGGTGTTATCTGAAGATGAAGCTTTGACTGTCGTGAAACATCCTAGCATCTCTGTGATGCCACCCACCTTTGTACTCATGCCAGGCTTAGGACAAAAGACTAAAGTACAAAACATGGATGTACAGTAAGCCAAATACATGCCAAAAGTGGGCTGTAACAAAGAATGGTCAGAGAAAGTCGCGCAATAAAAAAATCACATTTTTGACATAAGTAATTTATTTTAGCCTCTTAAATGAAAAAGAAAATGATAATCTGTCCATCTGTGAACTGTAATTTCTTGATTTGCACACTGGGCCAAATTTATTAATGCCTACGCTAAGTGTTCACGATCTGTATTCAAGAACATCTCTACCACATTTTTTATTCTTTTTAGTTACTCAGAAAGATTACACTAAGTGCACATGTAGTCTACACTTTGTGGTAACATTTATGAATCCCCCTCGATTTTTAAGGCTGCAAGAAAATCAGTAGGAAAACTAAAATTAGGAGGAAGAAGGTGTGAGTTTTGCGTATCTTTTCTTTTCACTCAGAATGACGTACACTTCGTTTAGGTGTTAATGAATCCCAGGGTTGGTGCTGTACAGTGGACCTGGAATTTTGCCCAGTCTGAGTGGCTAAACCATTCTATTAAGTCCTCAAGCTTGCTCACAGAAAAAGATCAGTCATTCACATTTAAAAAAAAGGATAAATAAATGCTATTATCTTTCTCTTTCTAAGTACCATTTAAAAAAAATTCTGCCATTCAAAATATGTAAACCAAAAAAAGTGTTTGTAAATTGACATACACATATTCCGGAAGCTGCTGTCCTACATTAACTTGTTAAACATTAGCACGTCTGTGATTAAACTCCTTGCCTTAAAGTTCAGAGGTTCTGAGGCCAGTTCTATGGCATATAGGGATAAAGTCCTGACTGCGATCTTGGGAGATCTAGGTTCAATCAGTAGGTCTGTTCATGGAAGGAGACAGGTAGGCAAGGATGAAGGTGATTGAGTGATAGTGACCCTCCCATCCGTAGTGCTTGGCAAAATGCTCCTGCAGCTCAGGAAGACACAACTGGTAGTAATCCCAGGTGAGTGGTTCATATATGGAAGGATTTCAGGATGCAAACGTGTCCTGCCACATATAGCAGGCTTTAGGCACCGATGAACCTTGCTGTTACTGGAAGCCCCCTGTTTTTGGGGCCCCAGCCACATAAATTTCTTATTTTGATATTTTAGAACTTGTTTGTTAAACCAACAAAAGCTAGTACAGCAGTCTTGTGTACTTAATAAACCATATGGGTTATAATAACCTTTATTTTTATCTCTTTAAAATTCAAAGATGTCAATGGTTATAGTAACTGTGTTTTGTCAAGGGTTAGGCTTTACAGTTTCATAAAGTTGTTTTACCACTGACATAGTGTCCTTGATTTAGTTAATCCTTCTGGTGGGCATTCCCAACACTAAAGCAATTATTATAGCTGGCTTTAGTCACTTGCAATACCCATGGCCGCGGGGGGCCCCCTAAGTCATCCTTAACTGTGTTGAGACCCCACAAAAGTTGCTGCTGGTTGGGAAAATTTAGGAGAAAAAAGATTAGTCATTTTCTAACTATGCTTTTTATCCAAAACAGGGATGTGATATGGCCCAGTTAAGATAAAACTAAACTGGTAATCAATGAATGAACATGAACAACATAAGTGCTAGAGATCAGCAGCCCAGAGTTACCAATCTCAGCACTTGCCTTGGAGTTTAAGAAGAGCTGATACTTTTGATCTTCAGGGATGGTTTTCTCTTTTCAGGATTTTTTTTTTAAATGTGGGCAGAACACCAGATGCTATAACTTTCACCTTTTTTGCACAAGAATTCTAGGCAAAGCCAAAAATAATAGCAAAATAAAGGCTCAAAATCAGTGGCATTTTTAAAATACTACCATAGTTCACTTAAAAAGTTAATAGAATAACACATTTTGCATCATGCACTTTTTTTGGACAATATGAAGTATGAAACTCTGATGGTTGGATTTATTGACTGACTATAATCCTAAATAATTTACCAGCAAGTCAAACTTTTTTCAAGGGACAGAGCAACAGTGTGATGGAAAATCAGGGATGTTTTGTGAAATCAGGGACAGTGACAGGTATCACACACACACACACACACACACACACACACACACACACACACACACACACACACACACACACACACACACACACACACCTGTATAAATGGAAAATGGATTTTGACATGGACTTAGTGGTGGCCTATGCCCTTAGTCCCATCCATTCTAAAACTAGACCTGTCAGAGGTGTGTACCAAAAGTCACTGCAGGTTGTGTAGCAGGCTGGGAATGGTGGTCATTACTTTAATTTTCATCAGAATCAAACTTTAACGGTGTGTATAGGAGGTAATTATAGCTTGTGTTGGGAATAGTGTCATCATTGTTTCTTTTGCTTTTCTTATAGACCTTAGAGGTGTATAAAGAAAATTACTATACTTTATGTAGGTGCATAGGAGGTAATTATAGCTTGTGTTGGGAATAGTGTCATCATTGTTTCTTTTGCTTTTCTTATAGACCTTAGAGGTGTATAAAGAAAATTACTATACTTTATGTAGGGGTAATGTACTGTTTAGGAACAATAAACAGTACACAGAGACACAGACATTGCACATTCACCTTCACAGAAACTGTAGGAATTCCATTTTATCAAAAGAAGGTTACTGTTAGCTGCCTGTCGGGTGCCAAGATCCACCACATAATGCACGCACTCAGGTCACTCCACAACAAATACAAATATGACTCTGTCATATTGGTGTGATTGGTGTGACTGACTGTCCCTCCTGGACTACATGAAAAGAGACGTGGAGAAGCTCTTTGATCTTGTAGCCCAGGCAGGTATGACCGCAGCCCTAAGAAGCATCCTGCCATCACCCAGAATCACCCAGAATGATACCTACAGTACAAGGACAAAATGATTGACTTCAACAATTGGCTAAGCTTCTGGTGTCATTTTAAGGGAATCCAGTATCTGTCTGCCTGGGATAACATGATTGACAGACCCCGATGCTTTGCCAGAGATGGCCTGCACCTGTCGCCCTTGAGATTCTGGATACTGGCAAAGGCTCTTGCCACCCCTATAGTGCCTTTTTTAGGTAAGGTTCAAATGACAAATTCACCACCGTAACAGGTACAAGCAAGCAAAATCAGGGGTAGCAATATCCTAGACCTGGTCATTACCAACATGGGTGACCAGTGTTCCACACCAGAGGTCAATTCCTTGTTGGTTAGATCCAACCACAAGCTAATCACCCTAGACATCCACATCCCACCCCACCCCCCCATTAGGGAAACAACCGTAAAATATTTCTCCAAAGCCAACTTCACGTTTCTTAAGACAGAAGTGGCAAACTTCACAACACCCATGCAGATGGACAATAGACGTATGACTGCTGAATCCTACACAAATGCACTTTATAAGCACTTACATGAGTGCATGGATCGTGCTATCCCTAACAGAACCAAGATGCTATCCTCCAAAAAAAAGGAAGTCAATCTGGTGGTCTTCTGCCATAAACAACCTCTACAACAGAAGAAAGAAACTGTTGCAAAAAAGAGTAAAATCCCATGATTGGAGGAACTCTCTGGTCAGCCTCAGTAAGAAGCTGAGATCCCTCATAAAATCCTCCAAAGCTAGTTACGAACACAAAATCGCCACTGATTCTAAAGACAACCACAAAGCATTCTATAGCTATGTCAAGAATCTCAATGGCAACACTCAGATCTGCTCTGAGTTATAGCACAATGGCACTAAATATACAGAACCAACTGATATTGCCAGCATCCTGGCAGATAGGTTCAGTGCTAACTGTACCCCCCTCTCACCCCCTAAAGAGCCCATCTCTATACCGGAAGAATGCAAAGTTCATGTAATCACGGCTGCACAGGTAAAAACCTTACTCGTCAAAGCCAAGAACATAGCATCTGTGGGACCTGACAACATCCCAGGCTGCATTCTACACGAACTACAGAATGAACTGGCACCTCACCTAAGTACCATGTTCAGTCATAGCCTCACCTCAGGCTTTGTGCCCATTGAATGGCGCACTGTAACAGTTATCCCACTCCACAAAAGGGGAGCCACAACAGACTCTGGGAACTAATGTCCCATTAGCCTGATGAGCCTGGTCTGCAAGACCATGGAACGTATCATCATGGAACTCATAAACAAAGACATTCGTAATCTCCAGACTGGACCCCACACAGTTTGGGTTTGTAAAAGGCAGATCATGTCTCCTAAACCTGATAAACTTCTTTAAAGCAGTCACCAAAGCCATAGATAAGGGTAAGGTGGTTCACACAGCCTATGTAGATCTTCCCAAGGCTTTCAACACCATCCCCCACTCTTAATTTATAGATAAACTCACTAAACTAAGGTATAAATCCCTATGTCACAAGATGGGTTGCCAGCTGGCTTACTGACAGAACCCACACTGTGAAAGTAGCAGACTGCAAATTCAACTTCAGACCAGTGACAAGTTGAGTACCACAGGGTTCAGTTCTTGGTCCTCTACTGTTTGGTATCTACTTCTCTGAAGTACAGGCTAACACAAAAGGTATTTGGCTAACTCAGTTTGCAGATGACTGCAAACTAGGAGCCATAATCGAAACTCCTAACAATGTGGACAATCCTACAAAAGGGCTTCACTGAGACAGATGCCTGGTGTCAAAGCCATGGCCTCAAGCTCAATGCCAAAAAGTGCATTGCCATTCCCTTTGGTAAAAACTCTGTACCCATGAACAATCACATAGGCGGTAGTCTACTTAACACTGAAAGTGTGATAAGAGACCATGGGACACAGGTGGACAGTAGTCTCTCCTTTGATAATCACATCACCACAGTGGTCAGGAAATCCTACTATTTGGCACACCTCATCACAAAAGGTTTCTCATCCAGAAAACAAAGAGGTCATTGTTACCCTCTACTCATCACTCATTAGACCCATTATAGAGTACCATGCCCCTTTTGGTATGTACCTCACAAGACATCTACAACAACAGAAAAGGCCGCAGAAATACCTCATAAAGAGGATTACTGGCCTCAAACAGATGCCCTACACAGACCGTCTCAAAAAACTCCAGCTTTACTCCGTTGCATATTGCCTACTCAGAGGCGATCTCTGCCTAACATACAAAGCTATGTCAAGCCCAGAGCTGTGTAAAGAAATCCCATCCCTCCGAGCTACACGGTCTTGGGACCTAAACCTTGTCACCACAATAAACACATCATGCTGGAGGGATAGATTCCTGTTCCAGAGACTTCCCATACTCTGGAACAGACTACCTATCTATGTCAAACAGAGCTCCTTATTAGCACTCTTCAAGAAAAATCTTGATGATTGGATGGGAAATAGGAAATTCACCCCAGGTATCACTTCTGTGGCTCTGCTTGACAGGGGCACAGGAAAATAATTTTCTTGGGTGGCAAAAGCCAGGGTACCTTTTTGGCTAGGCTTATATAGGCCCTAGGGCCAATAGCCTAGTACCTACATATGAGCGTATAAAGGTGGCGTTTGAGGGGTAGGGGTGAGGAGTGAGGAGACATGCTATGTATATGTATGATAGCAGTCACTTGAAATACATTACTGTGGCCATCTAAGCTTCTGCTTTCATTGCAATTTAGTACCCGAGGGATGCACAGATAGTATTCCCAGATAGGATTTATGTATCCTGACAACAATTGTCTAGTTAGTTTATTTTTGTCAGCTTTGAAAATTAAGCATTGGGCATAGCTTATGTCTCCCTTGAAATCCTCATGTCTTTAGTTCAGGCTAGCCATTGGATTAGAATGTTGGACAGAACTTGTAAAATGCATCCCAGATATATATAACCCTATAGATTATGGGGGCCCTCGTTTGAGTTATTTTGTACATGGATATTCCTCTGATGTCTTTATCAGGAAAGATGCACTGAAAGGATGCAAGGAAAACTAAACCTGAACAGTGACACGAAATTTCTTCCCTAATTATAATTTCTGTTCAGGCCATCACAGAATGGTTATGTTAAAGAAAAAAAAAACTTTAAAAAATGCACTTCAGAGTATATGGAAAGTCATGATTTCTTGAAAAGGCTTAAGAGTAAGGCAAAATCTGAGAAAAGGAAATAAAAAAAGTAATGTTCATGGTGTGGGAAATCTCGGGATGGGGGAAAACAGAGGGAAGCACTGGAAAATGTGTGTGTGTGTGTGGGGGGGGGGGGCAGTAAGCAGTGTTCCATGGTACCATTTCACCAAAGTCCTTTCCTGTACATAGTGTTGTTATAACATATCACTGTTGCAACTAAATGCCAGTAACTGAATGTTCCTCTGTGAGATGGCCAAACAGAGAGGTACACAGGTATGCACTAATATAAGACGATTGTAGCTGCAGTTCAGCCTGTGCAACCCACTCCCAGCAGCATGAACTAAAAGGTTCCTTAGTTTGGGTGTCAATGAAAGAGTGATACTTAAACTAGAAGTCCTGGGGGCCCCCAACTTGACATTTGCTGTGGGCCCCAAAATGCCAACACTGGCGTTACTGCAGTCTGACTGTGACTTACATTTGTAGAAGCATGCTATCTTATCTTGTTGAGTATTGCAGCGTGCTTACTGGTTGCCAGAAGGAGAAGGAATTAGGGCATAAAATAAAGTCTGAACCAACCATTTACAGTGGGCAGCCGACATATATCTCTTTTCCATCTCTATTTGGCACAAAAAAGTCAGGGTTACCAGTTAAGTACATTAATCATGTATCTATGTGTTCATTCATTCCATATGCTAACCTGGATAGTCCATCTGAGCAAGAGTCCGTTTGCAGTGGAGGTCCAGGGAGAAAAGCTCCCAAATGTATATTTTAATTATTCTGTACTCTAACTACATCTCCAAAATATGGAATTCTGTCTCTCAACCCATCATTACTACTGCCAAACCACACTCATTTCAAAAATCAACTAAGACTTTACCTCAACAACAACTGGCTTTGTTCATGTATCTGTCCTGCTAAACCCATTCCATAATCTATTAGTTTCTCAATTTACTATGCATTTACGTGTCGTCCACCATGTGTGATTTGCTCACTTATTTTACTTTCCTTCTTATCCCCATTAATTTACCTGTCCTGGTTAAACCCATTCCTCTAGTCTTTCAGTCTCTCAGCTTATACTTCTTTCTTACCTCTTCCTCCTTGTGTTATTTTCTTACTTTTTACTTTCCTCCTAACCCCCTCCACATCTGTAATATTTCATCCATTCCAACTTCTTTCCACTGTCTCACTTTTGCCCTGTCTCCTCCTAGCTCTGTCCACTACTCTCTCCCCTATCCACTATTTCTGCTCTACTCTCCACTGCACTCTTTACCTTCCACACTATAGCCTGTTTTCTTTACATAGCAATTTATACTGAACTACTAAATAAACAAGTAAAAACATATATACCACTGTGTGTTCAAAGCTCAAAAAAGACCAGAGTCAGATTTAGAGCCCAGGCAGGTATGACCGCAGCCCTAAGAAACATCCTGCCATCACCCAGAATCACCCAGAATGATACCCACAGTACAAGGACAAAATGATTGACTTCAACAATTGGCTAAGCTTCTGGTGTCATTTTAAGGGAATCCAGTATCTGTCTGCCTGGGATAACATGATTGACAGACCCCGATGCTTTGCCAGAGATGGCCTGCACCTGTCGCCCTTGAGATTCTGGATACTGGCAAAGGCTCTTGCCACCCCTATAGTGCCTTTTTTAGGTAAGGTTCAAATGACAAATTCACCACTGTAACAGGTACAAGCAAGCAAAATCAGGGGTAGCAATATCCTAGACCTGGTCATTACCAACATGGGTGACCAGTGTTCCACACCAGAGGTCAGTTCCTTGTTAGACCCCGATGCTTTGCCAGAGATGGCCTGCACCTGTCGCCCTTGAGATTCTGGATACTGGCAAAGGCTTTTGCCACCCCTATAGTGCCTTTTTTAGGTAAGGTTCAAATGACAAATTCACCACTGTAACAGGTACAAGCAAGCAAAATCAGGGGTAGCAATATCCTAGACCTGGTCATTACCAACATGGGTGACCAGTGTTCCACACCAGAGGTCAATTCCTTGTTGGTTAGATCCAACCACAAGCTAATCACCCTAGACATCCACATCCCCCCCCCCCCCATTAGGGAAACAACCGTAAAATATTTCTCCAAAGCCAACTTCACGTTTCTTAAGACAGAAGTGGCAAACTTCACAACACCCATGCAGATGGACAATAGATGTACGACTGCTGAATCCTACACAAATGCACTTTATAAGCACTTACATGAGTGCATGGATCGTGCTATCCCTAACAGAACCAAGATGCTATCCTCCAAAAAATGGAAGTCAATCTGGTGGTCTTCTGCCATAAACAAACTCTACAACAGAAGAAAGAAACTGTTGCAAAAAAGAGTAAAATCCCATGATTGGAGGAACTCTCTGGTCAGCCTCAGTAAGAAGCTGAGATCCTTCATAAAATCCTCCAAAGCTAGTTACGAAAACAAAATTGCCACTGATTCTAAAGACAACCACAAAGCATTCTATAGCTATGTCAAGAATCTCAATGGCAACACTCAGATCTGCTCTGAGTTATAGCACAATGGCGCTAAATATACAGAACCAACTGATATTGCCAACATCCTGGCAGATAGGTTCAGTGCTAACTGTACCCCCCTCTCACCCCCTAAAGAGCCCATCTCTATACCGGAAGAATGCAAAGTTCATATAATCACGGCTGCACAGGTAAAAACCTTACTCGTCAAAGCCAAGAACATAGCATCTGTGGGACCTGACAACATCCCAGGCTGCATTCTACACGAACTACAGAATGAACTGGCACCCCACCTAAGTACCATGTTCAGTCATAGCCTCACCTCAGGCTTTGTGCCCATTGAATGGCGCACTGTAACAGTTATCCCACTCCACAAAAGGGGAGCCACAACAGACTCTGGGAACTAATGTCCCATTAGCCTGATGAGCCTGGTCTGCAAGACCATGGAACGTATCATCATGGATCTCATAAACAAAGACATTCGTAATCTCCAGACACTGGACCCCACACAGTTTGGGTTTGTAAAAGGCAGATCATGTCTCCTAAACCTGATAAACTTCTTTAAAGCAGTCACCAAAGCCATAGATAAGGGTAAGGTGGTTCACACAGCCTATGTAGATCTTCCCAAGGCTTTCAACACCATCCCCCACTCTTAATTTATAGATAAACTTACTAAATTAAGGTATAAATCCCTATGTCACAAGATGGGTTGCCAGCTGGCGTACTGACAGAACCCACACTGTGAAAGTAGCAGACTGCAAATTCAACTTCAGACCAGTGACAAGTGGAGTACCACAGGGTTCAGTTCTGGGTCCTCTCCTGTTTGGTATCTACTTCTCTGAAGTACAGGCTAACACAACAGGTATTTGGCTAACTCAGTTTGCAGATGACTGCAAACTAGGAGCCATAATCAAAACTCCTAACAATGTGGACAATCCTACAAAAGGGCCTCACTGAGACAGATGCCTGGTGTCAAAGCCATGGCCTCAAGCTCAATGCCAAAAAGTGCATTGCCATTCCCTTTGGTAAAAACTCTGTACCCATGAACAATCACATAGGCGGTAGTCTACTTAACACTGAAAGTGTGATAAGAGACCATAGGACACAGGTGGACAGTAGTCTCTCCTTTGATAATCACATCACCACAGTGGTCAGGAAATCCTACTATGTGGCACACCTCATCACAAAAGGTTTCTCATCCAGAAAAAAAAGAGTTCATTGTTACCCTCTACTCATCACTCATTAGACCCATTATAGAGTACCATGCCCCTTTTGGTATGTTCCTCACAAGACGTCTACAACAACAGGAAAGGCCGCAGAAATACCTCATAAAGAGGATTACTGGCCTCAAACAGATGCCCTACGCAGACCGTCTCAAAAAACTCCAGCTTTACTCCGTTGCATATCGCCTACTCAGAGGCGATCTCTGCCTAACATACAAAGCTATGTCAAGCCCAGAGCTGTTGTACATGCTCCACTTAAAGAAATCCCAATCCCTCCGAGCTACACGCTCTTGGAACCTAAACCTTGTCACCACAATAAACAGATCATGCTGGAGGGATAGATTCCTGTTCCAGAGACTTCCCATACTCTGGAACAGACTACCTATCTATGTCAAACAGAGCTCCTTATTAGCACTCTTCAAGAAAAATCTTGATGATTGGATGGGAAATAGGAAATTCACCCCCGGTATCACTTCTGTGGCTCTGCTTGACAGGGGCACAGGAAAATAATTTTCTTGGGTGGCAAAAGCCAGGGTACCTTTTTGGCTAGGCTTATATAGGCCCTAGGGCCAATAGCCTAGTACCTACCTATGAGCGTATAAAGGTGGCGTTTGAGGGGTAGGGGTGAGGAGTGAGGAGACATGCTATGTATATGTATGATAGCAGTCACTTGAAATACATTACTGTGGCCATCTAAGCTTCTGCTTTCATTGCAATTTAGTACCCGAGGGATGCACAGATAGTATTCCCAGATAGGATTTATGTATCCTGACAACAATTGTCTAGTTAGTTTATTTTTGTCAGCTTTGAAAATTAAGCATTGGGCATAGCTTATGTCTCCCTTGAAATCCTCATGTCTTTAGTTCAGGCTAGCCATTGGATTAGAATGTTGGACAGAACTTGTAAAATGCATCCCAGATATATATAACCCTATAGATTATGGGGGCCCTCGTTTGAGTTATTTTGTACATGGATATTCCTCTGATGTCTTTATCAGGAAAGATGCACTGAAAGGATGCAAGGAAAACTAAACCTGAACAGTGACACGAAATTTCTTCCCTTAATTATAATTTCTGTTCAGGCCATCACAGAATGGTTATGTTAAAGAAAAAAAAAACTTTAAAAAATGCACTTCAGAGTATATGGAAAGTCATGATTTCTTGAAAAGGCTTAAGAGTAAGGCAAAATCTGAGAAAAGCAAATAAAAAAAGTAATGTTCATGGTGTGGGAAATCTCGGGATGGGGGAAAACAGAGGAAAGCACTGGAAAATGTGTGTGTGTGTGTGGGGGGGGGCAGGTAAGCAGTGTTCCATGGTACCATTTCACCAAAGTCCTTTCCTGTACATAGTGTTGTTATAACATATCACTGTTGCAACTAAATGCCAGTTACTGAATGTTCCTCTGTGAGATGGCCAAACAGAGGTACACAGGTCTGCACTAATATAAGACGATTGTAGCTGCAGTTCAGCCTGTGCAACCCACTCCCAGCAGCATGAACTAAAAGGTTCCTTAGTTTGGGTGTCAATGAAAGAGTGATACTTAAACTAGAAGTCCTGGGGGCCCCCAACTTGACATTTGCTGTGGGCCCCAAAATGCCAACACTGGCGTTACTGCAGTCTGACTGTGACTTACATTTGTAGAAGCATGCTATCTTATCTTGTTGCGTATTGCAGCGTGCTTACTGGTTGCCAGAAGGAGAAGGAATTAGGGCATAAAATAAAGTCTGAACCAACCATTTACAGTGGACAGCCAACATATATCTCTTGTCCATCTCTATTTGGCACAAAAAAGTCAGGGTTACCAGTTAAGTACATTCATTATGTATCTATGTGTTCATTCATTCCATATGCTAACCTGGATAGTCCATCTGAGCAAGAGTCCGTTTGCAGTGGAGGTCCAGGGAGAAAAGCTCCCAAATGTATATTTTAATTACTCTAACTACATCTCCAAAATATGGAATTCTGTCTCTCAACCCATCATTACTACTGCCAAACCACACTCATTTCAAAAATCAACTAAGACTTTACCTCAACAACAACTGGCTTTGTTCATGTATCTGTCCTGCTAAACCCATTCCCTAATCTATTAGTTTCTCTATTTACTATGCATTTACATGTCGTCCACCATGTGTGATTTGCTCACTTATAGAGATGCATCCCCCCTGCAGCAGAAGGTAGACATTGCCCATGAGGCAGAGGAGGCCTGCAAAACCAAGGCTTCAGGGGGTCCGTTTACCAAGAAGCCTTATAAACACTCCTGGAGGATTGCCCAACTGCTGCACTTTGGAGGTAGTCAGGGGGAAGGGGACAATTATGTCTGCACCCAGAGGCCTTGCTGTCCATAGCCAAAGATGTTTGGGTATAGACAGTAATTAATAGAGGTAATTATATTCTCTTTTTCCATCTTCCCTCACTAAAATCAGAGAGTTTCCTATGTGCCACACAACCAAAGAAAAGATGCAGCCTTTGAAGTTGAGAAACTGCTGGATGGGAAACAGAAATACACCCCTGGGATTCTACCTGTGTCCCTGCTGCACAGGGGAAACAGGTGCTGACTTTGAGGGCACATGGACAAAATTCTTGGCTAGGCTTATAAGGGACTCTGGGCCAATAGCCTAGTATCATCCTATGAACCTATGACAAAAAGTCATCTAAAAGTTGCTACCAGATCAGCACGGGTTCGGAACTCATTCGAGATTATTTTTGATACCAAAGAAAAATAGGGGCCTCAGGCCAATTTTAGACCGAAGTCATTTAAATCTGTTTGTAAAACACTCAAAGTTCTGAATGGTCACTGTTTAGTCCATTCTCCTGCTACTGAGAAAGAATGATTGGATGTGGTTGATAGATCTCCGGGATGCATACTGTCACATTAGAACCTATAGACAGTCCAGGAAGTATCTTTGCTTCCAGCTGGGGGGCCAGCCACTTCATGTTCAGAGCCCTGCCCTTTGGTCTCACCATAGCACTCAGGTGTTTAACAAATGTATGGCAGTGGTTGCAGTTCATTTGAGATTGCTAGGATTCCAGGTATTCCTTACCTCGATGAGTGGCTCCACACTGCTTGCAAAAAGCAGTTTTGCCTCACACCAGGGACTACTTGCTCCTTTTATGCCACAATCTGGGCATTGCAGTCAGTTACAACAAAATCACACCTTTCTCCCACTCAAGTCCAGGAGTTCATAGGTAGTCACTGGGATACAGTTTCTCAAATAACAAGACTGTCTCAGCCCAGACTGTCCACTCTACATCATCAGTCTTGCACAACTCTTATCTTCAGTCACCCCCCCCAGCCAGGTTCTTACAGCTCCTCAGTTTGATAACCACCTCTATAATACTGGTACCACTGGCAAGATTTTAAATGTGCTACAGTGCATACTGGCTGTCCAATGGACAATAAGATGACACCCCATGAATTTTCCCTTTCGAATCACCAAGGTTTGCAAGGAACTTGTGTCCTTGGCAAATATATGCCATGGAAATTACTCGGTGCCTTCTCTTTGTTCCACCCTTGCCCAAGGCCACAGTACCATGGATGCATCCCAGCTGGAGTGAGGGGGCAGTACTTGGAACTGACAGTTCAAGACATGTGGTTTTTCCTTAGAGGCCAATCTGCACATCAGTGCTCTACAGATGAGAGCAATCTTAGCAGTGCAGGCCTTTCAGGATGCTCTTCCTTTTGGGATGATTGCTATACAGACAGACAACATCTCGGTAGTCTGGCACATCAATAAATGGGGATCTCGCTGCTATCCCTTGTGTTGAGAAGCAGTGAAATTGTGGCAGTGGGAAACTCCTCCAATTGCTTTCTAATAGCAACATGCATTCTGGGCAAGTCAATCATGTTAGTGGACAAACCAAGCAAATCTATTCTGTTGCCTCATGGGTGGTCTCTTAATCCATCAGTGGCAAAACTGATATTTCGTCAGTAGGTCTGCCATGCTATGATCTTTTCAACTTTCCCCACAACTCCAAATGCAGCAGTTTTTTTTCCCTGATCCCCCCAGAGGGGGTGTCAACAAGACATGTTCTGATCCACGATTGACCTCCTGGTCTCCTTTATACTTATCCACCTTACCTCTCCATCCTAAAGTTTCTATAGAAAGTATGCCAACAGAAGAGCACAGTGATCCTCATTGTCCCATTCTGGCTTTGATGAATGTCATTTCCCTTCCTTTGGCCTCACTGAATTAACCATCCTTGGGTACTGGATCCCTCTCCGGATCTCCTGTCTCACCTATCTGGGCTGCCTCATCTGGACATCCAAGCCCTCAAGCTTACCACATGGTTTCTCCACTTCCAATGAAGGCTAGACAATCCAGGCTTTCTTCTCAGGTTCTGCAGATTCTCACTTCTTCCAAAAAAGATTCCACCAGGAACATGTATAAGAGCAGATGGAAAAGTTTCTCTTTTTGGCTCATGAGAGGCACTGGAACTCTTTCTCAACCTCCATTCCAGCTGTCCTAGATTTTCTTTTTTTAGTTTTACAAGAGGGAGGAAGTTATTCTACAGTCTAGGTAAAATTATCTGCTATTTCCAACTTTCTTATTGTCAAAAAACATTCCTCTCTGTCTTTTCTCAAGGTGTTCAAAGTGTTCCTTAAGATACCTTTCTCCTCAGACCACCTATTAAGAATCTCACTCTTCCTTGGGACCTTACAGTATTTCTACAGGCCCTGACAAAATCCCCATTTGAACTAGTGGCTAAAGTAGGTTTAAAGTTATCTTGGAAAGCCATTTTTCAAGGTACTATTTCATCGGCTAGGTGAATATCTGAACTGCAAGCACTATCTTGTCAGCCACCATACCTATTTTTTCAAAAAGATTGGGTCTCTGTTTGAAACAAATCTTCCTTTTTACCCAAGGTAGCCTCAGAAAATGTGCTTAACTAGTCTATTAATTTGCCTGCCTTACTTCTGAAATTCTCTATTAAAGGAGAATATATGTTTCATTTATTGGATGTACATAGCTCAGAATCTTCCTCCTTAAAGGAAAACTCCACCCTAGACAAAATAAAGTCTGTTTTTTCACTCTGTTTTTGTTTCCTGACCTATTTTAACACCTCAAAAGCACTCTAAGTGCTTTATTTGTAATTCTAGCTTGTTTTCCTTAAAATGGCTACCAATGGGGCTTGATGTATCAATGTGATCTTGTTGTCCCTCAACCCTTTCTCTTTCCCATAATGCTTTGTATGACCAATACCACACATAAGGAAGTAACTGTGAATTCCCGTGCCATTGACATATGATGGGATTTGTGAGAGTCGCTGTTATCTTCTTTACCTTCTGTAAATGGAATGATTATTTTCTGTCTCTAATCATCCTCATTTATGTTTGGCTCAGACCTTATTTTACACTATACTTAGAAGTTAACCAGCTACAGCCAGAAAAGTAACTAAGTTGCAGGCCTTTGTTCAGAGTTTTCTTTTGTAGTCCAAGCAGAACTGATTCTGCAAGGGACTCTCAGTACATTGACAGTTTTAACACCTCTGCAGTATTGTGGGGGGAGGGGACTGTCAATTCCTCTTGAACTACAAAAGAAAACCCTGAACAAAGGCCTGCAATTTATCTACTTTTCTGGCTGTAGCTGGATAACTTCTAAGTATAGTGTAAAACAAGGTCTGAGATAAACATAAATGAGGGTGATTAGAGATAGAAAAGAAGCAGTCATTTTACAGAAGGTAAAGAAGAAAACAGTGACTCACACAAATCCCATTATGTCAATGGCATGGGAATTCACAGTTATTTCCTTATGTCTGGCATGAGTCATACAAGTTGTGATGACCGTTCCCTGGCCCAGCAATCAAGGAGCCAGCCTCAATCCTCACCACTAACACCAGGGGGGGCATCTCATACAAGAGGAAAAGATAACAAATACACGCAGTAAAGTACAATTTCCCTTAAGTGCACGCAGCGATCACAGTCAGTCTGGTGCTGGTTGCTCCCTTGCTCTCCAGGTCCCCAATAAGACTCCCCACTGGCACAGCTATAGGGTCCAGATCTCAGCCTAGCTGGCAAGCTAACCTCCAGTACTCTCTGTCCCACCGGTGCTTTGTGTCCCCGCCCAGGTAGCTGGCACACCACACACACTTTGAGCTAAGTATTTATACAACTTCACAGGCACTCCTGGGAAAGGCTGACACAGATTCACCATCTGTGCCCCGTTACCCAGACTATATGGTAGTAATTTCTGCCACCACCAGCTAATACTTATCAGCTACCCAAAGGCCCTTAACAGGATGTACAATTATTACTGTGCAGTGTTATTATCCAGTTGGTAATTTGACTAATTAGTCTAAGGCTTATTAGAGTGGCTTATTACAATAAACGCTATAAATATGCAATGTACTCTAGAGCTTACTTACCTCTACACAAACCAGCCACAGGTAAAGGTTTTTAAAATATTTAATAATAAATAATTAAAACACAAGACAATACTACTACACCACAGTGATATCTAAGAGTTCAGAGATCACACAGAAACTTAAAACAATACAGTAGGAAAGTTCTGATATAACAAAAAAACACTTGTCTAACTTTCTTCTAAGTTCCTAGCTATTACTACAAGAAAACATAATTCTAAGACACTACTTACATAAGATAACAGGCAGAGTGCTGATAAGTTGGATATCAAGATCAAAATGCTTACAGTCTCTCTCTCTCTCTGAACAATAGTTTTTAAACTCACTAACAAACAGCTCTGCTAGGGCCCTCCCAGATTACATCATTTTGACACTTAGGTTTTCCCAGTATACACATTACATCATTTTGACAGTTAGTCTGCAGTTCCCAGGCAAAAGGCCACGTTATTTAGCAAGCTAACACCTGCTCAGGAAACTGCAACAATAAAAGACATTTCACATGTACACTCTAGCAATTATTCCTTAAGTTAAGACAATAGAAGGAATGTGTTCAGCCAGCCACTTCGGCACCACTATTTAGATCAAAGGAGTATACACGACATAATTTTAACTTCAAAGAACATTTAAAATGCTTGGCTTAGTTTTCCTTACAGCAGATGGCAATGTTGCAGCAATCTTGAAGTTCACATTTTCCAGTGTTTTCTTTCATTTAAGAACACAAGCCTGTATTTCACATTTATATTTACAAATGATAGAATTATGTCTCAAATTCTATTTGACTAGGCTAGCAGCCTTCAGCCATCTTTCCCCAATCTTCACACAAGGCATTATGGGAAAGAGAAATGGTTGAGGGAGAACAAGATCACATTGATTACATCAAGCCTCATTGGTAGCCATGTTGTGAATAACAGACTAAAATTACAAATAAAGCACTTAGAGTGATTTTGAGGTGTTAAAATTGGTCAGGAAACAAAGATAGAGTGAAGAAAACATTTTATTTTAGTTCTAGGGTGGAGTTTTCCTTTAAAACTAAAGCTCTTACAAAATCTGACCAATTCTGTTTCCTTTTTAAAGGCTAAAGTGGGTAAATCTGTGTCAAAAGTAACTTTGGCTAGATGCCTCACTGACTGACTGTATTTGTCATGTCTACAAGGAAAAGGCTTTGATCCTTCCAAGACCCCCCCAACCCCCAGGGCTCATTCCACAAGGTCCATTTCCACTTCTGCTTTCTTATCAGAAATTTCAGTAGATAACATTTTTGCGACTTTCACATGGTCTAATACTCATACCTTCATTGTTCATTACAAGTTAGCTATTTTTTCAAGGGGTAGGGTAGCGTTTGTTTCTGCCATCCTCCTGAATATCCTACCATGAATCTCACAGGGGATAATTGGCTAGTCTTGAAATGGCTCACAAGGGCAGTTAGCCTAGTACTAATCTATGAACCTATGAAGCCATAAAGATCACCCTGGAGTTCAGCAGCTTGGAACTCTGTCCCTTTGGTTTGAGGGGTGAATAAAAAAGACAACATTAGATACAAAGTTATATACTCACAATAGCAATGTATCTGTGTTGTCTGTTTTCATCCTTCTTCAACCTCCCTCCCGCCATTCCCCTTTCCATTCTTCCATTAGTGGAATATTTATATTTAGCTCTCTTGTATAACCTGAGGGATATTCCCTATTGGTCTTTTCCCCACTTTCAGCTCCAGACCTTATACAATCTTGACTCTGGTGCCTTGGTACTTATTTTTTATTTTCTCTTTATGATTACCATGGTGTTCAGTCCTTTGTCATTCTAGGACTATGGGGGCAAACTTGATTTGAGTCAGTGTTGGGGTTGGAGGGAATTATGGGTAAGGGGAGGTGCTTGAGCTATGGATCCTAAGTTTGAAAAGTGGCCAAAGTCAGATCCAGGGTTGGAGCTGAGACTCATTGGTTTGATGAAGTACAAAAACAGACAACACAGATTTCATTATGGTGAGTACGTAACTTTTGTTTCTACGCAAACATCTACTATTATCTATTTCCCAGATGAGGAACCCAAATTACATTGTTTTGCACAAGACTGCCTAGGTACTTCCATACACATGCTTACTGACTCTGTGTTAAAACCCCCTCTGCAGATTGCATTATTATTTCCTGCAACCATAGCCAGTGTTGGGGAGCACTGAACTTTATAGATGTTGTCCAATCTTCCCCTGAAGAGACTAGAACAAGCCTGAAACTGCCTTATCTCTATCATCTCCATGTCTTCTCACCCTCCAACCTTTAACTCTGTAGTATGATCATAGGAAATACAAAGCAGTTGTCACATGACCATTTACATCTTGCTAATACCCCTTCTCAAGAAGGCCAAACTAGGTCAATCCTGGAGTAAGTTTATGGGTACCCATCTGATCAACCAAGTTTAATTTGAAGAACATTTGGATGTGTCATTTTATTTAACTTGCAGAAAAAGATTTTGCCTTGAAATATCCAGAGCCCAAATGCATGATCACTAACATACATAACTAAAATAATGTATTTTTGCAGTCAGACCCCCTGTTGTCTGTGGTTCTGCTCTTGAAAGTCACATCTCAAATGTTGCTACTGCTGTATGTAATTTTGTTTCTGTCTTGCTGTAGTTTTCCTACTCCACTTATTTTCAGGTCACATGCCCAGGGCAACATGCTTACGCTAATTTTGCATGTAAATACACGAGCATGCTCATCCTCAAATAACTGCAGATTACCAGTATCTAGCTAGTTGTAAATGTCGTGAGATAACCAGCCCCCAAATATTGCATATTTTGAAGTAAATTAGTAGATATGCATTTACAACTATCATATCGGCAACATCTCCACCTTGCACACATGCAGATTTAAAAGGAAAATGCAGTCTGATGTGAAGCTGTACTAATGTTTACAGTATTCGTACTCTGATGCTAGTGAAAATGTAGTTTTACCATTGTTGTGACCGGCTCAGTCCAACTTTTGATAACATTAATGTATGGGTATAGTCGTATTTCGGCAGCTGGCCTGCATAGAATTGTCTTTTGTCATTTGTGTCCCAACAGCTGCAACAGACAAGCCAACATAGACAAGTAACTACATGGACAGAGCTGTTTATATATTTTAGTAATCAGGGTACTTTTCCGTTATCGGGGCAACACTAAGTTGTAACACAGTATCGCACACACACAATGATCGCACAACTGTTAGCCCTGAAGGGCTTGTTTCGAAAGACCAAGAAACAGACCTGAAGAACCCTTTTTTTTACTGTTTTGCAATGAGTCAATCTGTGTAACTTGTCATACAGTCATGCTCAATCCTACCCTCAAAAAATCGGATAGTACTTCCAAACGAGCAGCGAGAGCAAATGTTCCACAATCTGATCTCAATAAAGATGTCATCAGCAGGGATTACTCCCTCCTACAATATAACCGATGATAGGAAGCCATGGTTTGCCTTACTGTTTCTTTTTGGTAAAATGCAGATGTGTTGTCACCCTAATGCTCAGTTGTATATATTGTGGAAAATTCCACATTTTGTTTGCTAAAAATACCATTTTCTGCACAGGAAAGAATCATAATGCAGTTGGTATTGAAATGTAAAGCAAAATTTGGTGGTAAATAAAACAAAGTCATTGCCCAAGATTGAGAACCATGTGTGTTACATGCTGCCTCCATCCTTACATTTACTTTACTCAGAAACAAGTCATTGATTTAATTTGTGATCGGCCCCGCCTGTTCTGTGCCAGAGAAAAGGGTAGTATATAAACAACTTGTAGTAACAAGGTCAGGCTGAGGAACTGACACGTTTTTTATCTATAGGGTACATACTCCACAGTTTATGAGCTACTATCGTACCTTTCAACCGTCCCTGATTTTTATGTTACTCACGATTACAATTAGTCAAGAATGCCGCATGTTATAGAGTTTCGTACTTTTTGCTCAAAAAATTAATTCTGATGTGATGCACAATCTCAAAACAAGCGCTTCAGGGCTATGAGCTGTGCGATCGTTGCGTGCACCTTACAAGTGTTGCCTCGATAACGGAAAAGTACCTTAGTTAATTGTACTATTGTAATTGCTTGACAGATATTTCTTAGTTATATCCCTGCTTTTCTTAAATCCTATCCTGTTAAATTGTTAATGCTTTTAGAAGTCATAACTGTATTTTTCTTACATTACGTATCTGTTTTACTTTGTTTTGCAGACCATGTTAATCCTTCTATGCCTGTGGCCTAGTTTCATGGGAAACTCAAGTTAGTATTCATTATAAGGGAAGCTTGAGAGACAGGCAGATTCCCCTACTTTTTTTTTTTGACAGGGGATACTGGAGAGTTTGATCATGGTTTTCTGCCAGGCAGAAAGCCATGTCTGAAACACTTGCAGAAATTGCAGCAAACACCTGTACTATCTCTGTGCTCCATTTCATAACACGCATTCAGTATGCTACAAACAGGTAAATGAAACAGATACATTCCCCATCTCAACTATGTTTACTGAATCTTCTTAAATAAATAGTACTTGCAGATGCAAAGACAGATCAGCATTCACAACCAGTGAACACAACATTGACTTGCATGGACCGATCGGCACCTTTTCTCTGCAGTGTAGATCTTGTCCCTTAGCAGCTAGCCTGGGACTTAACTGTTGTCTTTGCCCAGGCCTAGCAATGACTTTTCAGTGTAAACATGCTGTGTAACTCAACACAATGAAGGAAAAGCAGCATGACTTTTTTTCCATATGCTGTAATAGTGGCTGCTGAAAAAGAAAAAAAATCCAGTTACATTTGTAACTGGAGTAAACAGTGAAAGGACAAAACGAGGCTATGTCACATAGAGGATGACCAATGGTAAGACTTTCATACATTTCTGATTCAGATATTGGTAAACTGCTTGTTTGGGGCTATGTAGTGAGTCTGCTGGTCTGTTTTTTTTTGTTTGTTTGTTTTTAGTGTTTCTCAAATTAAATTAACTCATTTCAAACTAAGCCTTTTCTTGATATGACCTTCATGAATCCAGAACTGGCCAAAACATTCTTGAATGATTTTCCAAGTAAAATGAGCAAGCAGCCATGGTATGACTATAAAGCTGTGAATAAAAATAGGGAAACTGTTCTTTCAGTTTCGAATTGATATATGCTAAGGGTATCTGTTTACTTTTCTTGATAAAGTAGAAAACACTGTCAACATATAAAAACTGTTTGGCCCTAGAAGGCTGTAGACTTTGGTGCTGATAAGTTCTAGCTGATTTAAAATATTAAATCAATCAAACAATGTCCTTAGAAAGTATGATAGATAATTTTGGTTTTAGGATATGCTGTTGTATTCTTGCAGCCTACTTTTTCTTATTGTAGAAAATAGAACATGTAATTTAGCATTATGTATGTATGCATGTCTGGAGCTTATTTCCCCAGGCCTCTGCTGAAAAAGGACATGTATCCAGTCGGACTATCATGGTCAACAAATGTAAAATAAATAAATAAATTACACAAGAGAAATGTGAATACTTTAGAGAGAGTGCACTCTAAGGCTGCATATAAACCTAGTTGCAGAAGCTATGGAAGTTAGGAATATTTTTTGACTTGTAGTATTGAAGAGAGAGGCAGGAAGAAAGTTCAAGGATTAAGTACAAAAGATCCAGAAAGTGAGATAGAAAGTGGTGAAAGAAACACAAATGTGATGACACAATGCTTTTATCACGTACTCAGGAGGAACAGAGGAACTGAAGTGTGGAGATGAATGTCATATTGAATGTATTATTTTGATTGAAAAATACATATTACAACTGAAACAAAATTTTGAGAATGGGCAAGAGGAAGGAAATATAAAAAACAAAGAATACAAAAATTATTTTGCTAAATGTGTTAGTATTATGAAACAAAAAGAACACTTGAAGAATCAAAAGGATAACATTAAGGGATGGATAATGTTAGCGTGCTGTCTGAAGTAAACAGTATTTAGTCACAAGTAAGGAGAGCATTGGTATTGAAACAGATTAATAGATTAATACACTGGCATATGATATGTCTGGTTTCCTAGGTGTATGAAGTTACTAGGCATGCAGTCCAGGAGACCACTGAGGAGCCTGGCCCAGTTTCTCAGTTATCTAAAAGCTTGTTCTGGTTAATTGACTTGCTTGGAGTCCCACAACAGGTGAATGGTGGCTGTGGGAATCAGATCTGTAGTACAAGAAGCAGCTTGTTGACAACCCATAGCCTTATTCCTCTACAGTTACTGCCACATTTAATGTAAATATTCAGGCACAAAAGACAGAGGCAACAAACAAGATCAAAAGGAAAAGATGGATGTTGTGGGACTGTGAAAGTAATAAATGTGAAAAATATCAAAATATTGGATATAATTGTAGTGTGGCCAGAGAGATTTATAATTGAAATAAAAGTAAAGAGGAAATAATGACTGTGTGCATACCTCAACTGTCCATATTTTTGCAGAATATCCAGATGTTTGCCTATTTTTGGTCTGTTCCTCATAAATTTGTGGGTTTCTGGCAAATCATTGAGGATTGAAGTCACTAAAATCATGCATTTGAGTTTCAGACTTCATATCCTTCAGAAAAATCCAACGTAACACAAATCCTATTATTTTAGTAACTTTCTAAGTTTATAAGAACTATATTTAAATTGTGTCCTTATTTTTGGCCTTTGTCCAGACTTACTGTGATAAGAGGTTGAGAGGTGTGACTGTGTGTATCATTACTCAAAAGAATGCTTCTAGTTGAAACAAGCTGTTGGAAAAATTAAGTGTTTTACTTGTGAGCATGAGTATTATCTGGATGGGCGAGTACAATATGAGTTTAAGAAGGAAAAACAGAAATTAGGTGCTAATATTGTAGAACAAAATGGTGGAAAATTTGTTTAAGTAGAGAATGAAGGTCTACAGACAGCATAAAAAAAATCTGAGATTAGTTAGTTGTATAGTTAATACCAGCGGTATTAAAGATGTAAGTTGTAAAAGTATGTGGTTTTACGTTTTCAGATTATGTGATGATATGTAGTGACTTTAGGGAAAATAAAAGTGGCATGCTAATGGGTAAACAGAGGTAAAATGACAAGTAAGAATGCTTTCATTAGTAGATGGAAATAATATGTTAAGAATATCTGAAATTAACTGTGTTGTAAACCTGGAGTTAATGGTAGTATAACTGAAAAGGGAGGTACATTTACAATATAGCTTCACCCTTGAGAAAGCATCATAAGGGTGAAACCTACCTTGGGAATAATTGTGTTTTTTTTATTAAATTATGTAATTTGTTTGCTGACCTTGGAGTTTACACTTGGGATGGAATTTCAAGTTTTTTTTATTTATGTGTTTAGTAGCCTTGATTGACTGTGCATTATGTTTCATATGTATGCACAAAAATGAGAAAGACAATTCGGCTAGTTAATTTTATCATCCAAGAGATGAGGAGATGTTTATAAGTCAAAAATGTGGAACTAAAATGTTTAATACCAATGAAGATGCTAGCAGCTATACAAAAGTATAGCTGTGTGTGTTGTATTTTGTCAGTTGGAGAAACTGGTTTTACAAGCTTGAATCCTTTATTAACAACATTGCATGTTATCAGAAAACGTGCCTTATGGACTTGGCTTTTATAAAACTAGGTAACCAAAGGGAGGAAGAACAGCAAAGTCCTTTGTAGAAAACACTCCTTTATTGAATAAAACCACAGTAGTTAAGTGCTTTCATTCCTCTCATAGAGACTTCATCAGAACAATACCATCAAGATTTCCCACCATTCATATACATCTAACAGTAAACCAATTAATACCTGTTAATTGCATTATTTAAAATTTACATTAACAATTAAAAGAAACATACCTTTGTACTCATACTATATATATATATATATATATATATATATATATATATATATGGGTCTACTTCATTTCACCTAACTTCCATTTCACTGACTCCCATTTGACTGAGACCAAATGACTGAAATTTCATTTCACTGACACTTCATTTCACTGACAGTTCATTTGACTGACAAGTATTATTAGCAAGAAAATGGAATATGTCCCTTTCCCCACTGTAGTGCGACCCTGGAGTTAGAATATATAGTTGGGGGGTGTGGGGAGCGAAGCCCCCCACTTACTTTTCTTTTACTAAGCAATATTATATCAAAACTTAACAATATCATATGAAATGAAGTGGGGAGCTGTGACCCCCACACCCCCCGATGTGGGGGGCTGTGCCCCCCACACCCCCCAACTATATATTGTAACTCCAGGGTCGCACTGCAGTGGGGAAGGGGGCATATTCCATTTTCTTGCTAATAATACTTGTCAGTCAAATGAACTGTCAGTGAAATGAAGTGTCAGTCAAATGAAATTTCAGTGAAATGGGGTCAGTGAAATGAAAGTCAGTGAATTGGAAGTTAGGTGAAATGAAGTAGACCCATACACACATATATATATATATATATATATATATATATATATATACAATAATGTTATTAAACTGTGTAACCTTGTTGAATAGTAATATTAACCCAAAATGTGATTCATTTTTAAAAAAAACAATTCAAATTAACCATTTCATTTATACCTGGAAACCTAGTGGCATCCAGAGTTAGTTGCCATTTTAATTCACAAACATCTAAAAACTCATTTAGTGCCCCCCCTTGTTGATCCACTTCAACTTGTTGTATTATTAAAAACTTAAATGAATGGCCTACAATTAAACACTTTTATCCATTGCATAAAAATCTAAAATCTCACTAGCATCTAACATTAAATATCCAGGACAGTTTGCTTCAACTTCCCGGTGATTGCAATGGATAAAAGTGTTTCTCTTAATGATATGCTGCAAAATAATGAAGAAAATATTGAAGTTAACAATGAATGTGTGTTTATAGGGGTTATGCTGCATGGTACAGATGAAATGGAAAACTTGCCAAAAATTGTCAGTGCAACTGGGAATTTTAAGATTTATAATTACTCATATAAAGATATTCAGACCACCCATGCAAATTTGTTAGCAAAGGGCTTCACTTATGTTCCGAGTAGGAGGGGTAGGGTTGCGGATACCCTAATAGACCTGAAACTTTTCACAAGGAAGTTGAATTTAAAAGCATGGTTTGGAGATAATAACTGTAATAATAACCAAATGAACACAAGATTATGTAAACAAAGTACTTTTAATCATCCTATGTGTAATTTGGTTGTTTTTGAAAAAGTGTGTGAACTTGGATATAAGGGAAGTGTATAAATGGCCTTGTGAAATTCAAGGTGATAATTTAACAGAAAATGAAAAAATGTTACTGTTTGACATTTCAAGAGATAGAAAAATACGTATAATGAAGCCAGATAAAGGCAGTGGAGTGGTGGTGATGGACAAAAGTAATTATTTAAATTGTTTGTCAGCCCTTTTGATGGATGACACCTACCGTGAAATATCTTTGAATGAGATTAATATTTTGTATAAAAAGTTGGATCTACGAGAAATTTGTGAAAATACTTTAGAAAAAAAAAAAAAGAGTGCAGAGTGCACTCTAAGGCTGCATATAAACCTAGTTGCAGAAGCTATGGAAGTTAGGAATATTTTTTGACTTGTAGTATTGAAGAGAGAGGCAGGAAGAAAGTTCAAGGATTAAGTACAAAAGATCCAGAAAGTGAGATAGAAAGTGGTGAAAGAAACACAAATGTGATGACACAATGCTTTTATCATGTACACAGGAGGAACAGAGGAACTCAAGTGTGGAGATGAATGTCATATTGAATGTATTATTTTGATTGAAAAATACATATTACAACTGAAACAAAATTTTGAGAATGGGCAAGAGGAAGGAAATATAAAAAACAAAGAATACAAAAATTATTTTGCTAAATGTGTTAGTATTATGAAACAAAAAGAACACTTGAAGAATCAAAAGGATAACATTAAGGGATGGATAATGTTAGCGTGCTGTCTGAAGTAAACAGTATTTAGTCACAAGTAAGGAGAGCATTGGTATTGAAACAGATTAATAGATTAATACACTGGCATATGTTATGTCTGGTTTCCTAGGTGTATGAAGTTACTAGGCATGCAGTCCAGGAGACCACTGAGGAGCCTGGCCCAGTTTCTCAGTTATCTAAAAGCTTGTTCTGGTTAATTGACTTGCTTGGAGTCCCACAACAGGTGAATGGTGGCTGTGGGAATCAGATCTGTAGTACAAGAAGCAGCTTGTTGACAACCCATAGCCTTATTCCTCTACAGTTACTGCCACATTTAATGTAAATATTCAGGCACAAAAGACAGAGGCAACAAACAAGATCAAAAGGAAAAGATGGATGTTGTGGGACTGTGAAAGTAATAAATGTGAAAAATATCAAAATATTGGATATAATTGTAGTGTGGCCAGAGAGATTTATAATTGAAATAAAAGTAAAGAGGAAATAATGACTGTGTGCATACCTCAACTGTCCATATTTTTGCAGAATATCCAGATGTTTGCCTATTTTTGGTCTGTTCCTCATAAATTTGTGGTTTTCTGGCAAATCATTGAGGATTGAAGTCACTAAAATCATGCATTTGAGTTTCAGACCTCATATCCTTCAGAAAAATCCAACGTAACACAAATCCTATTATTTTAGTAACTTTCTAAGTTTATAAGAACTATATTTAAATTGTGTCCTTATTTTTGGCCTTTGTCCAGACTTACTGTGATAAGAGGTTGAGAGGTGTGACTGTGTGTATCATTACTCAAAAGAATGCTTCTAGTTGAAACAAGCTGTTGGAAAAATTAAGTGTTTTACTTGTGAGCATGAGTATTATCTGGATGGGCGAGTACAATATTAGTTTAAGAAGGAAAAACAGAAATTAGGTGCTAATATTGTAGAACAAAATGGTGGAAAATTTGTTTAAGTAGAGAATGAAGGTCTACAGACAGCATAAAAAAAATCTGAGATTAGTTAGTTGTATTGTTAATACCAGCGGTATTACAGATGTAAGTTGTAAAAGTATATGATTTTACATTTTCAGATTATGTGATGATATGTAGTGACTTTAGGGAAAATAAAAGTAGCATGCTAATGGGTAAACAGAGGTAAAATGACAAGTAAGAATGCTTTCATTAGTAGATGGAAATAATATGTTAAGAATATCTGAAATTAACTGTGTTGTAAACCTGGAGTTAATGGTAGTATAACTGAAAAGGGAGGTACATTTACAATATAGCTTCACCCTTGAGAAAGCATCATAAGGGTGAAACCTACCTTGGGAATAATTGTGTTTTTTTTATTAAATTATGTAATTTGTTTGCTGACCTTGGAGTTTACACTTGGGATGGAATTTCAAGTTTTTTTTATTTATGTGTTTAGTAGTCTTGATTGACTGTGCATTATGTTTCATATGTATGCACAAAAATGAGAAAGACAATTCGGCTAGTTAATTTTATCATCCAAGAGATGAGGAGATGTTTATAAGTCAAAAATGTGGAACTAAAATGTTTAATACCAATGACGATGCTAGCAGCTATACAAAAGTATAGCTGTGTGTGTTGTATTTTGTCAATTGGAGAAACTGGTTTTACAAGCTTGAATCCTTTATTAACAACATTGCATGTTATCAGAAAACGTGCCTTATGGACTTGGCTTTTATAAAACTAGGTAACCAAAGGGAGGAAGAACAGCAAAGTCCTTTGTAGAAAACACTCCTTTATTGAATAAAACCACAGTAGTTAATGTACTCATACTATATATATATATATATATATATATATATATATATATATATATATATATATATGGGTTCATGTCAGTACATCGAAATTTCAGAATAACGAAAGTCACTATTTCGAAACGAAAGCATCGACAATTGAAAACATCGACAGTACATGTATACGAAAGTACAGTGCTAACATGGTCCTGCAAGGGGAGTTTAGTATGGGTACAGTATCATATCATATCCTTTACTTCCCCCTTGCAGGACCCATGTTAGCACTGTACTTTCATATACATGTACTGTCGATGTTTTCAATTGTCGATGCTTTCGTTTCGAAATAGTGACTTTCGTTATTCTGAAATTTCGATGTACTGACATGAACCCATATATATATATATATATATATATATATATATATATATATCTATATACACATATATATATTATACAATAATGTTATTAAACTGTGTAACCTTGTTGAATAGTAATATTAACCCAAAATGTGATTCATTTTTAAAAAAACAATTCAAATTAACCATTTCATTTATACCTGGAAACCTGGTGGCATCCAGAGTTAGTTGCCATTTTAATTCACAAACATCTAAAAACTCATTTAATGCCCCCCCTTGTTGATCCACTTCAACATGTTGTATTATTAAAAACTTAAATGAATGGCCTACAATTAAACACTTTTATCCATTGCATAAAAATCTAAAATCTCACTAGCATCTAACATGCATCCTATCAATGGTAGGACATTTAGTTTTAGAGTAGCAGGTACATGTATTACTACCCATGTGGTTTACTTGGCTACCTGCCAGGCATGTAATGCTTTCTATGTAGGCAAAACTACCCGCAGGCTTAAGGACAGGATGACTGAACATAAGTCAGAAATTAGGAGATGCTATGACAGGAATGCACTATTCAAACATATAGAGGAATTTGGTCAGCAGCATTTTTTTAGGTTTAGAATTATTGATCAGGTTACACCTACACCTAGGGGAGGGGACCTAAATAATCACTTAGAAATTAAAGAATATGAATGGATTTTGAGACTTATGAGTGATTCAAAACCAGGCTTGAATAGCCAAGTCAGTCTCAAACCTATTTTAGTTAAATTAAGTAGAGCTAATCTCTCTTAGCCTGAAGTTTTATCTAAATATATATATTTTTAAAGTTTTATTAAAGTATTTCAAGTTTTTGTATTAAGTTTTTTAAAAAAGTTTTTTAAAATGTTTCTTTAAAATGTTTTTGTGATTTGGATGACATATCATGTGATTTTGGCTGCATGTCATGTGATATATTTGGACCTATATATAAAGAGCTGGTTCTATGCATTGTTTTGTATTGAGAAAGGATTGTATCCGAAAGCTTTACTTATATAAAGTGTTTATCCAGTGGTTTCCTGCCTTGTTCTTTGCATTTTGGTTCCTGGCGTTTATTTTCTTCAATTTCTTGTGGAAAGCAAGTACCTCATAAAGATTTTCATTTGTACTGTATTCCTTGTCTAGGCCCTGACCACAACGTACATCGCTGTCGGTTTTGTGCCTTATTTAAACCACAACTATTCATCGTCTGTATATTTTCGCTTCTAAATATTTTGGTACTCTGTTCAGTTATCCAGATAAGTCTTCGGTAAGCCACCCAATTACCAACATTCCAAAAAAACACAAAGATAAAGACAGAGACAGGCTTCCTAGGTCCAAAGCTGCCGATGATGCTTCTCCTAAGCTAGTCGCCAGTTTGTCGATACTCAGTGAGGCGCTTTCACAGCCCCTGATACCCGCTACTTCAGATTCGCAGGCCTGTACTGAGACCCATTCGGAGTCTGGTATGCTGCGAGATGCTTTAACTGTGGAACCTGCGGATGTCTCTACCTTGGATGGGTCCAGAGCTGCTGTGCAGGCACCGGCTTCTGAGGTTGTATTCAGGCCTACTGACTTGCACATTAAACTGACGCCATCTTCTTCTTCAAAGCCTAAAACTCGAACCAAGCCTAGGAAACCAATGCCCAGACTGCTTGTTCAGGCCTCTATGCCTAAAAAACAAATGATAAGAATGGCTGAAGACCTTATTACTTTAATCAGGGGAAGCCAACCTTTCCACTCTAAGAGACCTAGTATTGAATTTGCTTATTGATACTTCTGACCAGGATTCTGAAATTTCTGTCTCCTCTGATGACCAGGATTTACTCTTATCCACCTATGAGGATTCTGATGCAGAGGACTCTAGTCCTTCTGCTTCTCTCCCAGAGGATTTTTCTTTTGGTGAAACCTTGCATACTCTTAGGAAGCATTTTACCTGGGAAAGTCAGGATTACTCTGATTCTAAAAAGAGGCTTAGAGATTTCTTACTCCTCCCCCAACACAGGCCTTTAGCTATCCCTCCTGTGCTGGACATTGTTGACAATGCCTTTTCGGAATCTAGCTTGGCCCCTGACTCTTTACCTCCTGCTTCCAGAAAACCTAATGGATATTACAGGGTTCCTGATTCCCACAAGTTCCTTTTCAAAAATCCTACTGTGGATCCTGAGACCATTTCAGAGGGACCCAAGGGTATTAAGGCTACTACTGCCAAAAGTCCTACCCCCTCTGATAGAGATTCCAGGGCCCTGGATAGATGGGGTAAGAAGGTATACACCTCTGCAACCTTGGCCATCACGGCCTTAAATTGCCAGTTTCATATGTTAAAGTATCAGCAGCATATTATTGGATTGCTTAAACAGAAAATGATGTTGATTCCTGATTGTGCTGAAAATAAGGATTTACAGGATTTAATGCATTCTGCTGAACAGGTTGGAAAACATACTTTGCAATGTGGTTTTGATTCATTAGGGGCATCTTGCAAGGCTGCTATCACCGGGTCTGTACTTAGAAGACATGCTTGGCTTAAGGCGCAGTCTTTGCCAGATCATGTTAAAACTAAATTGCTGGATGCTCCCTTAAATCAGGACTGCATGTTTGGCAACAAAGCAGAAGACGTTCTTAAAGATGGAGGAAAAAGCTAAATCTATGCAAACTGTTAAAGATTTCTTACAAGTGCAGCCTCCAAGATTTAGTAGGCATTGAACCTCAAAAAATTAGTCCTTTCCTGCCTCTTCCATGCCTTTTCGGTTCAAACCCAGAACCAGCAGAACAACCAGGCTTCAATCCCAGGGTACACACAGGATTAAGCAGTAGGGGGCTCCCACTTCCAAATCAGGGAGTAGTAAGACTCTACCCTATGGTAAGCTGTCTCAATGACTTAACTTTAAAACTTCAAAGCGCTACTCAACTGACTGCCCCTTTAGGGGGAAAGATTGCTCTGCAAGCAAAAAAACTGGGAACTCATTACCCAGGACAAATGGGTTTTAAACACAGTTTCCCAAGGATAAAGATTTCACTTCCACACATTACCAACCCCAAATGGTTGGCTAGATCTACCCCCAAATCAGTGGACAGAGTCTCAAAAGCAAGTACTTTCTCTTAAGATTAAAGGCTATTCAGACTGTACCAGAAGAGCAAAAGGGACAAGGTTTCTACTCAAGACTTTTCCTTGTACCCAGAAAAGACAACTCATGGCATCCTATCCTGGGCCTTTCTATCCTAAACACCTTTATGGTGATTCCAAAATTCAAGATGCTAACTTCTTCACCAGTTGTTTCTCATGATAGGCAAAGATGCCTGGTTGGCAACACTGGATTTAAAGGAAGCCTACCTGCACATCCCAATCAGGGAATCTTGCAGAAGATACCTACACTTCAAAGCAGGCTGCATGCACTGTCAGTTCTCTGCACTGCCCTCTGGCTTATCTACTGCACCCAGAGTATTCACAAAGTGCCTGGCTCCAGTCATTGCATTTTGCAGGCAAAGAAATATTCAAATAAACCCATACCTGGACGATTGTCTAATTCAGGCAGAAAGCCAGGACATGCTTTTGAATCATGTGACATTTGTACAAAAGGTGCTAAGTTGTCTGGGGTACACCATAAATGAAAAGAAATCACAGCTGGTATCCTGTCAAAAAATTATATTCCTGGGAGCAAGATTGAACACAGCTTCCCAGATGGCTTTCCTCACGCCAGGGAAATAAATTCATTTGACAACTTACTTCAGACTAGTGGCCAACACAAACCTTGCTATCTGCAAGGCAAATACTGCAAGCCTTGGGGTTCATGGCCTCGTGCATTCTACTAATTCCATATGCAAGACTGCATATAAGGAAACTACAGTGTTATCTAAAAAGCCTATGGAGTCAACACTGTCAGGATCTAGAAGCAATGATTCCTATCATACCTTGCCTATGGTTAGAATTCGTTTGGTGGGCAGTGGCCTGCCACCAAAACAATGGACTACCATTTACTCTACCCCCTGCCGCCCAAACCATAACAGACGCATCAGACTGTGCATGGGGGGATTCACCTGGCAGGGAAGTGCATTCAGGGCAAATGGAACCCAAGTCAAATGCACCTGCTTATCAATCAGAAAGAAATGTTAGCTGTACAGAATGCTCTGAAAGCCTTCAAGGACCACATTCTTCCAGGACAACTAATGGTAAAGACTGACAACACCACTGTTATGTGGTACATAAACAAGCAGGGGGGATACCCATTCCTACACCCTTTTCAGACTAGCCATGGCTCTGTGGAACACAGCCTTGAGCTACCAAGTGCATCTACATGCTCAATTCCTGCCAGGAAAACAAAATACACTGGCAGATGGACTAAGCAGAAATCTCATGGACCCACACGAGTGGAAACTGGAACCAAAGACTTTCAACATGTTGACAAACAAATGGGGGAGCCCACATATTGACCTGCTTGCCTCCCCCCAGAACTACCAATTGGACAAATTCTGCACAAGGACTCCCCACAAACAAGCTTGGAAAGTGGATGCTCTGTCCTTCAGCTGGAAAAATCTATCAGTTTATGCCTTTCCTCCTCTGCCTCTCCTCTCTAAAGTACTACTAAAGATCAAACAGGGCAAACCGAGGGTGATACTGATTGCAACAGACTGGCCATGCCAACACTGGTACCCCCTCTTGTGCAGTGTGTCACAGCTAGCCCCATAGCACCTGCCTCAGACCCCTATCCTGCTGTCACAGCAGGCAAGCCAGATTCTGCACCCCCAGCTTCAAACTCTGAACCTGGCAGCCTGGCTAATTACCTAATGTCTCCATTACCATCCCTCAGTAAAGAAGTGTTGGATGTAATTTTGGAGGCAAGGAGGCCTAGTACTAGAAAATCTTATGCTGAAAAATGGAAAAGATTCTGTGCCTGGAACCATACTCAAGGGATGGCCACAGCAGCGCCCAATTTACCTCAGATTCTTCAATACGCAACTGAGATGCTTCACAAGGGCCTTTCCTTTTCCTCCATCAAAATTCACACCTCAGCCATTTCAGCTCATTATAACACAGAACCACCCCTCTTTTCTCACCCACTTCTCAAGCAGTTTCTCAGAGGGGCCAAAAACTTAAGACCACCCAGAAGAGCCCCAACTCCAGCCTGGGACCGTAACTTAGTATTGGAAAAACTCACTCTGACTCCTTTTGAACCAGCTGCAAGTGCAGAGTTAAAATTCCTTTCTTGGAAAACGGCTTTCCTTTTAGCAATCACTTCAGCAAGAAGGGTATCTGAATTACAGGCCCTTATGGCAGTGGAGCCTTTCATCATCTTTCATGCGGACAGGGTGTCCCTCAGGACCAATCCCTCCTTCATGCCCAAGGTGGTAGTGTGGCTCTTAATCCATTTCATTTGCCAACCTTCTTTTCTAATCCACAGAATGAAGGGGAACAGATACTGCACTCCTTAGATGTGCACAGACAACTTAGATTTTACTTCGACAGGACTAAACCTCAAAGGAAATCTGAACAACTGCTGGTGGCATTTGCTGCAGGGGCAGAGGGGAAGGCTATTTCAAAGCAAATCATTTCTAAATGGATAGGGCATTGCATTCATTACTGCTATAAGCACCATGGAAAACCTATCCCACAGGGGATTAGACCCCATTCAACCAGGGCTGCATCTACCTCTACAGCCTTTCTCAGGGGTGTCCCTACCAGAGACATCCTAGAAGCTGCTACCTGGAGTTCTGTACATACCTTCACCAAGCATTACCGTTTGCTAAATTTCTCTAAATCCAAAGCTGGCTTTGCCACTGCAGTCTTGCAGGGCCTTATAGCTGATCCTAATGCTATCTAAATTCCTCCTCCCATCTTTAGCTTTGGGAATCTACCCAAATGTGATGACTGCAAAAGTGAAACATGAAGAACATAGTACAGTTTTGTACACTTGCCATAAATGTAGATGTTCGAGTGTATTCACTGTTGCAGTCCTGGTTACCCTTCCTCCAGCCCCCTTACCTCCCTTTACTATGCTTAAAAGCTTTTTGGTGTATTTGCTTTTTTGTTGGAGGTATAACCTTGGGTGTGTGTGTGTGTGTGTGTGTGTATATATATATATATATATATATATATATATATATGTATTTTATTGCTTCCCATTAGGGGGGCACCTGACATCTGGGGCAAGAAAAACTGATGTAATGGTGTTGGCTGCATGCTTTATACCCTGACTACCTGACGTCACGGAAGATGAGACAGCAACTGACGTAGGACCCAAGACTTTGATAATCAGGCCGACTGAGGGCTACTGCAAGCAGATAACCCAAAATGTGATGACTGCAACAGTGAATACACTCGAACATCTGCATTTATGGTAAGTGTACACAACTGTACTATATAGATATATATGAGCAATGACATTGCTTCCATAACTGCTAGCAAGGGAAGACAGTGGGTCAATCCTCATTTCCAAAAGAAATTCTCAAAAAGTGTATGACTAAGAAGTTTTCAGTAATATTTCTAGTAGAATTTTATATATTTTGCTGAACAGAGGTATGTCAGAAATTATTTTTGCCTGATGCAGTTTACTAGAGAAATCAATTTAAAATCAATGTTTGAATGCTGAATGAAGATATGTCTTTAAGGAAACTTTATATATTTATGCTGACAATGAATTCTCAAGTATGTATGTTTGAACAACTATGCAAAGTTAGAGAATCTGAATATGTTCATGATAAAAATATATATTAAAACAGTTTGTTCTCCAATGAGAGAACACATTTGCATAGTCTGCTGTCTGATAACATTTACATACAGTGGATATAAAAAGTGTACACACCCCTGTTACAATGCCAGTTTTTTCTGAAATGAGACCACAATAAATCATTTCAAAACTTTTCCCACCTTTAATGTGACCTATAACCTGTAGAATTCAATTGAAAAACAAACAAATCTGTTAGTGGAAAATAATGTAAAAAATAAAAAAAGTACATTAAGCTGGTTGCATAAGTGTGCACATTCTTAAACTAATACTTTGTTGAAGAACCTTTTGATTTAATTACAGCATTCAGTCTTCTATCAGCATGGCACATCCTGACTTGGCAGTATTTGCCCACTCTTCCTTACAAAAGCGCTCCAAATCTGTCAGATTGCGACAACATCTCTTGTGCACAGCCCTCTTCAGATCACCCCTCAAATTTTCTATTGGATTTAGGTCTGGGCTCTGGCTGGGCCATTCCAAAACTTTAATTTTCTTCTTGTGAAAAATAAAAAAAAAACGAAAGACTCGGCACAAAGTAGTCAAGAGGAAAAATATTTAATATTAGTGGGTGAACAATCCAACGCTTGGTGAATTCTGCTTCACAATGATAGGAAGAGCCGACATCGAAGGATCAAAAAGCGATGTCGCTATGAATGCTTGGCTGCCAGAGGCCAGTTATCCCTGTGATAACTTTTCTGACACCTCCTGCTTAAAACCCAGAAAGCCAGAAGGATCATGAGGCCCCATTTTCACGGTGTGTATTAATACTGAAAATCAAGATTAAGCGAGCTTTTGCCCTTCTGCTCCATGGGAGGTTCCTGTCCTCCCTGAGCTCACCCAGAATTCACCAAGCGTTGGATTGTTCACCCACTAATATTAAATATTTTTCCTCCTGACTACTTTTTGCTGAGTCTGCCAGTTTTTTTATTTTTTTATTTTTAGTTCAGTTTGTACGTTTCACTAGTTTTTCTTCTGGTGAAGCCATTCTTTTGTTGATTTGGATGTATGCTTGGGATCATTGTCGTGTTGAAAGGTGAAATTCCTCTTCATTTTCAGCTTTCTAGCAGACGCCTGAAGGTTTTGGGCCAAAAGTGACTGGTATTTGGAACTGTTCATAATTCCCAACACTTTGACTAAAGCCCCAGTTCCAGCTGAAGAAAAGACACCCAAACCATGATACTGCCACCACCCTGCTTCACCGTGGGGAATGGTGTTCTTTTCATGATGTGAAGTGTCTGTGCGCTAAACATACCTTATAGAATTGTGGCCAAAAAAATTCAACCTTGGTCTCATCAGACCATAACACATTTTCCCACATGCTTTTGGGAGACTTGATGTATTGTTTTGCAAATTTTAGCTGGGCCTGGATGTTTTTCTTTGTAAGAAAAGGCTTCTGTCTTGCAACCCTACCCTATAGCCCAGACATATGGATATTATGGGAGATTGTTGTCACATGTAGTACACAACCAGTACTTGCCGGAAATTCCTGCAGCTCCTTCAGTTTTGCTGTAGGTCTCTTGGTAGCCTCCCTGACCAGTTTTCATCTTGTCTTTTTATCAATTTTAGAGGGATATCCAGTTCTTTGCAACGTCACTGTTGTCCCATATTTTCTCCACTTTTTGATGACTGTTCACTGTGTTCCATGGTATATCGAATGCTGTGGAAATTTTTTTCTACCCTTCTGACTGATATCTTTCAACAATGAGATCCCTTTGATGCTTTGTAAGCTGTCTGCAACTGAGTAAATGTAAGGAAAATCCTACTGGGACAGCTGAAATTTATTTTGGGGTTAATCAGAGTCTCTTCAATTGATGGCAGGTGTGTACCCAAGAAGACTGAATGCTGCAACTAAATCAAAAGGTGCTTCAACAAAGTATTAGTTTAAGGGTGTGCACACTTATGCAACCAGCTTATTGTACGTTTTTTTATTTTTTATATTTTTCCCCTAACTTATTTGTTTTTCAGTTGAATTGTACAGGTTATAGGTCACATTAAAGGTGAAAAAAAGTTTTGAAATGATTTATTGTCGTCTCATTTTTTTATATCACAAAAACCTGGCATTTTAACAGGGGTGTGTACACTTTTTACATCCACTGTATATCCTGCAGGTAAGAGAAGGGATATAGCTATCATAGGCTACTGTAAAACTGACCAAGGAATGTTTAACGTGTGTGTTCAGTGTATATATCAGAAGGAAAATGCTAATTTTCTCAATTTGTAAAAGCAAAATAGACAAACGGTTAAGTCTTCCAAAGATAGATAATATATCTTGCATGAAGAGTTTACATGTTAAATGATCAAACATCTTAGACTGTGAAGTTCAGGATTTGTAAACACCCTATGCGTCCTATAATCTCTGGCCACAGCTCAGTAATAGATCTACAGCTAAATGACAGATTGTGTATTTATTTGGTAAGTTACTTAAACTCTTATTTGGAGAGGCAAGTTTGTGCATTAGTGATACACAGGGTTTTAATAAATTCAGCAGTATGGGGAGTTCTAAATCAGGCAATGTATTAGTAACAAAAGTTATTGCATCTTTGTATACAAACGTAGCTAATACCAGGGACTGGAAGCAGTAAAATTACAAACTGTGTTGACATTACATAAAATAGTTTTAAAATGTAAGCTAGGTATGTTTAATGGTCAGCTTTTTCTTCATGCAAAATGAAGGACAACAGCTAGACATTCTGTCCTGTTTTTGCTAATTTGTTTGAAGCTTATTAGGATATACGGTATGTATTTAATACCATATTTGTTGAGCTGTTTTTGCTTGTTTTGTTAAAGTATGTATATGTTTATTTATTTATTTATCAATCTATCTGGAGATCTGCAGAATCAGAATTAATTAGATTTCAGTAACATGTGAACAATAATGGCTGAGGTTTACAGTTTACATTTAATGCCAGGACAAATAATATTTAGTTTTTTAGATATGAAAGTATACATATAAAGGGAGTTAAATAATTAAAAATGCATTTATAGAAAACCGCAGAAAAAAAGTTTTACATTATAATAACACACATTCCTAGCAAATTAATAAGAATAGGGTTGGGAGGATGGCCTAATGGTTAAGGTGTTTGCCTTACACACACAAGGTGCAGAGTTTGTCTCACAATGGATAATTGGCTAAGCTTAAAAAATGGCTCGCAAGGGCAGTTAGCCTAGTACTAATCTATGAACCTAATATCCTGAAAAGTGAATTTATCACATTGAGATGCAATTGAGGACAATGACAAATATTTATTGAAAATGAAGGTGATGGGACAATATATTAGAAATGGATGCTAAGCCTCAGAGCATTGTTTTGGAAACCTTTCTCCAAGTCTGTGAACAGAGAACTAGATAGGCATAGTTAGGTAATAATTCCCATGTAATTAGTAATACATGTAGCTATCATCGCACTTTTATAGATTTGTAGATTCCTTTAAGATTAGGAATATTTTCCATAACATTAGCCAGTGTTAACTTTAGATAGTAGAATTAAACAACTGATAGGTGAGAAACCATGTATTAATTCCAAGAAAGGTATAATTATAAAACAAAAGTTGACTGTGAAACAAAATGAAAATATTCAGGGCACTTTTCATTGTAGTAATTATTCTACTTACAAATTTGTTGCTAGCAAAAAAGGATATTTTAGACACCCTGCAATTTGGAATTGTATTTTAAAAGATTTGGTACATGGAAAATGAAACAAAACATTTTGTATGTATTGCATGTTACTGGTGTAGCAAGTTTTATGTTGTCAAAACAGAACTTTATATCAAAGAGTTTGGGAAGACTAATGAAATTTGGAAATGTTCTGAAAATGCTTTATGCAAACATACATGTGAGTGTGTGGTCCTGATCACTGTTACAGACTTATGGGAGTGACAGCTGGAAGCAAAGATCTCAAGGTTTGAGACATCCACAGTTAGTTATTATACATGATACCTAAATAGCAGAATATGTTAAGAGCATGTGTCCCATGCATTTTGAATGATGTTTTTGCTATAGCTCCTTTATTGAAAAGGAAGCCAGTACATCAGCAGAATGATTGAGTAATAGAAAGTCTGTATTTGTGGTTAAAAATCGTGATTTTTTGGAGGTCTTTTTAAACTCAGTTCTATTTATATTTTGCTACTACCTCTTGAGAAGACATTGTGAGTGCACAATATATGTTAGGAATTACTGCATTTATTTTATTACAGTATCTTATTTGTTTGCTGACCTTGGATTTTACAAGTGGCCTGATGGTATAGGTTACAAAAATGTTGCCATACAGTATGGTAAGTGGCTCTAGGGGGAGGAAATGAAATAGGAAATGAATAATACAAAAGTAATGTATGATAAAAAGGACAGATAAATTTAGAAGGACACTCTGAGAAAGAAAATAGAGAAAGCTAGGTTTTTTTCTGGAGGTGAGGGTTTACAGTTAAGAGAGGTGTAAAGTAATGAATCAATCCCTTATTGTGTATCAAAATAAAGAAAACTGTATCTGTTGTACATAAGGGATTCACAAGGGGAAATCTGTAATCTCAAGAAAATAATTGTGGAAACTGTAAATATATTCAAGATGTATGTGTTTGCTTCTGTGTGTGTGTGTGTGTGTGTGTGTGTGTGTGTGTGTGTATATATATATATATATATATATATATATATATGTATGTATGAGAGAGAGAGGTCCCTATCAGAAGATTGGACACTCAAAAGAACAAGCAACACAAGATCGAACCAGGAAGATTGAAAACCCATAAGCTGGATCAGAAAATGGCAAACACAACACCAGCCTTATTTATAGGTAGATAGTAGAGAATCAGGACTTCAAAAAAGTCTAATGAATGTCTGTCCTAACAGCAGCTCGAAAAACAATAACCAGAAACTGGAAATCTGAATATACTCTTTCATATGATGAATTCAAAAATATTCTTGCTAAAATGTATTTGTTAGAAATGATGACTATCAAATCAAGATCAGTTAAAATACCTTTTTCATATAATATGTGGTCCAATTTAAAAAATATTCTAGATAAAGATACTAGTATAGTTTGATAAAATTATTATGGTTCTTTTGATACTCTGTTATATTGTTATACATAGACACTGTTGTAAATACTTTAGTTGACCTTATCTATCGTTTATTTGTTTTTGAATTGCAAGTTATTTCTTTTATGAATGTCTGTAAACAAAATTTATTATAAAATCGTAATAAAAATGTTTTAAAAAAAAAAAGTCTAATGAATAAGGAAATTGCTTTAATGGAATTTAATGTGGTGGTGTGGAAATTGATTGTTTCTGCCACTGGGATGAATGGGATTGGGTATGATTTTTAGTAAGTCTGTGGGCCAGAAGGTAATTTTATTAGAAGTGATAAAAGAATGCTATAATAAAGGGAAGTGGGGAAACAGAAGGTTTGAAAACAGTTATATTTATTTCATAAAATGCAATAGAAAATTTGAGGCCAGTTCTGTATGCCAGCCGCATTACACATATAGATCAAGATTTTGCAGTTAAGACTTGTATATGTATTAAGAAGTTTATTACAAGTTAAAATATAATGTAACAGTAACTGATGATGGTGTGGTATATTGAAGATTTACCCACAGCTGGTGTGGTTTAATCATGAAGGTGAGGTCTGAGTGATTAAATAAAGCCAACCGTGGGTAAATCTTCAATGTACCCCACCATGGAGTCAGTTATTGCTATTATACAATGACGTTATTTAAGAAAAAAAGATACTTACTTTTCTTAAATAATGTCTTTGTATAATGCCTCTGTAGTGCCCTTCCACGTTTTTCCAGTATCCTGGGGATTTTCTGATGTACTGCACATGTGTATGAGACTTGTGTTCCCACACTTGTGCACTACATTAGTGCTGTGTAAAGGAAGCAACTGAGAAAGGAAGGTCTCTGTTGCCTTTTTTTTAGTTATTTATTTATTTAAAAGAAAAAAGAAACCAGGAGACTTTTAATGTTTGGGAGAGCCAGACATGGGAAATAAAATGATAATCGGGTGCGTTTCTTTAGTTTTGCAGAACATACCTGATTATCTTCTTATTTTTCTCTGTGCCATCTCCCTCATTCGTTTGAGGTCTTTGATTTTGCAAATTTATTATTAAAAAAAGAAAGAAAGAAAAGGTAAAAATTTCATGAGATATACTAATGGAAAAAAGTCCAGGTGACAGGACCTTTTTCCATTAGTGTATTCTCGGGTTTAGTTGGGCTGACCAATCAGAGTGCTCATTTTGAATATTACAGGCCAGTCATTGTATAATTATTTACAATGTTGATATAAAAAAAAAACAATGTGATATCAAGAGAGTTTTTGGGGAGATCAGTCATGAGAAATTATGAGAAGTTCTGGTGATGTGTGAATTTGGTTAAAAGTTTCAGTTATTTCAGTGAAAGCTATAAGGGAGTGAGAATAATTCCATTGATGAATGGTTATTTTTGGGAAAGACGTTAGAATGGAAAGTGGCTTGAAACAATGATGTCCTCTTAGTCGACATCTCTCTGCTTTTTTACTGAATGGAGTGAGGATACAGGCAAAATAAAATAAGTGAAGGAAAATGTGAAACAGGACAAGGAATTCATACTCCAGTGAAGTTTTCTTATGCAGCTAACAAAACATTTATGACAAAGAACATAATATGGATGAAGGAAGGAGTAATTACAGTGCAGAAGTAACAGGACAATATTGGATTACAGTCAAAGAAAAAAGTAAGGGTTATGGAAATATGATAAAGGCAGGGGGATATTCTTTACTAAGATGGGAATCAAGATATTTGGAATATAGTTTGGTTTAAGGGATTGTTTTGTGAAATTCTAGTTGAAGAGAACAGGAAAAGGAGGAGAAATTATGAGCCAGTGGAATGCTTTTTAAAGTGCTATTTGATGAGAGATTATATTTACTTAATACAGTATTTTTAGCCTTGTTTAATGTTTGAGCTGGTGTTTACAGTTTTCCATTACAACTTGAAGAGAAGAGTATGTATAAATTATTTTCTTCCTTTCTTTTAGATTTCCAGGATAACCCTAATCAAAAGAGGAAATGTATGTAATGGATATAAGAAAAGAGGATTGAATCTGATAAAAACAGTACTGTTTTATTTATTATATGTAGATTAAATTTTAAAATAATGAGAGATAGATGACTGTTTAGTAAGGTAATGTGAGAGAAATTAAAGAATTTAGGGAAAATTACAACAGGGTAAGATAAGGTATGCAAAAAAAAAAGAAGATTGTTGTTATGGTTGTAGGGAAAATGGAGAATGAAGCATAGATGTGGTGGTATAAATGGAGATAATGCTAGCTAGAATGAAGTAAATTATGGACCAGCATTGTTATACTGACACTTGGCAAGTTGTTAAACAAAAGCGATAAGTAATGCTTTCTTAATATAAAAACATGTAGAAGAATGCGATGATTTGTATAGAGATCAAAGTTAGCTCAACATTCCATGAAGGGAGAAATGAAAAAAAGGAAAGAGGGTTTTAGGATGTATTGTAGAAGAAACTAAGGAGCATATGATTTAATACTGCAGATGGGTAAAATATTTCTAGTCTTTAATACAGTAGGCTTATTTAAGAAATGTGTCTGCAATATGCCTATCATAAAAATATGCCTAGTGGCTAAGTGGATGTGAAAACTGTAAGTTGCTTATGGTTAGTATAGGCAGGTTGATTTTTAGAAGTTTTTATAAGGAATATAGTAATGAAGATGTATTAGAGAAATTCAAATATTTGTTGCAGAGCAAGGGTTCTAGTGGGGAGGCCTTTTCTGATATGAATTGTCGTTATGTATTTATACTGTAAATGTCATTTTGATTTTGTTTTTTATTTATTTATTGTATATACTGTTACTTGGTTGAAATACAATTTAAAGAGCCATCATTGTCTTTTTTTTTTTTTTTTTGCTTTATTGACATATGCAATGGTCTCTTTTACACCCACCTGAGTTAACACCAGGTCAGGTAGATAGGGCCTCATTTTGACATCCTTTTTTGTTGCTGGTCTTAAATACCTTTATTGAATTATCACTTGCAACATTGGCAAACTTACATTTATATAAAAGTAATCAAACCATATTAACAAGTTCACATTTACCAACCCTATACATCACATATATTTTATATGTCATGTAATCAAAGCAACATTACATAAATTGTACAACTTCTGCCTTTTGTTAAACCTCATTTCAGTTTGACATTCTGTCCAAAGGACAGCAACTCTGGGGTGCATCACCTCCCTTATGCTGCACTACAGCAATAGTATTGAAAGAAAATAATCTAATGTTGGAATAGAATTCACAATTTTCTGATCTTCCAGTATAAGTAAAAGTGTGCTTCCTGTTGAGAAACTGACACTTACGGTTTTGCAGGATGTCTTTTTTCTGCAGCTTCCTGTTGGAATTGTAATCTAAATAATCGTGAGTCTGTATAATTGCAAAAACATGACTATTTTAGTTTTCTTTTGGCCCCCTGACCTCCTAACTCTCTATATACACCACCTCCAGGGTTATTTCTCCTTGGCAAAAGAACGAAAAAAGCAAACTTTAAAAAAATGGATGCTTTATGGTTATGAGGATTTCCAACTGACAGCTTTGTAGTTAAGGTAAAAACCCCAGAAAGCACCTGAATTAATTTTATAACTTCAGCCATCTCTTCCTGTATTGAATTATGTGATCAAGCTATATGTGGTCTGCTAAAAGAACGTAGTCTGTCATTTCAATGTAGCCAGGCTGAAGGCTACAGTTTCACAAATCTCAGTTTTGAATACTGTTACATTGCAATATTTGCTAGGGAGGGCCTAAGACTTCCACCCCCAATTGTAATCTGACAGCACTGATGTTGCATCCCTAATGGGAATGGTATATTTGACAGGATGATAGAGGATATGAGGGGGCTTGGCTCTACCTTTGGCAGAAGTTATAATGCATAAGTGTATGAAATGGGATTTTTGAAATGTTTTTCTTTCATTTAAAAAAATGCCTCATTTCAAGATGTGGTGTTTCAAGAGGGCTTGAAAACATGTTTTGAAATATGTAGATTCAAAACAGTGTAAGAAACTTCTCTGTGTGGAAGATTTTCAGTCCATGTATCTCTAGTTAATCACTGTATATTAATCAGATCAGACAATAGTAGTAGAAGTAGCAAACTTAAACTCAAGTCAAAACAAAACAAAAAATAATAATAGAAAATATATAATTGTACAGCATTACTAACTATTCGAAAGTAATCCAAGCAAGGCAGGCAGTCTTTTTCCAGTCAAAAATCCTTTATTAAGTACATAGACAAGCGATCCAAGTAAAACAAAAATAGAGTAATAATTTCCTCACAAGCTTTCTAAATATATATATATATATATATATATATATATATATATATATATATATATACTTTTTATCAGGTAAGGGAGTGGTTTATTGTGCTGTAAAACAGCGATGTTCTTTGTGTTTCACTGTTGCAGTCATTACATTTGGGTAGTCTGCTGGCAGGTTGCCCTCAGTCGGCCTGATTAACAAAGTCTTGGGTCGGTTGCTGTCCCTTCTACCATGACGTCAGGTCGTCAGGCGTATAAAACATGCAGCGACACCATTACATCAGTCTTTCTTGCCACGCGGTGCCCGAAGTAGAAGTAGTTTTATATATATATATATATATATATATATATATATATATATATATATATATATACTTTTTATCAGGCAAGGGAGTGGTTTATTGTGCTGTAAAACAGTGTTATTGGTACACATGTTAAATTCACATCCCTTCTCCCATCAGTGTGACATTCGAGCTGGTCCTTCCCTACTTAGTAGTTGTCATAATAATATAACCCTTTTGTACTTTAAATAAAAGTTATAATGATGTGGTACCTCTTTAACCAGATTATTAAGTAGATTATTAAGTTTGTGATTTTATCCAAGACAATATACTACATGGCTGGAAATATATCAACCTTAGTCCATTTGGCAGTCAAACAAAATATATACATATATTTTTTGCATGTAAAACTCTATTTAAAAAGTGTATATATATATATATATATATATATATATATATATATATATTTAGAAAGCTTGTGAGGAAATTATTACTCTACTTTTGTTTTACTTGGATCGCTTGTCTGTGTACTTAATAAAGGATTTTCGACTGGAAACAGACTGCCTGCCTTGCTTGGATTGCTTTCGAATACTTAGTAATGCTGTGCAATTATATATTTTCTATTATTATTTTTTGTTTTGTTTTGACTTGAGTTTAAGTTCGCTACTTCTACTACTATTGTCTGATGTGATTAACTAGAGATACATGGACTGAAAATCTTCCACACAGAGAAGTTTCTTACACTGTTTTGTTTTTGGACCCACTACACTTGTTTAGTGGGTTGTTTTGAGACTTCAGGGATACCATGGAGATTACTTGAAATATGTAGATTCAATAATCTGCATGCTTACAACTTTGTGTTTGAATGCCAACACTTAAATCACAGACATTTTTATTCTGAGTGTTTTTCACCTGATGATGATTTTCATATTGATAACTGCTGCAGTAGCCTTAGCTATACAAATTATATCCTGCCAATGATATAACAGCCAGACAGCTTCCAAAGCTTCAGGGCAACTTCCATGCACCCAAACTGCCAGGCAGCTCAAGCTGAGCTGACTAAAAGACAAGTTTGGGCATGAAGCACTGCAGACTGCTGCTGAAGAGTATGCTCCCCCAAGGCATTTAAGGATTGATGGTTGGTTCTCCTTTTCTCTGCTGGATAGTTAACTTCCTTTTGGGGGAAAAAGCCTTCCATTTTCTTAAATTTATTGTATTTTATTACTTTCCTCTTCAGGAAAGTTATTTTAAAGCTAGGAGTGTTGTATTTTAATGGACAGTCTTTAGACTGTAACTTTGTTTTAAATGGAGCACTCATTTTTTTTTGTCAGTTTAAAAGTAGTGTAAACTAACTGAAAACATATTTTCCGTGGAGCAATTCTGTTTATTTTTCCATCATAGGGTTGCCATGGTGTTTTTTAAGGCTTTTTGCTGTGTTTTTCTGTCAAAGTAACTTTGCTGGAATTTGCTGCTTGTTTTCCCCCGGGAAACAGGCACCATTTTCATCTTGACCATGGAACACATTGCCGGTCCAATTGTAAGTCCTTCTTCCAGCCATAAAAAGAAAAAGTTAATCAAACAGCCTTTGCCACCACAGCAGGCTAGCAGTTTGCCTCAACTACAGGTGGTTGACTCTGCTATGGCCATTTGTTGTACCTCAGATCTCTCATCCCTCTGGTGTAGCACCTACCATCACTATGGACTGGGATTAGCCACGTCCTTCTCAGCTGCTGAAGTTTCCAAATGCAGCAAGGGAGATCCTCTCTTGTCGGTCCTAAGAGAGGGAACAGGGAAGGTTTCCCTGTTGTGACAAAATGCTGTGCCTATCCTTGGAGAAGCAGTGGCTTCCATTAGTAACAAGGTTGGCCCCATTTTTCCTGTCAGAAAGAAAACCATAACCAAGAATGTTTGTACTCCTGAAATTCCTTTGGATAGGAGTAGCTTACAGGGACTGGCTCAGGGTTTAATTCAGGCTATTGAGCTTTATTGTAAAGTAGGTTCTGGTAAAAGAAAAGGAGATTCCTCTTTCCTGGACAGGTTCAAGATTCTGAATCTGAAGAGGAAGATGCAGAGTCAGATTCAGAATTTTGTTCTCAGATTTCTGATTCAGACTCTGAGGAGAGCTTAGTTTCTGATTCTCCCTGTGGGGGTTCTCTTTCTGTGAAACTATTGCTAGAATATCCCAGTGTTTTCATTGGAGAACACTGACATTTCTCAATCCCTCAGAAAATGAGTTGTTACAGAAGGATTTTCCATAACCTACACCCATTCCTCCTGTGTATGTCTGCTTTAGAGGATGTGTGTCTTACTGCCTGCAAATTTCCTCATAGTCAGCCAGCTATCCCTAAAAAGGCAGATAGGATGTATAAAGTTCCTCACTCTTTTACATTTTATACACTATTCCCAAACCTGACCCAGGCTGTAGCCTTAGTTGACTCCACTACTGCTAAGTACGATGAATGGGGCAAGCTGATCCAGGGAATCTGCTAAGATTTTTCAGCACTCCTTTTCAAAATTGTCCAAGGGATTTTCTTTCTCTTCATCCAGTTTTAGCAAAAAACAGAATGAGCAGTCTCAGCAGATTTCAGGTAAACCAACATTAAGTAGTGGCAAGGTGGTTCCAAAAAGAAGTCTCAAACCTCGCAATACCAAGGACAGTCCAACCAGTCAGTATGACTGTTCAATAGACCTTGTGACCCCCTCCTGCCCTGGCCCATTTTCACTTCCAGGAAGTCTGAATCTTCATTTTCTCTTTGGCAACAGATTGTTTCAGACAAATGGGTTCGGAAAATCATTCATTAGGGTTACAGATGGCGGTGGGAGAAAATTCCTTCTTTCCACAGGGTCATTCTCAGGGATTGATTAGAACCAGTTCCTCCTTCCCAGGTGGGAAAATGTTTTATTCAAGGATGTCCCTAGGAAGGAAGACCAAGTTCAGGATCTTTCTTTCCTAAACCTGTTTGTGTTAGTGCACAGATTCAAAATATCATTTCACAACCTGTTACATCATCTTCCTCTTTCAAGTTTCCTGGTAAAACTAGACTTAAAAGATGCTTATCACATCCCTAGTCATCCAGACTTCAGACTTTTCTTAAGGTTTTGTGTGTCTGGATCACATTATCAGTTCTCTGCCTTGCTCCTTGGACTATCCACTGCACAAAGTGTTCACAAAGTGTCTAGCTCCAGTTGCATCTCATTGCAGGCTACAGGGTATCTATATTTAGACAACTAGTTTATCTTTGCAGAGTCTTTTTCAGAATGTCAGAAATCTCTCTGAGATCTCTTGCACAAGCTGGGTTTCCAAGAGACCATTCAAAAGTCTTCCTTGACTGCTTCACACACAGGACTGTGTTCCTGGGATGTCAACTAGACACCTTAGATCAGAGTTTTCTTCCACAGGAAAAAAAATAGATCTTCATTTAGATCTCTTTCTAAGGTTTTCCACCCAGACTTCCGTCACTGAGAGGGAATACCTCATTTGTGATTCTCATGATACTTCTGGCAAGTCCCCGCATGAGAAAGATACAATGCATCTGAAATTCTCCAGGTGCAACTAACACTAGCTAAGACTGCAATCCAAATTGTAACTTGCTACAGATCCCCCACCATGCCCAAAGATTCTCACTACACCTTTCTAAACATACTGGAAAATATTAAGATACAACCAAACACCCTAATTCTGGGTGATTTCAACTACCCTGCCATTAATTGGGAAAACTACTCGGGTACCAACTCCTTTTCCCAACAGTTCTTGGAATTCATAAATTCCAATGCCCTGGATCAACTAATCCATTGTCCCACCAGGGGCTCCAATATCCTATACCTGGTCATTACCAACATGGGAGATAGATGCTCCACACCAGTGGTCACCCCCTCATTGGTCAGGTCTGACCATAAGCAAATCACCCTTGACATCCACATCCCACCCCACCCCCCAGTAAGGAAACCTCCTTAAAAAAACTTCTCCAAAGCCAACTTCATGCTACTGAAGTCAGAAGTGACAAACTTCACAACACCCACTCAGACAGGATCTGGAAGTTCGACTGCAGAATCCTACACTAAGGCACTGTACGAGCACATCCACTCGTGCATGAATTGTGCCATCCCAAATAGAACCAAGATGCTCTTCTCCAAAAAAAAGGAAGCCAATCTGGTGATCCCCTGCTATAAACAAACTATACAACAGAAGGAAGAAACTGTTGCAGAAAAGAGGAAAATCCCAGGATGCAAAAAACTCCCTCACCAGCCTCAGTAAGAAGCTGAAATCCTCAAAAGCTAGTTACAAAAATAAAATTGCCAAAGATTCCAAAGACATCCACAAGGCATTTTATAGTTATGTCAAGAATCTAAATGGCAATGCTCCGATCTGCTCTGAACTACAACAGAATGGCATTAAATATACTGATCCCAAGGATATTGCCAGTATCCTGGCAGATCAATTTAGTGCCAACTTCACCCCCCTCACCCCCTAAAGGGCCCATCTCAATGCCTAAAGATTGCCAAATTCCGATAATCACTGCCACACAGGTAGAAACCGCACTCTCCAAAGCTAAGAATATAGCATCCATGGGACCAGATGACATCCCAGGCTGTGTACTACATGAACTATAAAATGAACTGGCACCTCACCTAAGTGTCATGTTTAATCATAGCCTCACCTCAGGCTTTGTGCCCACTGAGTGGCACACAGCTACAGTTATCCCACTCCACAAGGGAGGATCCGCCTTGGATCCCGGAAACTACCGTCCCATCAGTCTGACAAGCCTGATCTGCAAGGGCATGGAACGCATTATCATGGAACTTATAAACAAATACATTGGCAACCTTCAAACACTGGACCCCATCCAGTTTGGGTTTGTGAAGGGCCGATCTTGTCTCCTGAATCTGATTGACTTCTTCAAATCAGTCTCCAGAGCTGTGGACGAGGGTAAGGCGGTCCACACAGCCTATCTGGACCTCGCCAAGGCCTTCGACACCATCCCCCACTCTGGAATCGTAGATAAACTTACTAAGCTGGGCATAAATCCCTACGTCACTCAATGGGTTGCCAACTGGCTTACTGACAGAACCCAGACTGTAAAAGTAGTCGACTCCAAATCCAGCTCCAGACAAGTGACAAGTGGAGTACCTCAGGGTTCAGTCCTGGGACCACTCTTGTATGGCATTTACTTCTCTGAAGTACAGGCCAACACTAAGGGACTCTGGCTAACAAAGTTTGCACTTGACTGCAAACTGGGAACCATTATTGAATCCCCAAATGATGTGGATATTCCACAAAAGTGCCTTACAGAAACAGATGCCTGGTGCCAGAGCCATGGGCTCAAGCTTAATGCCAAGACATGTATAGTTATCCCCTATGGAAAAAAAACATGTACCCATGAATTACCACATAGGTGGCAGGACACTAAACATGGAAAGTGTGATGAGAGACTTAGGGACACAGGTGGACAGTGGTCTCAGTTTCGATAACCACATCACCACAACAGTCAGTAAATCCTTCTGTGTGACACACCTCATCACTAAGGGCTTTTCATCCAGAAAAAAGGAGGTCATTGTCCCACTGCACTCATCCCTCATTAGACCCAATATAGAGTATAATGCCTCGTTTGGTGTGTACCTCACAAGACATCTGCAACAGCTGGAAAGGCCACAGAAATACCTCACTAAAAGAATCACAGACCTAAAGCAGATGCCATATGCTGACCGTCTAAAAAAACCCCAGCTATACTCTGTGGCATATCGTCTACTCAGGCGATCTCTGCTTAACATACAAGGCCATGTCAAACCCTGAGCTGTTGGACATGCTCCACTTAAAGAAATCCCAATCTCTCAGAGCCACACGCTCCAGGGATCTAAACCTTATCACAATAAACAAAACATGCTGGAGGGATAGGTTCCTGACCGAGAGACTCCTCATACTCTGAAATAGACTGCCCATACATGTCAAGCAGAGCGCCTCATTGGCCCTCTTCAAAAGGAACCCTGATGATTGGATGGGAGATAGGAAATTCACCCCGGGGATCATGTCAGTCACCCTGCTAGACAGGGGCCCAGATAAGTAAATATTGTGAGAAGAAATATCCAGGGAATTGTTATGGCTAGGCTTGCATAGGCCTTAGAGCTGATAGCCTAGTACCAACCTATGAACCTATGGTATCTGAAAACTCTTTGTTTCCAGCATCAACATCCTTTATCATTTCAGAACACAGTGCTGGGGTTTGTTACAAAATAAATCTTTTGGTGAAGACAGTAGATTTCTTTAAATTTAGATCTCCCCTTCTACTTAATGCTCCAAAGGAGTCAGTCACCATAGACACTTTGCTTGGGGAGCAGTTTCAGGAGGGATAAAACTGCATGGGGTATGGGACACCATGAACAGATGCAAGCACATAAATTTTAAGGAGTTGCTTGCCCTGATCAAGGCACTCATGTCTCTGAGCCATCTTTGGTCGCCAGGACCTCTTCAAGTGGTTACAAGACAATACCACAGTCATTTTGGGTATCTACTAGCAAGGGATTACCAGGTCATACACCCTATGAAGACTAGCCATGTTAGCTTGGGATGTAGCTTCACATCACAGTTTTACTCTACAGGCATTCTACATTCTGTCAGAGGAAAGTTGTGTGACAGACAAGCTGAGCAGGTCCAGGGCAGACCGTCCCGAATGTAAAGTAGATCAGGACCTCCTCAGAGATTTTTCTCTGAACAATCAGCTGGCAAATTTCTGTTTCAGGAGTCTATACAAGAAGGCCTGGAAGACTGTTGTCTTTCTTTTCTTTTGACAGGTGTGTTCCTGTATGCCTTTCCACCTTTTCCACTAAATTTCTAGGGTACTTCTGAAGATTCAGAAGGAATATTCCCAAGATCATCGTTCTGACTCCTTTCTGGTCTGGCAACTGTGGCTGTCCCTTCTTTTGGAAATGACTAGGAGCAATTAACACAAACTTCCTCACAGAATAGATCTACTCACACAAGAACAAGGGTGTTTGTTACACCCTGACATCAATCATCTTCAATTGGCTGCCTGGATGATAGGGTCTTAATTCCTCTTAAGCACCTGTTTTCTGATGACATGCAGGTGGTACTAATGGAGGCATGAGAGTCTTCTACAAGCAAGTCATATATTAGCAAATGGAAAAGATTTTCTAGTTGGTGCCAACAACATAACCAGCATCCATTCAAGGCCAGTTGTTCACTGGATTTACAATATTTGTGTGAATTACTAGCCTATGACCTTTCTTATTCCTCTATCAAGTTTTATTTATTGGCTATAATTGAATAATTTATGTAATGTTGCTTAAGTTTATGATATATAGCAATATATGTGAAGTATAATGTTTGTTAGTTTGATTATTTTTATATGAATGTAAATTTACCTATGTCACAAGTAATAATTCAATAATGGTGTTTGAAAAAAACAAGTTTATTTATTGGCCATTTCAGCATGTCTGTCCATGGACTCTCCTCTTTTAAGGCAATCTCATGTCAACATTTTCTTGAAAGAGGTTTTGCATAAGAGGCCTCCGAAGTAAACTGGTGGACCCTCTTAATTTTGTTACACAAGCTAATACTTGCTCTATTTGAACCAACTAATCTGACTGACTTGAGGTTCTTAACATGAAAAAAATATTTTATTGATTACTGATTGCTCTGACCACTGCAAGAAGGATATCTGAATTGCATGCTCTTATGGTGAGTCAACCCTACATCATTTTCCCTAGGGACAGGGTTTCTTTGAGAACTAATCCTTTTTTTATACCTAAATTGGTATCAAGGTTTTCTTTAAGCCAAACTATCCATCTCCCCATTTTCTTTTCTGAACCTAAAAACGAGGGAGAAAGGATACCCTGTACCTTGGATGTCCACAGACAAATCAGGTGCTATCTTGATAGAACAAAATCTTTTAGATGTTCAAATCAACTTTTTATGGCTTGTGAAGGTAAGAAGAAACAACCTGTATCAAAACACTGTTTCCAAACAGTTGTCTAAAGCTTCTTTTGTTATACTCACCAAAGCTGCTACTTGGTCCTCTGTACATACTTTTACACAGCACTATAAGATCGATTCATTCTCTAGGTCTAGATTAAGCTTTGCTAGGACCATTCTTCAGGGTCTCCTGGACCCTTCCCCTTCCACCTCACAAATTTAGATAGCTGTGGTAATCTGCCTGTATAGCGAAGGCTATTGCAGAAGTGGTCAATATGAAGAACATATTACAGTTGTGTAAGTTGAACTTACCATAACAGTAAATGTTTGAATGATCACTGCTGCAGTAGCCACTCCCTCCCCCCACCCACCCTTTTTTTTGGTGTGCTTTCTCTGCCAGGGTGTCGACACTTTTGTGTTATTCCTAGCATTGCCCTTTCAGATCTTAACCTGTCTATCTCTACTGGCAGGGGAGCTCTAATGGGCTTTGCTCCCAAAGTTGTCTTTTAGTCAGCTCAGCTCAAGCTGCCTGACAGTTTGCACGTGAGAGGTTTCCTGAAGCTTTGAAAGCTGGTCAGCTGTTGTATCCTTAGCAGGATATAACCAGTATGTAGCAGTGATCATTCGAACATCTGCTGCCATCGTAAATTCAACTTACTCAACTGAACTTTCTTTTTGGTATGTTTTTATGGCCACCTTTTAATTAGTATTGTCTACCACCTCCATAGCTGCTGCTTTTATTTTTCTCTTTCCCATTGCAGCAATGCCTACATCTTATAAGTGCCTCAATTGAATCTCACCAGTTTATTCCCTACCTAATTACTTGTCATTCCACTTTGTTCCTTTCCATTGTTCAGCTTTTGTTGAAGCATCATCCGAACATGGTCCAAGAAGCAACTTTGCTTGGTCTCAGCCCCATTCAGCATTATGTTTTCATCCTGTGCCATGATCAAAATGTAGTCTTGTATATTTACATATATCCTCTGCAGTCAAGAAAATGTCTTGGGTTCCTAGCCCCTCCATGTCTGTATGTAGATGGGTTGCCATCTGGCTCACTGACGGAACCCACACTGTAAAAGATGCAGACTCCACATCTGACTTCAAACCAGTGACAAGTGGAGTTACCATAGGGTTCAGTCCTTGGACCTCTCCTGTTTGGTATCTACTTCTCTGACATACAGGCTAACACAGAAGGCCACTGGCTAATGAAGTTCGCAGATGACTGCAAACTAGGAGCCATAGTAGAGTCCCCAAATGATGTGGACATCCTACAGAAGGGCCTCACTAAGACTGATGCCTGGTGTCAGAGGCATGGCCTCAAGCTCAATGCCAAAAAGTGCATTGTCATCCCCTTTGGTAAAAACTCTATACCCATGAACTACCACATAAACAGCAGTCTGCTTAACGCTGAATGTGTGATAAGAGACCTTGGGACCCAGGTGGACAGTAGTCTCTCCTTTGATAATCCCATCACCACAGTAGTCAGGAAATCCTTCTATGTGGCACACCTCATCACAAAAGGGTTTGCATCCAGGAAAAAAGAGGTCATTGTTCCCCTCTACTCGGCACTCATTAGACCCATAATAGAGTACAACGCCCCTTTTGGAATGTACCTCACAAAACATCTGCAGCAGCTGGAAAGGCCACAGAAGTACCTCACAAAGAGGATTACTGGCCTCAAACTGATGCCCTACACTGACCATCTTAAAAAACTCCAGCTTTACTCTGTAACATATCGCCTACTCCAAGGAGATCTCTGCCTAACATATAAAGCTATGTTAAACCCAGAGCTGTTGGACATGCTACACCTAAAGAAATCCCAATCCCTCTGAGTTACACGCTCTAGGGACCTAAACCTTGTCACCAACATAAACATGACATGCTAGAGGGACAGATTCCTGTCCCAAAGACTTCCTATACTCTGGAACAAGCTAGTCATCTATGTCAAGCAAAGTTCCTCATTAGCACTCTTCAAGAAAAATCTTTGAGTGAATGGGAAATAGGAAATACACCCTGGGGATCAGTTCTGTGGCTCTGCTCAATAGGGGCACAGGAAATTAACTGTCTTGGGTGGCGTAACCTTGTTGGCTAGGCTTACTTAGGCCCTTGGGCTGATAGCCTTGTACCTACCTATGAACCTGTGTATCCATTAGATCTGTATGTTCCATCTTTTATACAAGTTACTGTTCCCTGCTTCACAGTATACTCTGTTTTTCTGAGAGTCTGTCTAGTTACAGTCGCAGGGTGACACTGACATTCCTACAAGAAATCTATTGTTCTGCTCTACTGTATTTCTCCTATTTCATAAAGAAGCTGTTTTTGAAAAAAAAAAACACTGCTTCCATCATTGCAATTCCTTTTAAAGTCAGGCTCATTCCTGACTTCTCTTTGCTGCAACTTTATGGAAAGGTAGCTTAAGTGCTTATTTATAGTTCCCAGGATTACTTCATTTTTATTTTATGTTTTTTATGTATTCATTTGTTTGTTAACCTGGTAAGTGAGCTGGACCAGGGACATTTTTCAGTCATAACAGTGAGCAAAATGGCAAGACATACACATTAAACAGTAAATGGAGCTAGTAATACACTGAGTACAATGTACCAAAAAGGGAATTGAAGTTTGCTGTCATATGCTTTACAAAAACCTCAGCAGACCTTTGTAAGATCATCAACCAGATCCTGTCTATTTTTTCTGCCTTCATCATCTTCAGACCTCCTCCCTAACATGTCCTTTCCAGCAGCACATTTGTATCCTCATCTGCCCATTCTTTCTCTGACCATTGTCTTCTTTCCCCGAAGTGATTGCCTTCCTTCTTTTTCTTTGGTAAATGCTGATACGAAGCATTCATTTAGAATGTTTACCTTTTCCTTGGCCTCCTTATACTTTTATTTTTCTAGTGTTAGTTCAAGAGCTCCTCTTCCTTTGCACCACATATGAAAAGAACATCATTAGTTCATTCAGGTTTGCAGTTAAGCTTTTTCCATCTCTGTTTTGCCCTCTGGATTTGTGTCACTGTCCTCTTTCTTGCCTCTACAAACTTCTCCTAGCAATTATTGTCTCGTCCCTTCACTGCCTTTGTCATTTACTTTTCCCTTGTGGTTACCTACACATCTGTAGTGAATCCAACTGGCTTCTGTTTTCTATTTCTAACGTTATTAGCTGAGAGAAATTCAGACGTCTCTTTATTAAAGTATAAGTTACAGCTTGTGTCAAGTGGTATACTAGGTATTTTTTTTCTTGGCAGTTTATTAAGAGAGGCAACTAATATTATGAAATATGAAAGCTGTAGCTGCTAAAGAGTCATGTGGGATAACTTCCTTGCAATGAAGTAGCAATAAAAATTAAACATTATTGGCCTATAACAGATTAGAGAGCAGAGAACAAGAGTGCTTAAGGGATGCTGCTTAGAATATTACAATATACAATGCAGTAACAAATTCCTGTGGATGATTAAACTGTAAGATGAAGCAGAAGCACTATCTATTGATGCTACTTAATGTGATTTGCACACAGTTAAAATGGTTTATTTTAAAGTATTTCAAAAATACTTTAGTGTGGCTGACTGTGCATGATTGCTTGGAAGAATTCCATCTATATAGATGTACCCCTGCACTTCCAGGCTGTGTGTCATACCACACTTTTTGGCCATGTAACCTGGACCGAAACACCAAAGGCAGAGGTGTGTTCATATTCATTAAGGATATCCATACCTCCAGGCTAGTTGCTCAGCATAATGCATCCGAGGTTATCCAAGTGCAACTAATTCTGGGCAAAACTGCAATCCAAATTGTAGCTGGCTACAGATCCCCCACCATGCCCCAGGATTCCCACTCCTCTTTTCTTGATGTACTGGAAAATATTAGGGTTCAATCAAACACCCTAATAATGGGCGACTTCAGCTACCCTGCCATTAACTGGGAAAACTACTCATGTACCAACTCCTTACCTCAACGCTTTCTGGAATTCAAACATCAATGCCCTGGATCAACTTATCCAAACCCCCACCAGGGGCAACAATATCCTACACCTAGTCATTGCCAACATGAGTGACCAGTGTTCTACACCTGAAGTCAACTCCTCATTGGTCCGAGCTGACCATAAGCTAATCACCCTTGATATCTGCATCCCGCCCCCACCCCCACCCCCATTAAGGAAACCACAGTAAAAAATTTCTCCAAAGCCAACTTCATGCCTCTTAATACAAAAGTGGTGAACTTCATGACACCCATGCAGATGGACAATACAGTTACAACTGCTGAATCCTACACAAATGCACTCTATAAGCACTTATATGAGTGCATGGATCATGCTATCCCAAACAGAACCAAGACACTATCCTCCAAAAAAAGGAAGCCAATCTGGTGGTCCCCTGCCATAAACAAATTGTACAACAGAAGGAAGAAACTGTTGCAAAAGAGAGTAAAATCCCATGAGTGGAGGAGCTCCCTGGTCAGCCTCAGTAAGAAGCTGAGATGCCTTATAAGATCCTCCAAAACTAGCTATGAAAACAAAATTGCCAGTAATTCTAAGGACAACCACAAAGCATTCTGTAGCTATGTCAAGAATCTCGATGGCAACAGCCAGATCTGCTCTGAGTTACAGCACGAGAATTACAGAACAACTGATATTGCCAACATCTTGGCAGATAGGTTCAGTGCTAACTTTACCCACCCCCTAAAGGGCCCATATCTATACAGGAAGAATGCAGAGTCCCTGTAATTACAACTACGCAGGTAAAAGCTGCACTCTCTAAAGCCAAAAACACTGCACTGCATCCATGGGACCAGACAACATCCCAGGCTGCATTTTACACGAACTTCAGAATGAACTGGCTCCCCACCTAAGCACCATGTTCAATAATAGCTTCGCATCAGGCTTTGTGCCCACTGAATGGCACACAGCAACAGTTATCCCACTCCACAAAGGGTTTGGGAGGGTGGCCTAATGGTTAAGGTGTTTGCCTTACAAACACAAGGTACAGGGTTTGAATCTCACAGGGGATAATTGGCTAGGCTTAAAATGGCTTGCAAGGGCAGTTAGCTTAGTACTAATCTATGAAGCTATGAACCAGATGACTGCAAACTAGGAGCTATAATAAAGTCCCCAAATGATGTGGACATCCTACAGAAGGGCCTTGCTGAGACAGATACCTGGTGTCAGAGCCATGGCCTCAAGGTCAATGCCAAAAAGTGCAGTGTCATCCCCTTTGGTAAAAACTCTGTACCCATGAACTACCACATAGGCAGCAATCTATTTATCACTGAATGTGTGATAAAAGACCTTGGGACCCAGGTGGACTGTAGTCTTTCCTTTGATAGTCACATCACCACAGTAGTCAGGAAGTCCTACGTGGCACACCTCGTTATAAAAGGGTTCTCATCCAGAAAAAAAGAGGTCATTGTTCCCCTCTACTCGATACTCATTAGACCCATTATAGAGTACAATGCCCCTTTTGGAATGTACCTCACAAGACATCTGCAGCAGCTGGAAAGGCCACAGAAGTACCTCACAAAGAGGATTATTGGTCTCAAACAGATGCCCTACACTGACCGTCTCAAAAAACTCCAGCTTTACTCTGTAGCATATCACCTACTTCGAGGTGATCGCTGCCTAACATATAAAGCTATGTCAAACCCAAAGCTGTTGGACATGCTACACCTAAAAAAATCCCAATCCCTTCGAGCTACATGCTCTAGGGACCTAATCATTATCACCACAATAAACAGGACATGCTGGAGGGATAGATTCCTGTCCCAGAGACTTTCCATACTCTGGAACAGGCTACCCATAGATGTCAAGCAAAATTCTTCATTAGCACTCCAAGAAAAATCTTGATGAGTGGATAGGAAATAGGAAATACACCCCGGGGATCACTTCTTTGTCTCTGCTCTACAGTGGCACAGGAAAATAACTTTCTTGGGTGGCATAAGCCAGGGATCCTTGTTGGATAGGCTTACATAGGCCCTTGGGCCGATAGCCTAGTACCTACCTATGAACCTATGTTTAGGGAAAACTTTTAAGTGTTTGTTCGCATTGTCCCACCCTTGTTGTAGGGTGCATTATGGTAGTTATTAGCTCACTCTGGTTATGAAAATAGTTTTGTCTTACAAAGATATATAACATCATGCCTTATCACAGTTACAGAAAGCTAAGTTTTAGTTTCTGAATAGGAGTCAAACAAAACTTAAGAAAGCTGGTGAATTAAGAGGTGTGAATGGCCTAACTGAATGCATTTGGTATCTTTATGAGATGCAACAAGGGTGTAGCTAGGCCTACCTCTTTGTACTGTACTGAGTACAATTTTCTAAACATTACTTACAGAAACCATGGCTTTTTTAGGCCGTAATATGGCCACAACTGTCTAAATTAATGCCTCCAGTAAAAGTTTAAAGCAGTAAACTTCTTCACTGTCCTAGGAAATTAAGTAGGTATGAGAAGAGGCACAACTGTCCCTATTCACCTTAATGAGGCAGTGGCAACAAAGATTTGTTTTTCTTACTGCTGAACATGTTATTCCTGTTAAAAATGGTTCACTGCGAAAGAATTTTAATTTAATTTACGAAAGTTTGGTTGATACATTGGTGCACCAGTTAGCAGTTGCCTCAAAGGCTTTTCTCCTTTAAGCTACTTTTTTGTTGTTGGCAAGCCTGTCAATGTGGGAGGCAAGCTCCTTCCCAAACTAAGGGAATATTCTGAGAAATGGACATCTTGGACCTACTATATGCAAGTTCAGATTTTAGTCCATATAGTCTCCACATTATGGGACTCGACAATGCGGATCCTGATCTTTCAAATAGTAACAGATGTAGCTTCGGTGCCAAGTGTGCACATCCTTGTGTCTGCAGGGGTTTTTGTTGGGTACTCTGGTTTCCTCCCATTCAAAAAGACATGCTGTATACAAATTGATGATCCTTCAAACTGCCCATAGGCATGTATGTCATGTGTAGGTGAGTATATCTGTCCTACGATAGGCTGGCACCTTCTTGCAGATTAGGTTCTTTGCCTTGCTCCTTTTGAGCATTGAGCTAGTCTAGGGCTTCACTTCTTTTTATTTCGGCTTTTCCCGGTTAGGAGTCACCACAGCGGATCACCTGTCTGCTCATGATTTGCAGTGGAGTTTTACGGTGTTGAGTTGCCAACCCGACGCCCAACCTTCCACAGCAGTCACACACATGCACGCACTCATGCCTAGGGCCAATTTAGAGTGTCCAGTCGACCTACAACATGTCTTTGGGATTTGGGAGGAAACCGGAGCACCTGGAGGAAACCCACGCGACCACAGGGAGGATATGCAGACTCCGCACAGAAGGCACCCCAGCCGAGGATCGCCAGAGATCCTAAATTTACTCAGTAGTTGGAGAATGTAGGTATAAAGTTTAGATGGGTTGGTTGTTTAAAGGAGAACTCCACACAAATGTAAACTTTTTCCTACCCGTAATCCAGCACTAAACATGTCACATACATCACTTAATAATTATACCATTATTTTTATGTCTGAATTTGTTTCTGTTTGCCTTTGTTTCCTGCATTTGTCTCATCATCTGTTAATCACAAAGGCTACTAACAGTGGCAAAGTCATTATATTAGGTCACTTATTCCAGCTACAGAGCCATTAAGAAAACAGTGGCTCTTAAACAAAGGCATTTAAATGTGCCTTATCAGTCACAGATTGCCAGCATCACACCTCCGATAAATAGTGTAGCCTGGAGTCTGAAGAAAAGCTAGGCTTTCAAGCATACCTCTCAACTGTAAAGATTTTCGCTAAAGTCCAGATTTTTGCCTCATATTTTTGGTCCATTTTTCATACAATTGTGGTTTTCTGGCAAATTAGTGGCAAAACATTGCAAACTGAAGTCAGAAAATAATGACGGAGATTTGAGTTTCAGACTTCATACCCTTCAGATAAGTCATGCTAATGCAAGCCCTGTTATTCATATATCAACTTTATAAGTTTGTAAAAGCAGTATTTAAAAATTGTCCCTATTTTGGGGCCTTTGTCCCACTTTTATTAATGGCTTTGTCCAGATTTCTTGCTCTAAGAGGTTGAGAGGTATGCTTTCAAGTTTAGTTTTCAGATGGAAATGAACAAGGAAACACAACTCACAGTGATTTTTTTCTTTAATACAAACTAGTTTATTTTCCTTTCTGTCAAACCCTTGAGTGCCACAAAGTAAGAAAATATTTTCATCTTATTTCCTTTCAGTGTTTGAGTTTGCATTTTTTTCTACACTGTATTTTCTATAGAAGTGCATATTTCTTCTGGTGTTTTGTTACATCGTTTTTGCATTGGATAGTATTCTGTTGAGACAATTCAGTGAAAGGAGGATGGAAGAGTAACATCAAAGTTTTCTTTAATAGTTCCAGCTACAGTATTAAAAACTGTGAATGTCGTACAAACCATCTCAGCCCAAGTAACACCTCAAGGTTATGAGTCTTAACACGAAACTGCACTCAGTGGAAGCAGTCCTTACATTGGAAGATGCAGACATTTGTGCTGTCACAGAGACCTGTTTCAAGGCTGTGGAGAGCACCCCAGCCTTACCAGGTTACACCTCCTTCCACACATTCAGACCACAAACTGAAGGCATGAAAACTAAAGGAGGTGGTGTATTAATATTCATTAAAGATAAATACACCTCCAGATTGGTTATTCCCTGGAGATGCTTCAGGTGCAAATAACCGTTGGTAGGACACCTGTTCAAGTCATTGCAAGCTATAGGACCTCCTCTATGAATCAGGACACCCACTCTGCCTATTTGGATCTACTTGAGTCTATCAAGATACAGCCAAACACCATGGTTTTGAGTGACTTTAACTACCCGTCCATTGCCTGGGTAAATTACTCGTGCTCAAACTCACTTACCCAAAGGTTTCTTGACTTTAACTCCAGTGCCCTGGACCAGCTGGTTGACACCCACACAGGGGGTGCCAACATCCTGAATCTGGTTCTTACCAAAATGGGGGACCAGTGTAGCACCCCCACTGTGAGTTCTTCCCTGGTAAGATCCGACTACAAGTATGTCTCATTAGAAGTAACTATCACACCTGCCCTCCCAGCAGCATTATAACCTCTTATGGGAGGGTATGAATAGTTTCACTGCACCCCCCCTCCCCGATGGAACTGGCAACTATACTGAGTTCTACACAAGTGCTGTATAAAAACTCCTGCATAACTGCATTGACTTGGCCATACCTGATAGGATTAAAACAAACTCCTCAAGTAAGAGTAAAGCTGTTTGGTGGACAACTGCCATTAACAGGCTTTATAATAACAGGAAGAAATTGCTATCTAAGAGTAAGAGAGGGCAATCCCTAAACTGGAAACACTCCCTCCTCAGCTTAAACAAGTGAATAAGACTTCTTGTGAAGTCCTCCAAAGCAAACTATGAATCCAAATTAGCTTCCTCAACTAAAGACAACCATAAGGCATTCTTTAGTTGCATCCATAAGCTAAAAGGGAAGGCCCAGATTTGTGCCAAAGTAGTAGTTAATGATACCACATATATTGAGCCTGTGGACTTGGCTAACCTGTTGGCCAACAGGTTCCGTGAAAACTTTACTCCCCTGTCCCTGCCATATGTACCCCATGACATCCCTATCACCTGTCTCCTACCTTGTATTTCTAAAGAGCAGGTCGTAAACACCCTCTGTAAGGCCAAAAACACAGCATCTGTGGGACCTGATAGCATCTCAGGTGGTGTCCTACATGGGCTCCAACAAGAATTAGCAACTCCATTGGGTACTCTCTTCAATCATAGTCCAAGCACCAGCTTCATCTCAGCTGAATGGAAAATGGCTACCATTATTCCCTTGCACAAAGGTGGTGCTTCCATTGACCCTGGGAACTGTAGACCTATTAGCCTGACTAGCCTTATCTGCAAGACCATGGAGTGAATCATCATGGACCTTATCAACATAGATATTGGTAATATCCAAATACTTGACCCTACTCAGTTTACATTTGTCAAAGGAAGATCATGCCTGTTAAACCTGGTGGACTTCGTTGAGACAATCACCAAGTCCATGGACGAGGGGAAATCTGTGCATACAGCTTACCTAGACTTAGCCAAGGAATTTAACACTATCCCTCACTCAGGCATCATTGACCAACTCACCCAGCTAGGTATCAACCCTTATAGGATCATAGGAAGTTACTATCCTATTGGCCCTGAGGCCCTTACAAGCCTAGTCAAGAAATTAGCCCATGTTCCAACAAGTCAGCACCCTCTGCCACTGTCCAGCAGGGATTTGGGTGGAATCCCAGAGGTGTATTTTCTGTGCCCCATCCAGTAATCCAGGTTGCGCTTAAAGTTTAATGAGGTACTCTGCTTTACATGGAGAGGGAGTCTATTTCACAAAAGGGGGAGTCTCTGGGACACAGATCGTCCCATCAACAAGTCCTATTGATGTTACAGATCAGGTTGAGGTCTCGTGTGCAGGTTACTCGAGTGGAGCTTGACTTGCGGGTATGCAGCAGTCCCATCAGGGTGGGATCTGAGATTGCTTTGCATGCCAGACAGAGGCCACCTCTGAGGAGGCTGTAGGAGACTGAGCAGAGGGACATGGCTTTTAGTCTATCTGTGTAGGGTAGATGTTTGAGGCCCTGGATTCTCCGGTTGAGGAATCTCTTTGGTCTGTCCGGCTGCTGCATGTGCTTTGCGAGGTACATGCCGAAAGGGGCATTGTATTCAATAATTGGTCTTATAAGGGAAGAATACAGGGATGTTATTGACCACCTTGTCCCTGGATGAGATACCCTTACTACTGAGGTGGGCCATGTAGAAAGCTTTCCGTACAACAGAGGCAATATGGTGGTCAAAAGTCAGTTTGCTATCAACATGGGTTCCCAAGTCCCTCAAGACTGATTGTTTGCTTAGTGCCTTATTATTAATGTGATAATTTTCGGGGATGTCATTCTCCCCAAAAGGGATGATGATGCAGTTTTTGGTATTCAGTTTGAGGCCATGATTCTGGCACCCATCACTTGTTTGGGTGAGACTCTCTTGGAGGATGTCCACATCACTAGGGGAATTGATGACAGCACCCAGCTTCCAGTCATCTGCAAACTTGGTCAGCCATAGCCCACTAGATTTGGCCTGCACCTCTGAAAAGTATATCCCAAACAGCAGAGGCCCCAAGACCGATCCCTGGGGTACATCATTTGTTACAGATCTACTACTTGATGTGGCTTTCCCTATTTTGACTAGGTGGGTTCTGTCTGTAAGCCAGTTTGCTACCCATCTGGTAACATATGGATTGATAATCCAAACACTTAAAAATCAGAAGCCACCAGGTGAGATAGAAGGAAGGTTTCTTTATTCCATAACACAGCACAAGTTCTGGTACCTCGGCAATTCGCCTTCATGGAACAATTATCATCAAGCTGTATCTTCCTTTTAAAAGCTTCTCAATTAATCAATTAATTCATTAAGCTTTTAATTTAGTTTAATTATAACTCCTAACATTAAATACAAGTATCAAATGTACATTCCAAATGTTAACTACATACATATTTTCCTATAAATAATTATTTATTACTACTGAAACCATAAATTAATACTACAAGTAGCAAAATACCAAATGCATTGAATATATCATATATAAGTTACCTATTTTAAATGAACATTCAAATCTTTTTACAACATTAAATGCATAAACATTCAAAATTTCATAATGCAAGCCCACTTTCTAAATTCATTCCCCTGGGGTATAAAGTGTGGTAACCCAAAATCATTTTGTGTTCTAATCTACAAAGTGCACTTTTGAAGTTGTCTGCATATATATGGGGTCTAGCCAGCACACTAAATAGAAAGCCATCCACCTTCCCATTGTGTGCATTAATAAAATGAGAGGCCACTGGAGTCTCCATATTCCCCCTTCTTATATCCCCTAAATGTTCCAAGATGCGCACTTTGACCTTTCTCGTAGTTTGCCCAATATACCTTATGGGTGTATTGCAATTACATCCCAAAATGTACACAATTTCTACTGACTGACAATCAAATTTTTCAAATGCAAAATATCTTTTACCATTAATTTTTAGTCCATGCATATTTTTAACTTTCACACATCGAGCATCGACCACAACGATGCATCCCAACATCCCCATCATCAGACTTAATTAATTTCCTGTTTAACAATTCTTTCAAATTCGAGTATCTCCCATAAGAGAACGTAATATGTTTTGGAAATAAATGTCCCACATTTAAATCATCACTCACCATGTGCCAAAATTCCCTCACAACTTGTTCGACCATTAAAGAAAAATTTAAAAATCTAGATACAAAAAATACCTTCTCTTCAGCTGGACTATTTGGCACATGAAAATATTTCTTATGGTATCTACCCCCCAGACTTCCTGGTTTGGCATGCTCTATCTTTAATATTTAGAAGACTGATGTTATCATATCCTCTGGACGTTAACCTAGTGACAATTTCTTCACAAGCATCCTCCCATAAATCGACCTCAGAAGTGTTTCTCAAAATTCTTTTAAATTCCCCCTCTGGTAAAGCCCTAATCAAGTGAGGTGGATGCATGCTGGTTGCATGCAAAAAATTATTTACTGCTGAAGGTTTCCTAAAAAATTTAAATTGTACTATATTCTCCTTTCCTATGTAAAATTCCACATCCAAAAAGGAAATATTACATGGAGAATATTGTCACCTGGTGGCTTCTGATTTTTAAGTGTTTGGGTTATCCTTTTTTGTGTGGTGGAACATATGGATTGATGCCTAGTTGAGAGAGTTTATTATACCTGAGTGGGGAATAGTATTGAAGGCCTTGGCCAGGTCAAGGTAGGCGCTGTGCACCGACTTCCCCTCGTCTATGGCCTTGGTGACTATCTCAAAGAAGTCGACTAAATTTAACAGGCATGACGTCCCCTTGACAAAACCAAACTGTGTCGGATCAAGTGTCTGGAGGTTGCCATTGTCCTTGTTAATGATGTCCATGATAATCTGCTCCATGTCCTTGCAGATTACGTTAGGTAGGCTGATGGGTCTATAATTCCTGGATCGGAGGACGCTCCACCTTTGTGCAAAGGGATGACAGTAGCTGTCCTCCACTCAGCTGGGATGAAGCCAGTACTCAAGCTTTGGTTGAATAGGGTGCCTAATGGTGCTGCAAGTTCCTGCCTGAGTATATGTAGGATACAGCCTGGGATGTTATCTGGTCCTATGGATGCTGTGTTTTATGCCTTTGAGAGGGCAGTAATGACTTGCTCCCTAGAGATAAGGGTACTGGGGATGTCCTGTTTTACTGATGGGGGGACAGAGGAGTGAAGTTTTCACTGAGCCTGTCTGCCAGCAGGTTGGCTATATCTACAGGGTTTGTGTATGTGGTGTCCTTGACCACCAGTTCTGAGCAGATCTGGGTGCTTCCCTTGAGGTTGCGGACATATGTGAAGAATGCTTTATGATCGTCTTTAGAAGATGTGGCCAGTTTGGACTCGACATTTGCTTTGGAGGATTTCACTAGTGCTCTTATTTGCTTGTTCAGGCTAAGGAGAGATTGTTTCCAATTTGACACCTGCTCCTTCTTGGTCCTGGACAGCAATTTTTTCCTTTTATTATAGAGTTTATTTATTGTTGATGTCCACTAGACAGGTTTACTCTTCCTTGAGGAGGATGATTTAATCCTGTCTGGTATTCCTGAGTCCATGCAGCAATATAAATGCTGATATAGTACTTTGGTGTAAGTTTGGACATATGTGCCAGTTTCTGTGGTGGGGGAGGGGGTTGTGAAGCTGTTTATACCTTCCCTCAAGAGGTTGTAATCAGCTTTGGAGAAGTTTTTTGTTTGACCCAAGCTAGGGGAAGGTGGTTGGGGGAGATAGTGACTTCGAAAGTGACTGCTTTGTGGTCTGATCTTACCAGGGATGATGACAGTGTAGGGATGCTGCATTGATTACTTATGTTGGTTAATACCAAGTCCAGGATATTTTCACATCTTGTGGGGGAGTCAACCAACTTGTCCAATGCATTTGCATTGACAAAATCAAGGAATCTCTGGGCATTTGTGTTTTGGCTTGAGTATTTCTTCCTATCTATGGTTGGATAGTTAGTCACCCAGGATCAGGGTAAAGAGTTGAATCTTGATGGATTCAAAGAGGTCCAGATAGGTGGAGTGGGCATCTTGAGTCAGAGTTGGAGCTGGGGTTTATACTTTTGGGGGCTGGGATAGGTTTTTGTGGTGTTTTGTAGTGGAAAAAAGGAGTGTTAACACCTGTTTCACTGACTGTTGCTGACATGCTTCCCTGCGATTCAGGTTTTTTTTTCAGCTTTACCTTGGAACAACTTACTGATTCCTCGGTTCTTCTTTCTTCCAGCTGCAAAAAGAAACATTTTTAAAGCAGTCTTTGCCACTTCAGCAAGCTTCCCAACTGCTGCAGATACAGATGGGTTGCTGGTTCTGTTGTGGTTCCTCAGACCATTCATCTTTTTCTTTGGCTCCGTCTTGTATAGTCCCTACATCCACCATGGACTGGGGTTAGACACATCCTATTGCTGTTCAAGGGAGAACCACTCTTGCTTGTCCTAAAAGAAAGAAGAGGAGATACCTCTTTGCCTAGCCAGACTAGGATGCCTGTCCCTAGGGAGGCTTTGCCTGTCAAACATTGGTCTGCTTCTTCAAAAATTACTGTGAAAAAGAAGCAAAAAATGAAACATATGTTTTCTCTTATTACTTTGGACAGGAGTAATTTATCGGGCTTATCTCAGGCTCTTGAACCTTCCAGTTCAGAAGTTTATGGTAAGAAATAAATGAATTTGTCACTGTTTGTGAATGCTCAGGACATTGAATAGCAACGGATTGTGAGGGGATAACTTCTGTTTTCTCTGTTCAGGTCTCTGATTATGTTGCTTGGAAATGTGTCTTGGAAAGTATTTTCTCTTTCTGAAACCATGTACAGAATGAAACCGGCTTCCCACTGGGAATATAATGATCTCCCACTGTCTTTAAAGGAATATTATAATTTATTTCACCGAGAATTTTCTGAACCTGCAACATTTCCTCTTGATCTTACGATTTTAGAAGATTTAATTATTACTGCATGTAACTTGCCTGACATCCAGACTCCTAAGAAAGCAGATAGATTGTCTGAAGTTCTTCAGGCTTAAAAGTTTTTTTTTTTTGTATTTTCTTAACGTTGACAAGTCCCAGCAGTGTTTTCCCTGGTAAACCTAACAGCTGCTAAATATTTGGTTAATGTCTACCCTCTCCATCTGAGAAGGACTGGATAAACCTTGAAAATTTTGGGGAAAAAGTATGTTCTTCTGTGACACTTATTTTTAGAATTTGCAGTTGTCAAGCTCACGTGTTAAAGTTTATTCTTGCCTGTTTTAAGAATACAAGGAATGTTAAGGCATCTTTTCTATCAGCTGACTAAAATCATCTTTGTGTAATCTTGTCACCTCCGTGTCTCAAGTAACTAGACACTCTGAAATGTGTGCATGATTCAGCTAATACCACTTCTAGGGCTGTTGCTACTAGAACTCTTAAGAGTTTTTTTTGGTTGCATACTGAACATCTTCATGATGATTTTAAAGCTGAGATTTTGAATTCTCCCTTAGGCAGAGAGTTAGATTTTGGGCCATCAGCTGCAGAGATTCTTAAAAGGTGTGATATTAGAGAGAGATGATCTGATACAGGGAGTTTCACAGATTTTCAGCCTTCCTTCTCCAAATTAGTCAAGGGTTTTATTGCTAGGTCCACAAAAGTTTTCAAAAAACAAAATAGGCAGACAAGGCAAGCTGTTGATAAGCAGGCTTTTAAAAAGGAATGCCAGGGAGGTTCCAAGAAGAAAAGGGATCCCAGAATAAAGGACAATCTAACAAGTCTGAATGATTATCTTCAGAATTCTCACCCCCTTCCAAAGTTGGCAAGCCTTTAATTCTTCCCAAAAAATATGAACCTCCATTTCTGTCTCTTTGGCAACAGATAGTCTCAGACAATTGGGTTCTGAGAGTGATTTGTGATTGATACAGATAAGTGAGAATCTCTCCCTGTTTTTTAGGGGATTCCTCCTCATCCACCAAATCAAACATATATTTTTCCTGCATGTAATTCAGCATCTGCTAACTCAGGAGGTGATAGAATCTGTCCCTCCTTCTCAAGTAGGAAATATTTTTTTTCACCAATATTTCTGGTGCCAAAGAAAGAAGCTTCTTGGAGACCAGTTGCAGTTCTTTCCTTTTTACCCTAGTGTGTGACAGTTCCAGAGTTCAAAGTATTATCTTATTACCTGTTACCCTTCTTTCCCCATTTAAGTTTTCTGTTGACCTTATTTTTTAAAGATTCTTATCACATTCCTGTAGCACCAGATTTGAGATGTTTCTTAAGGTTTTCTGTGTCTGGATAACACCTTAATTTCTCTGAATTACCCTTTGCAAAGTCTTGTCCAAAGTGTTGGGAATCTCTCACATGGTGAGAGATAAACTGCACAGACAGGAGTTTCAGGAGAGCATTCTAAATCTTGTTTGACTCCTTCTCTTTGAATTGTTTTCCTGATGGGTCTCCTAGTTTAAAAACCTTTTCTCTCACAGAAAAAAAGTGGTTCTATATCTAGATCTATTTCTGAGTATTTTTTTTCACTCAAACAAAAGACTCAGCAAGAGAATTTCTCAGGATAGTAGGATTCATGACATCTATAATTTTCACAATTCCTCTAGCAAGACTTCACATGAGAAACATTTAGTGGTACATATAATCTGCATGGTCTCTGAATCAACATCCCTTGACATTCCAGATTCCTGTTTTGGGGTTGGTAAGAGGGTAACTTATTTGCTGGAGAGACCTATGTTATCTGAATTCAGGTCATCTATTTTTGCTTTTCAGCTCCAGCACAGTTTGTAGCAACAGACATTCAGACTTTGCATGGGGAGGGCTGTCTTATTGGGATAAAAGTGCAGGGTCTTTTGAGCAGAAAAAAAAAAAAAAGACTAAAACACAGAAGAGTAAAAGAGATGTTGGCAGTTTATAAATGCTTTCAACTCTCTCAATCATCTGTGGTCCCCGAGGCCATTCCAAGTGATTACAGACAACACCACAGTACTATGTTACATAAACAGGGGTAACCAGGTCTTAACTTCTGTGCAGACATGCCGCAGTAGCATGGGACATAACTTATCTCACTCTGCAATATTACTTCCCATCACAGCAATTTTTTTGGCAGTTAAGCTGAGCAGGACTGGGAAAGACCCTCATAAATGTAAACTGAATCAGCAAGGTCTCCTAGGAATTAATCGAGTTGTGGAGAACTCCTCAGATAGATCTTTTTGCCTCAGTTGCCACAATTCTGATCTAGAACTTCATGCAAGTATGCCTGGAAAATAGATTGTTTTTCTTTTCTATGCACAGAAATGTTCTTGTATGTTTTTCCACCCTTTCACTAATGTCCTTGGTCAAACGGAAGATTCAGTACGACTGTCAAGATCATTGTGGTGAATACCTTCTGATCCAGGCAACAGTGATTTTTCTTTCTTTTGGAAATGGCCAAAAGCAGTTTCCACAAGCCTCCTCATAGTATGGTCCTACTCGCACAAGATGGGTGTTTGATGTTTCCCGTTTCAAAACAACTGCCTGGATTATGTACTCCTAATAACTTTTAGGCACCTATTTTCTGAAGGCATACAGGAGGTATTAAAAGAGGCAAGAAAACCTGCTACTTGGAGCTACTTGGAAATCATATATTAGCAAATGTAAAAGATTTTTTAGTTGGTGCCAAGACAACCAGGATAATTTTTAATGCTAGTGTTTCTCTGAGTCTACAATATTTGTATGAGTTTTTATTCTCTGGCTTTCTAACTCCTTCATCAAAGTATACTTGTTGGTCATTTCATCATCTCTGCCCATGGGACCCCCCTTTTCAGTGTAACCCCATGTAAAATAGTTTTTAAAAGGATATTGTATACCAAGCTGTGATGCTGTGAGGTATTGCTAGATATGCCAGGTGAAGTAGGGCAGTTGATGTGTAACGTTTGCCAGCACAGCTAGCTGGATTTTTATAAAGAATTATATGTCATTGTATATCAAACTGATTTGTACAAATGCTTTTGTTGAAAAATATATTTGTAAAGCTGCTTGTGTTAAAAATGTACCAACAGTGTATCCTGCTGGACAGAAAAATGTACCAACAGTGTACCCTGCTGGACAGAAAAAGAAATATATATGCACTGTTGTAACTGTTTAAATGTATATATTTTAACAGGGGATACGGGAAGAGAAGAGGTTAATTGCAAACTTTGAAAGTGTCCTGAAATGCAGTTACTGGGTCTAGGCTATAAAGATGTTATCTTACAATTCTCAATGCAGCCAGAGACAAAAGGTCTGTACTAGGAAACTTCCTGCATTGTCACTGGGGTGAACTAATTGCTGCTGTGGAAGGGTGGAGGTTTGAAATTTTTTTATGACTTCCAGGAGGTGCAGCAGATTGTGTGTGTGTGTGTGTGTGTGTGTGTGTGTGTGTGTGTGTGTGTGTGTGTGTGTGTGTGTGTGTGTGTGTTATTGACTCATGGGTACTAAATCCTGGCAGTTTGTAGCAATGAGGGGTTGCATGGGAACCAGGGCTCAGATGACCAGATGCATGTGATGTCATTCTGTAATCCATCACTAGAAATAATGTTTAATGCTAGGTGAGACTAAAGTCTCAGGGCAGTCTATTTTTATAACCTGACAAAGAAGGGTCTCTCATCTACTTCATCTTGCCTTGCTCTAGTAAGTAATCAGGGGATAATTATTCTTTAGATCAGTCAGGAAAATATAGTGAGATTAGTTAAGTATTGTTTTTTCTGTTACTGTGTGAACCTGTCCACCTGTGTTATTTTTAATGTTTCCTATGATTGAAACGTTGGTGTTTATTGTAAATAGATATTTTACATTTTCATGTTCTTTTATTATTTATTGTTAAATATATTTAAACATTTCATTGTGGCTGGCCTTTAAGAGAATATTTTAATCTCTGAGAGTACTTTTATATATTTGGTAACATTGTGGCCACTCCTGGAAGTCTTAATGCATTGGCCAAACACTATTAATATTAATTTCACTCAGTATAATTGGGTACCCTTGTAAGAGCCTTAAAGTAGCTGGTTTTGGGGTGTCTGGTGGCAGTGTCACTACCTTATAGTCTGGGCAGAAAGGGGCATAGTTAGTAAATCTGTGCCTGCCTTTCCCAGGTGTGTGTGTGTGTGTGTGTGTGTGTGTGTGTGTGTGTGTGTCTGTGAAAGTCAAATCTCAGTGTTTCAGCTGCTTGGAGCAGGGGAACAAAGCACTGGTTTGACAGAGAGATTGGTGAAGAACTTAGCTTGAACACTCAGCTGAGATCTCATCTCTATAGCTCTGCCAGTGGGGAGTCTGACTGGGGGGACCCGGAGAGAGAGAGAAACCCAGTTCCTGGACTGAATGTGTTCCTTGTGTGCTCTTAAGGGAAATTGTGCTTGATGCAGAAAGTGAACGACCCTCTCCAGTGCTGGTGGTGAGGATTCAGGTTCCTTGATTATTGGCCCAGAGTAGGGACATCATACAAGACTCCTAGAAAACAGGCAAGTCATCCTTGTGATCTGAAATTAATCTTGGAAAAAATAATTCTTGCTCCATTTGAACCAGCTCATCCGGCTGATTTTAGGTACTTAAATTGAACAACAGTTATGCTGATTGCTATGACTTCTATAAGAAATGTATCTAAGTTGCAGACTCCTATGCTGGGTCAACCTTATCTCATTTTCCACAAAGATAAGGTTTTCTAAACAATGAGCATTTCATTTACACCTAAAGTGGTATATTAACTTCCTTTGAACCAAGGTATCTATCTCCTTGCCTTCTTTCTGCAACCTAAACTAGAGGGAGCAAAGATCCTACATGCTATGGATATCCACAGACAACTCTTAATATTTTTCATAACAGAATTAAAAATTTCAGGAACTCTGATCAGTTATTCATTTCTTGTGAAGATAAGAAAGGACTACATTTGTCAAAGTAGTCTACATCTAAATGATAGTCTCTCATGCTATCACCTTTTGTTTTACCCGCCACAACAAGGAAATTCCAGGAAGGATCAAGGCTCATTCTACCAGGGCTTTGGTTTCATCTGTGATTGCTTGGAAAGGGGTGGTTTCTAAAGGTATTCTAGAAGTGGTAACTTGGTCTTTTCATCATACCTCTACAAAGCACTGCAAACTAGATTCCTTCTTAAGGTCTAGGACAGGCTTTGCTCGAACCATTCTCTGGGGCCCACATCCTTCCTCCTTCAACCTCATTTAAGCTATGTAAGTCTACCCTTATAGCTAATGCTACTACAGCAGTGATCAAATGATGAACTTAGTAAATTTGTGTAAGTAAACTTAAACATAGAAGTAAATGTTCGAGTGATCTCTGCTGCAGTAGCCACACTTTCCCTGCATCCCCCCTCCCCATTTTTGTTGCCAGGGCATTGATCATTTCAGGGCTCTAGCCTCCCTTTGTCAGTTGATATGAATGCTCTGAAAGGCTTGGCATGTAAACTATTCTTTCTTCAGCCCTGCTCGTGCTGGTTAACAGTTTGGGTGAGCTGAAAGTGCCCTTAAGCTTTGTAAGCTGTCTGCCTGTCTGTCATAGCTTATCAGGACGCAATCCATATAGCCAAGGCTACTGCAGAGTGATCGTCTGAGCATCTACTGTTATGGAAAATTTACTTTCAGGCTGTACTGTCTTGTAATATCCCCTCTATCTATCTCAGTGGTTGGGTAATCATCAGCTCTTTTGGCAGATCTAAGTCAGCAATGTGACACTCAGGATTCATCAGTGCTCGAACTTCCCCTTTTGCATAATGCACTGTGCACCTCCTGGTCACTCTGATATTCTTTGTCACTGAACACAATCTTCAACTCAGCTCTTGACTCTTCTGTATTAAGTGCTCTTTAGGTATTTCTCTAATATTATATATAATATATTTTTCTTCTACAATGACTACTTTTATATCTCTATATATGTATATTTATATCAATATATATATATCTCCATATATTTATATATATATGGCTATTGCTTTCATGAGTCTGTTTTTACAAGTTAGAATTTAAAACTAAGCATTGATGGGTGCCAATAATCACAGAAGTTGGAAATGGACATTTAACAGGTAAGAGGTTTAAATTCGCTAATCATGCCTACCATGTTTTAGTAAGTGTGGCAGTGTTATGCATGTGTGGTAGGCATGATTAGCGAATTTAAACCTCTTACCTGTTAAATGTCTGTGATTTGCGGTTTTGTTTATTTCATGTGTCGGTGAAGTGGATGTCAATATTCTAACTTGTCGATGTACTGACATGAACCCATATATATATATATATATATATATATATATATATATATATATATATATATATATATAGTATAATAATATATAATATAGGGATATAAAATCAATGAAGATTTAAAAATAGTTATAGCTATAAACCATGTACTCATGCATGAATTGGTTCAGCAGTACCCATATTTATGGGGATGTGATAAAATGAAGTATTTAGGAGTGTGGATTAAAAAAGATTCTGTCATGGCAGCTAGGGATATGTGGGAGGAGACTAAGCAAAAGATAATACAAAAACTGAAAAACTGGATGTTCTTGCCTTTCTATAGAAATGGATAGCAAGATACAAGCAGTAAAAATGTTTAGTCCTTTTAATTTTATACATAGGTTAGGCATATTTTTATCAGCTCGACAAGAAGATGTGGACATTAATTAATAAAGAGTTGAAGGATTTTATTTGGGAGGGGAAGAGTCAAGTGGGATAAGTTGATCCTTCCAATAGAACAAGGATGTTTGGTATTTGAAGGGATATTTTAGAGCTACACAGTTAAGGCTCTTATGTATAACACAAGCAGAAAGCTACAATTCTAAGTGGAAAGGGACGATGATGAATCAGGGGGTAATTAAAGAAATAAGGAAAGAATGGGATTTTGGATGTATTACATCCGAGTGACACCTCCAAGTCCATCTGCAGTTAACTCCTACTGATGTCTCTAGGTGTCAAATATTGCTTGTTCATATTTTCATCAATGATTCCAAATCCATGCAATGTACAAGGTTTTAAAAGATTTCATCTTAAAGCTTACACACTGCTAAACTCAACTGCATTAATATTTGACCTCTGTCTAGTGCAGGTAAATAGATATTAACTGTTGTTTTTATGATATTAATTTATATAGATATAATCACATTTTTCTAAATATCTCAACAACCAAGTAACATGGGCAGATCTCCGTAGCCTCATGAAAACTCTCAGCTAGATTAATAGAATGCTGCTGACAGTGTGTGCATAACTTGAGTGGTTGCTGAGAAATTGTAAGGCATTTACAAAATAGTTACTGTGTTTATTAAAACTTATAAAATTTGATTTGAAACCTAGAACCTAAAGAATGCTACACTATAAAATAGTTTGTGCTGAAGAGTTTGCCATTCATACTTCTTTCATAACCCAATGGTTCCAGAGATGTGAACATTTGTTTGAAATATGAGGACATAATTAGATTCTGTCAAAAGGCTTAGGCTCCGCTCTTTGTACGTTACAGTGCAAACATCCTGAGCACCACTGGAGTGAATGCATTAAGGAGTGTAATAACAGTCATGCAGAGTATTATATGCATAAAGTAGCAGAAAAGTATTCTAAGAACCAAGCCAACAGGGGAATGGAGAAATCAAATTCTACACATAGGGATGACTGCATTTAGGGGTTCAAAGCACACAGGCAAGTGGTGGTTGAAATTTAGTGTAGAAAACTGGCAAAGGAGCCAAGGTATTGGGAAAAAGTAATTAGAGAGGCAAAGGTAATAGAATGGAAAGAGGCCAAGAAGACAATTGGATTGCAGGCTAGTGATTGCCTTCCCTATCAGGACTGATATCAGATTATAGACAAAGAGAACGGAATAGGGGAATCCCAAATGAAAGACTTGTACTGGTTAAATTTTTAACTGAATCTAGAACAGAAGCTGCTGTTTGAATCAATCAGAAGAGGTGATAAAGACTGAGAAGAGAAAGTATATATGCATTTCACAAAGAAACAATGGGAGGACATATGCATGGCTCCAAAACGTGCAACAGAATCTAGAAGATTTAGGAATTTTGCCTGGAAGAGTTTGTATAGATCCTTTTATACCCCAAACAGACTCCAAAGATTTTTTCCTCAAGTAGATGACAAATGTTGGAGGTATAATTGGGAAGAAAGGGGTACCTGGGAACCTATGCTCTGAGTGTAATAAGTTAGCTGACTGTAAAAATTCCACACAGAGTAGTCTGTCAGGAATACTGGGTGAGCAAATGAGTGTAACTAAGGAAATTATTTTTTGAGCAGGAATAGAAGTTCTAAATTTCCTAGACATATTTAGGCCTTGTTGAGTTCAGTTCTGTTGGCTGCCAAAAAAGGAATTACTAGAAAATGAAACACAATATCTAAACCAACTATACTTGAAGCAGTGAATATTGTAACAGAGATAAAAGAACATGAAGTGGGATCTTTAGAAACAGGTAGGAGAAATTGCACAGAAAAAATAAATGTGAACTGTGGGAACAATACCTGCAGAAAAATGTTTTGGAGGAGAAATGAGGTTTAAGAGAAGGCAGGAACTGAACAATTTATGTAATGCTGCTTTGTCTATATGATTATGACAAAATGTATGATGTATAATATTTGTAAATGTAAACTATAAATTGATTACTTTTATACAAATGTACTCTTGCCTGTGTCATAAGTGGCAATTCAATAAAGGTGTTTAAAAAATTGTGCTTCTCACTCCTGTCCTGTTTCAGATACCTAGCCTAACCCTTTCTAAGTTGTAAATCTCATGGGAAAATGTCACATATTTTTCAATACTACATGTTTTTCCTCATCAGCTGTTTTTTTTAATTCTAGTGTAAAGTTTCTTTTAGTACTCCAATTTACGGTTTTCTTTTCTGGTTATTTAGACAGACAACTTGCCAACCCTGTTTAATCTCTTTAAAAATAGTCAGTGTTTCGTAATTTCTGACAACAGTTTTTCCTTAACATAATTTATTGTCATGGCCCTAGCTTTTTTTTCCCCACAGTTATTTCCTCTTTGACACCATAGAGAAATCGTCACATTTTAAGAAATGTTCCAAATGTGCCACAAAATCTTGCCCTGGGATTCACATGACCACAAATCATCTGTCTTGGGCTGGGGCACTTCAGTATCTAGTGCAACATTTGTAAAGCATTGGGACCATGATATTTAATGGAATATTCAAACAGACTGAAATGTAAAAGCCTTCATCCTGGAACTGCAGGTGAGTTGGTGGATGACTCTTCTTCCGAGGCACTTAATAGTGAATTTTCTGGTCAAATCTTCAGACAAAGAAGTATCCAAGGAAAAGGAGAGAGAGAAAGGGGTAAAGAAAAAGAAAATATGAGACACTTGGATAGTTCTCTGCCCATTTCTCCATCCCCTAAATTAGCCAAAACATCTGTACCAATATCTAATCTCAGCTTCCAGTCTGACAAGCCTGTTAACTCATAGACCTTCAGTGTTGATGCCTATGACACTGGTACCATTTTTATACATGACTGGAACATAAAAAGCACACCTTAGGGAGCAGCCAGCCCTCAGATAGAGAGCTCTTGAAGTTTCTGTACTCCAGACCCCCTTCTTCATAATTTTGATCTGTGTGTGAGGTTCCTAAACAGTATGTTTGACTTTGATTGAGACCAAATTATGACAGTCTTTGTGAAAACTTAAATAGATATGGGAGTTATCCCATCCCCCCTCATGCCCAGGGAGAATAAGGGAGGCCCTCTCTGTCCTCTGACCTTTGCTCCTTCTCTGGCATGTAACTTGGTGCCACTGGCTTCTTAATTGAGGCGTATCCTGTTTCCTCCCAAGTCAGTGATTGTGGCACCCTATTCAATAACATTAATGGCATGTCCGACACATTTGACTCTGAAATTTTTGGGACCGGATATTTATCAGAGCTGTATGGTCAACACTGAAGCCTTAGATCCCCCTATGGACATATCTGTGGCTTTGGATTCTTCTGTGCTTGACATGTCACATCCAGTCTCAGTCTTAAACCCAACCAGTCCCTTGGCATCAGATAGACAGCCATTGGGTCTGTCAGCCACTTCAGAGACAGAGATGTCTCAAACTGGGGCCACTTCTTTGCTGTTGGAGTTGGCTTTGGCATTTGAGAGAATGATAACTTGCCCTCCTGTGTGGGAAGAGGATGTTCCACTGACTTTAGTCACACCCTATGACCACTGTTTATCTAAGACTTTCAGCCTATACCTTCAGTTCCAATGACAGACCAGCTCAGAGTGTCTCAAATCCACCCTTCACCAAGGCCGTAGTAACACTTATGACTCCCGAGATGATTCCCTCACTAAAGTGTAGAAGAACCACCAGTACAAAAGGATCACTTTGATTCCTCAGTACAAGCTCTGTCATTAGACACAGACTTTGATCTTCCTCAGAGTACTTCACCTTCACAGACATTATGGAAATATTGTGGCAGAGGGAGCACTGCACAACTGACCTCCCTTTCCCAGATGAGGTGGTGCTCTTTGAGGCTTTTAGAACTGACCCTTCTGCTTCCTGGGAGGTCCCTCCTGCTAGCCCCATCACTGACCTAGTGGCAGAGAAGGCATGAAGGGAACCCGATGTGGTTGAGCCAATGCCCTGTAAACCTCAAATAATTCTAATCTCTGCAAAGGACTGACACTATTGGAGTAAAGGCCTGCAATTGATTCCATTGTGGTTGCAACTGTGGGAGTTATCAGAGGAAAGCTCCGTGGTTTACCCTATTACTAGAGAATCTAGGATGATGGATAGTTTTTGGGAAGTGGGCATACTCTTTAGGAAAGCTTTCTCTGTGGGATCTCCTCTGTGATGCACATAACATGGCTCCAGAGGAGTGTGACTGAAGACATCCTGGTTTCCTCACTGGAGACCCATAACACCAGACACAAGAAAACCGATACAGGTCCAGTCTAGCATGTTGTCCATCTATCCATCCATAACACTACTATGCCCTGCAGCCAATGGGGCAGCTAGAGGAGCAGGCACCAGTGTTGCCTTGCTCTGTCATGTATGGCTGTGGTTTTATGACTTTGCAGACAACTTTAAACTACCCTTTTTCAAAGCTCCCTTTGGAGAATCATCCTTGTTTTGTTCCACTGTGAAAGAGACTTTAATAAACTGTGAATAAGTGTTTCAGATGCTCTCTGACATCTGTATCAGATTTCAAATCCCCAAAAGGTCCTATTCCAGGAACCATACAGGTAGCAAGAGACTACTTCAAGAAATCACAGCATTCTTCCTATGATTTCTCTTCTTTTAATGGATGTCCCCACCCAGGGACAGAAGGGCCTGCTGGACCAAGGATTCAGAGGTCCTTTTTCAGATGTTGAAAACTTGTCCAGTTGATTCCCTCAGGAGACATGGACCTATTTCTCTATGCAGTGAAGCTTAGTCTGCCATTAAAGAGGGACAAATGAGTGAAGAGCAAGATATCCTGTGGTTACATAATACCTTTCATTTTAAACCCCATAAAATGTACACTAGCCCTGCCAGACATTCCACCCGACCAAAGATTTCTCATTGTCTTCAAATAAGAGCCATCTAAGAGGACCCACCAGACCAAAAAGGATCCTGAGTCTATTGAAGATGCTTTTTAGTGCCAGGGAAGTATAAGGACCTCAGGCCCATTTTGTATCTGAGTGGGCTAAATCTCCATATGAAGAAGACAAAATTCTGGATGGTCAGGTGTAGTCCATCCTTTCACTCCTACAGGAAATGGTAGTGGCTATGCTCAGTAGACTTTCAGGGTGCTTACTCCCACATCAAGATACCTCTGCAATCCTGAAGGCTTCTCCACTTCTGTGTTGGAGCCAGTCATCACCAGTTGCAATCATTGCCCTTTGGTCTCACGACAACCCCCCACTAGATGTTTACCAGGTGCATGTCAGTGGTTCTGAGTATTCTGTGTCTCAATGACTGGATTCTTACTGTAAACACAATGGAAGTGTTTGTCCTAGCAAGAGATTGCTAACTCCACTTGCGTCAGTTCTTGGGTGCCTCCATAAACCTAGAAAAGTTAAATAAACTTCTTTGTCCTTGGCCTTTACAGGCTGCCTCCAAGACAACACAACAATGATTGCAAAGTTCCCAGAACATAGGCTGATTTATTTCTCTCTCTCAGGCTACAAGTTCAAAATGTCCCCAGATATGATTCTACTCCAGCTTCCATTCTGCTCCACTAAACACCATGACAGCCTGTCTCCATCGTGCTAGTGGTTGATGCCAGGTACTATAGGAGAGTTCCCCAGTGGACACTGAGAGTTCAGTGGGCTCAATTTACTCACCAGTTGCATTATCCGATAAGCTTAGCCTCTGTCTTCCAAAACTGTCTAAAGTGGTGGATCCACCCCTCCCCCCTTGTACAGGAGGGGGATGTCCCTTTGTTCTTTCTCTAGCTTCAGCTAAAGTTACCATTGATACCTCCTTTTTGGTAGGCAGGACATCATTAAAGGAGGACAGTCCAAAGAACATGATCATAACAGAAACTCACCTTCACAGCAGCATTCTGGAGAAGAAAGCAGTCCTCCTAACATTGCTGGCACTTCAGGATTCCAGGATTTCTATCCATACAGGTAATACATCATAATGTGGTATATAAACAAGCAAGGAGAGCCCATTCTTACCCTTTGTGCTGGGAGGTCACGAGAGTGTGGTAATGGGTGATGTCTTTGCAGCATTTTCTAATAGCAAAGAACATTCCAAAGTGGAACAATCTTCTAGTTGACAGCCTTAGTCATTGTATCCTCATGCCTCATAAGTGGTGAGTCTCAATCAGACAGTGGCTACCAAAATTTTCAGCCACTGAGGTCAGCCTTGCTGTGATCTGTTTACATTCCTATACAGCACCAAAGGGAACAGTTACTTTGTTCTTATCCTTCACAGAGGCAAACTTGCAGGGATGCTGTGGTCCATCCTTGGCCACATCTGCATGCCTTTCCACTTCTTCCCCTGATGAAATGTTTACCGAAAGCATTCCTGTGCAAGGTGGCAGTCATCCACATACCCCACTTTCTTTCCCTGGCAATTATGGTTCACAGTGTTCTGGCCTCATCTAGCACAGCTTCCATGGTAATTGGATCCACATTCAGACCTTCTATTTCATCTTTCTGGCATGCCTCACCCAGGCATCACCTCACATTACTTATAATAACCACATGGTTTCTCCATTTCCAGTGATGGCCAACAATCCAACCCTTCCCCTAGAGTGGTTCAGCTTATGAACGCTTCTCAACAATGATGTACTAGAAAACTGAATGAAAGTAAATGCAAAAGATTCTTCTTATGGCAGAGGTTGATTTAAGGATTGGACCTATGGTCTGCTCCCACTTCCTGATCTGCAGATTTTAGCTGGCCTTTTTGATGCAGGTAAAAAAAAACCCATAAATGGTTTCTTATTTAGTTTTTTGGCCCTGCACCTATCTGTACCTGTGTGTGTGTATTTTCTTTTTTCTGCAGGTGCCAGTTATTCCAGTAGTACAGCTGGTGGAGATACCCTTTGAACAAATCCTACATTTGCTCCCAAAACAGCCATAGAATCAGCCTGAAGACAAACTTATCATTTGCCAATTTTCTTCCAAATTATCCTAATGAAGATGAACACCAGCTTTATATCCTTAATGTACTCTGGCAAATTAAGTTCTACCTTCACGGGTCACAATTGGTAAGGAAATATGATCAACCTTTTAATGTCCATTTCCAAAGATAAACTGGGAGTCTCTAAAGTCTAAACCTTCTCTGGATAGCTTTCAGACTGCATTTTCTACATCCAGTCTTATAACAAACCATTACCCTATAGATCCAGGGTAAATTCCACTACATCTGTTTTGACTTCCATGCAGGGGTGTAGCTAGGATTTTCAAATTTGTACTGACAGCTCTCAAACTGCTACCCCCCTCCCCAGCCAAGCTACGGCCATTCTCGTAATTCACGGTTCGATCTTTTAGTGTCGATGAAGAGGCATTCGCTGTAATGCCTCTTCAGTAATATAATATAAATTCACTCAAACTCGGTTCCTTGAATTGAAAATTAATCTGAAATGTCAGTTCTTTGAAAAATGCAGCATGGTAGTTGGGGTAGAGACTTTATGCTTTTGTTTTCTGTAACTAAGGTGCAGGTTTTGAGCTTGAGTAAATTACTAACCACCTGCTACCACTAACTAGGATGTTTCATTCACACACACACCCCTACCTACCTCTTAGTGCAAGAAATATGGACAAAGCCTAAAATAAACAGGGACAGATATTAAATAATGTTCTCGTGAACTTAGAAAGTTGCTAGAATAACAGGATTTGTGCTAGTATGAATTTTTCTAAAGGACATGAAGTCTGAAGCTCAAATGTCTTGTCATTATTTAGCAACTTCAGCCTTCAATGATTTTCTAGAAAATCACAAAATTTATGAGGAGCAGACAAAAAATATGGGGCAAAAATCTGGACATTCTGCAAAATGTGGACAGTTGAGAGGTATGCTACCTACCACACACACACACACACACACACACACACACACACAAAACCTCTCAACCTCTTACAGCAACAAACTCATAAATAAAACTGAGGCAAAGGCCCAAAAATAAGGACATTTTTTTTAAATATTGCTCTTATAAACTTAGAAAAATAATAGAATAGTAGTAGGTCTTGCATCAGTATGAAATCTGAAACTGAAATGTCTGCATTATTTTCTAACTTCAGTCTTTAACAATTTGCCACTAATTTGCCAGAAAACTGCAATTTTATGAAAAACTGACCAAAAATGTGATGCAAAAATATAAAATTGCCAGACAATACAGCTGGGAACCTGTCAAAGGAGGGACACCATTTTAATATGAGCACAGTTAACTTAGAGCAGCTGACAAAATTAGAGAATCTACATGCATTTCTGAAATAAAAGTAATGTATAACTCTGATCATTACAGTTATTTATAAAAGTAAAGTAAACCCTCTATGTTTTCTTCCAAAATTGCTATTTTGTGGAGGGATCATTAGCGGAAGAGCAACATTTTGAGCCAAAATCAGGGACAGTTGAGGTTTGGCTATGCCTAATTCTATAAAGCAATTTATTTGCATGTACCTCTCAACCTGTTAATGCAATAAAACTGGACAAGGCCAAATATATTGAGGGAACATATAAACAGTACTAAAAATTGCTCTTGTATAAACTGGGACAGTTGATAGAACAGGTCTTATTTTAGCATGCATTTTTCTGAAGGTTATAAAGTCTGAAACGAGTGTGTCATTATTTAGTGACTTAATTCCTAAATCATTTGCCAGAAAACCACAAATTGAGGAACAAACCAAAAATAAGAAGCAAAAAATCTATTCATTCTTTGAAAATCTGGACAGTTGGGAGGTATAGTTCAGCTGGGGCTGTCTAAGTTTGCCACCCTTCCCCCTCACAAAACCATAGTCAAATGGAGCCTCCCCCTGCAGCCATTCCAATGATCCATTACTTTGCTATTTCACTCCATTTACCATAAACACTAATGTACATACTGATTTACTTCTATGATGATTTGAACTTCATTTGAAAGTTTTATTTTGCATTTTACAGCACAAACACTAAGACATCTGCTAAACAAACTTGGCATTAAAACTTCTCTGCCCTTGAAACTCACATTCATTGAAACAACATTAAAACCCACATTCAAAGAAAAATACATTTTACCCGTGGCAGATAAAAATTAATTCTGAGCTGCTTTTAAATCATAGGCCCCTTGCATATGAAACATACATGTGCTCTTTGATACACCTTCCTATTGCTTTGAACATATTTCCAGTAAACAATGAAACAAAACTGCCCAATTCAGAACATTTCCATCATAAAAGTCTAGTCAAACTTTTACAGTCCACCATTATCAGTAAATAATATGCACAATCTCTGAAGTAGTAAAAAGTCATCTAAATAATTCCACGTTAAATAAATCTAACTAATGAAGAGGTTGCTGCTAGCAATCACCTTTATATTTCATGACTTCACCGAAAAATAAAGTGTCTGATGCCCCTGAGGAATAAATTGCCTAAATTACATTAATAATAAGCTAGTAATATTGAAATAGGAAATGGATGGCAAACTGATAACAGGCTCATAGTTAGTGTCTTAACTTTCAGTACAGCAGCATTCACCCCTTATGGGAGTAGAACCAACAACCTTCTGCATTAAAAGAAAGTACACAACATTTTGTGCTACTAGCAATGTGAGCCGACTTAGCATAATCAGCACTAAACTTCTCTTCCCCTGCAGCTCTCAGCTCCTTGTAAAATCTACGCAATACTCAACTACATCTCAACTTCGCAGCACAAGAAGTCTGGAAAAAGCCAAATTTATTGGGGTGGGTCAAAAGGGCAAAAAATAGGAACACATTAAACATTGCTTGTATAATCTTGGAAAGCTGCTAGAATAAAATGCTGTGTTACCATCATACATTTTACTGCCAAGGTCACTGTGCAAAATAGTCAGAACAACTTACCACTATGCCAAATCACCTGCTTTGTGAAAGAGAGGAAGACTGAAACTTAAATGGCTATCATTTAATGAATTCAGATGTTCTTCATGTTTCACTGTTGCAGTCATAACTGTAGGGTGCTCCTGCCGGCAGGCAGCCCGAGGTCGGCCAGAATCCCAAAGTCTGGGTCCGGCATCGGCTGTACAAGCTAGTACCCTGACATCAGTACGCTCTGGTACATAGATTCAGCCGACGCCATCTTCTCCAGTCTTTCTTGCCGTGCGGTGGAAAGCAGCTCGCAAGTCGTTGGTTGGCGATTTTCGAACAGCGTATTTGGTTGTTGTCGGTCCGAAGTTCTTACTTCTCTTCTCAAAGCTAAGTACCCCGCTGGGGAATCTTTTTCTTGTTCCTCCGATGTCAGAAAAAGTTAATAATTGCATAACATGTGGAAAACAAATACCTCATAAAGATTTCCACTCTTACTGTCTACCTTGCTTAGGCCCTGACCACAATGTTTCTTGTTGTCGGTTCTGTGCCAGGTTCAATTCTCGTACTATCAAGCGCAGGTACGACTGGGCTCTAAATTACTTTGGCAGAAGCTTCAATTATAGAATGTCGTCGGACACTACCGGAATTCAAAAGAAGCGCAAAGACAAGGACAGGCCTCCGAGGTCCAAACAGGACTCGTTGCAGCTGGAGCCAGCGTCCGGTTCGGCTGTCGTCAGTGAGGCGCTTTTGCAGCCCCTGTCATCCGCCACTTCTGAACCGATGGCTGATACGAACTCCCATGGGGAGCCATCAAGGCCTACTATTTTAACTGCTGCAGGACCTTCGGACATCGCTCCCTCAGATGGGTCCGGAACCGCTGTGCAGGTACCGGCTTCTGAGGGGATATTCAGGCCTACTCACATCACTATTTCAAAGGCAAAGACAAAGACTCCTGTTAAGTCTAAAGTTCCTGCTCAAGCTACTTCTGAATCTACTCCCAGGACACAGAAGCAATTGTTAAGGATGGCTGAAGATTTGCTTACAATGATTAGGGGTTCTCACCCCCCCCCCCCCTGAGAAAAGGCCTCGACAGTATGTTCCTCTGGATTCCTCTGACCAGGCTTCTGCATCTTCTGTCTCTTCCTCTGATCAGGAATATTCTTTTCCTCCTTATGAGGATTCTGATGCTGAGGACTCCTTGCCCTCTGCCTCTCCGCCTGAAGATTTCTCTTTTGGGGAAACCTTACATGAGATGAGGGAACATTTTCATTGGGAAGGTCAGGAGTATTCTGCTTCCAAGAAGAGGCTTAGAGAATTCCTTCTTCTTCCTCAACATAGGCCTTTAGCTATCCCTCCTGTTCTTGATATTGTGGATGATGCTTTTTCTGAGGCTAATTTGAATCCTGATTCCATGCCTCCTGCTCCTTCTAAGCCTGATAGATTTTATAGGGTTCCTGACTCTCATTTGTTCTTATTTAAGAACCCTTCTGCGGATCCTGAAACTATTTCTCAGGGTTCTAAGGCTGCCAAAGTTGCTACTTCTAAAAATCCTATTCCCTCTGAGAAGGATTCTCGTGCTTTAGACAGGTGGGGTAAAAAGGTATATACTTCTGCTACCCTTTCTGTTAGGGCTTTAAATTGCCAGTTTCATATGTTTAAGTATCAGCAATTTCTTTTGTCTGTTTTAAAGCAAAAGCTTGCTTCCCTTCCTGCATGTACAGAGGATAAGGAACTTCAGGATGTATTGCATGCAACTGAACAAGTGAACAAACATAGTTTGCATTGTGGTTTTGATGCTTTGGATGCTTCTTGCAGGGCCGCAGCCTTTGGTACTGTTATCAGGAGACATGCCTGGCTTTGTCAACAAAGTTTACCAGAACAGGTTAAGGCTAAGTTATTAGATGCCCCTGTTCAGCATGATGTTCTTTTTGGATCTAAGGCTGAGGAGGTTATTAAAAAGATGGAAGAAAAGGCAAAATCTATGCAAACTGTGAAATATTTCTTGCAAGTTCAGCCTCCTAGATTTTCCAGGAATTAGCCCTCCAAAAATTGGTCCTTTCCCACGTCTGACAGGCCTCAAAGGGGAAGATATAGATGCTCCAGAGGTCGTGGTCAAGCTCAGGCCTCTTACAGATCTAGACAATGGACTGCTTCTTCACCTAGAAGGGGAGAAGACAGATCCCAATCTCAAAGAAAGCAAACTCAATGACTCTCTCGGTTGGGCTACAGGACCTCTTTACCTGGATGCCCCTCTCGGAGGAAAACTTTCTCTTTTTTACAGAAATTGGACTCATATTACCCAGGACAAATGGGTATTGGACATGATTTTAAAAGGCTACAAATTCCACTTTCATACTCTGCCAAGGGCTTTCGGTTGGCCAGATCTGCCAAAACATCAATGGTCAGAGGCCTTAAATCAAGTGGATGCTCTTCTGGCCATGAGAGCCATAGAGCCTGTTCCACTCTCAGAGATGGGAAAAGGTTTTTATTCAAGACTGTTTCTGGTTCCAAGAAAACAAAGCTCATGGAGACCTATTCTGGACCTTTCTGTGTTAAACACCTTTTTGGAAATTCCAAAATTCAAGATGCTTACTCTGCAGCAATTAATTCCAATGCTCTCTCAGGACGCCTGGATGGTGACATTGGACCTAAAGGAAGCCTACTTACACATTCCCATCAGGCAGGAACACAGGAAATTCCTCAGATTCAAGGCAGGTTCGAGACACTTTCAATTCTCTGTACTGCCCTTTGGTTTATCTACTGCGCCCAGAGTCTTTACCAAGTGCCTGGCACCAGTAGTGGCTTATTGCAAACTTCAGGGGATTCAGATTTACCCCTATTTGGACGACTGCCTTATTCAGGCAGACAGCAAGGATCTTTTGCTTCAATATCTGGAATTTGTTCAACGTCTTCTCCTCCTACTGGGATTCTCAGTGAACACAAAAAAGTCACATTTGATCCCTTCTCAACAAATGGTATTTTTGGGAGCCCTCCTAAACACATCCTTACAAAGGGCCTTCCTCACTCCAGAAAAACAAATACAGCTGGCTTCAATTTTCAACACCTTGGCAACTCTCACTCAGCTCACTGCAAGGAAATTCCTGCAGGCACTGGGCTACATGGCTTCCTGCATTCTGTTGATTCCAAATGCAAGGCTTCATATGAGAAAGCTTCAATGGTATCTGAAAAGTGTATGGTCTCAGCATTACCATGATCTGGACATTCTGATTCCTCTGATTCCCTGCCTCCAGAAGGAGTTCCTTTGGTGGTCCAGGGTGTGTGTTTTAAATGAAGGAAAGCCTTTTCGTCTACCTCAACCTTCTCAAATCATAACCACGGACGCCTCGGATTATGCTTGGGGAGCACATTTTCTAGACAATTGCCAGCAGGGAACCTGGACAAAGGACCATCTTCACTGGCACATCAATCTGAAGGAAATGTTGGCAGTTCAAAATGCTCTTCTAGCCTTCAAGAACCTTTTGCAACCAGGGCCTCTTCTGATTCGCACAGACAACACCACAGTCATGTGGTACATAAACAAGCAGGGGGGTTCTCATTCGTACTCCCTTTGCAGACTAGCTATGGCTTTATGGGACACAGCTCTAAATCTGAATCTACATCTCCAGGCTCAATTCATCCCAGGAGAACAGAATCTATTAGCAGACAGCCTGAGCAGAAACATTTCAGATCCTCACGAATGGATGCTAGACACCAACTTATTCAACAGGATTACTGCAGTTTGGGGATGTCCCCAGATAGATCTGTTTGCATCCCATCTCAATCATCAGCTGCCTCGTTTTTGCACCAGGTCCTTCCACAAAACAGCTTGGAAAGTGGATGCCCTGTCCTTCAGCTGGAGGAACCTTTCGGGATATGCCTTCCCTCCTCTTCCTCTACTTCCTCGGGTTTTACTAAAGATAAAACAGGACAAGCCCAAGTTCCTCATCTTGATTGCTCCAAATTGGCCTCGACAGTTTTGGTATCCAACTTTAAAGCACCTGTTCTTGGAACCTCCTTGGATTCTTCCTCTGAACCCTTCTCTTCTGTCCCAGCATCAGGGTCAGATGCTACACCCCCATCTCAAGACCCTTTGCCTGGCAGCTTGGCTCTTCAAAGGAATTTGATTTCTTCTAGTCTTCCCAAACAAGTTTTGGATGTTCTTCTGGAAGCTAGACGGCCTAGCACTAGGAAATCCTATGCCTCTAAATGGAAGAGATTTTGTATTTGGATGCAGGACCGAGGCTCGGACCCATTGGTGCCTGATCTCTCTTGTATTTTGCTTTACCTTTCGGATCTTTTGTCTAAAGGACTTTCCTTTTCTTCCATTAAGATTCATGCTTCTGCTATTTCTGCTCATTTCATTTCTGATCCTCCTGTTTTTTCTCATCCTTTGGTGAGACAATTCTTGAGAGGGGCTAAGAATTTGAGGCCTCCCAGGACCCCTCCTGTTCCTGCTTGGGATCTTAATTATAGGTTCATAGGTTCATAGGTTCACTAGATTTACTCGCCCAAGGGCATTTATAAGCTATAGCTATAGTGTTAAGGGCACCACCACTCCTTTTTGAATAAAAAAATGCTAACTCATTTGCCTTGCTTCTGTCAAAGCAAGCAGTGACGCTGAAGTAACCCTGTGGTATGGGGTATCTCTCATCCATTGGTCAAGATTCCTCTTGAACAAGACCAGAGAGGTGCTCTGCCTCACATGTACCGGGATTTTGTTCCACAGCATAGGGAGTCTCTTATGTTTTAGAAATACTTACTTTGCCTCCTTTTGAGCCTGCTGCATCTTCAGATATTAAGTTTTTATCTTGGAAGACAGTTCTTTTGTTAGCATTGACTTCTGCCAGAAGGGTTTCAGAGTTGCAAGCTCTCATGGCTGTGGAACCATACCTTATTTTCCACCAGGACAGAGTATCCTTGAGGACCAATCCTACTTTCATGCCTAAGGTGATTTCGAAAGTGGCTTTAAATCAGACAATTCACCTTCCTACTTTCTTTCCTAATCCTCAAAATAAAGGGGAAAGGATTTTGCATTCATTGGACGTGCACAGACAGTTACGATTTTACCTGGACAAGACTAAAGAGTTCAGAAAATCTAACCAATTGTTTGTTTCTTTTGCCTCCAGTTCTCTTGGAAAGGCTATTTCCAAACAAACTATTTCCAAATGGATTGCTTATGGAATCAGATTTTGTTACACTCATCATGGGAAACAGTTTCCAGGTACTGTGAGAAGTCATTCTACTAGAGCAGCTGCCACTTCTACAGCTTTTCTCAGAGGAGTTCCTACCAAGGATATCTTGGAAGCTGCCACTTGGAGTTCTGTGCATACTTTTTCCAAGCACTACAATCTCCCTCTGTATTCTAAGACTAGGGCAGGCTTTGCCTCTGCTGTTTTGCAGGGTCTTCTTGCTGCCCCTTCTTCTGTCTAAGCCTCCTCCCCTTTTTCACTGCTTTGGGATTCCACCCTACAGTTATGACTGCAACAGTGAAACACAAAGAACATAGTACAGTTGTGTACACCTACCATAAATGTAGATGTTCGAGTGTCTTCACTGTTGCAGTCGGTGTTTCCCTCCCTCCTATCCCCTCTTTTTTCTTTTTGTGGTGTATTTGTGTTTCCTTGTTGGATTCTTTTTTTTTACTTATTGGGGACTTCTGACATCTAGGGCAAGAAAGGCTGGAGAAGATGGCGTCAGCTGAGGGCTATGTACCAGAGCGTACTGACGTCAGGGTACTAGCTTGTACAGCCGACGCCGGACCCAGACTTTGGGATTCTGGCCAACCTCGGGCTGCCTGCCGGCAGGAGCACCCTACAGTTATGACTGCAACAGTGAAGATACTCTAACATCTACATTTATGGTAGGTGTACACAACTGTACTTTTCTATGGCAGTTCAATATAATAACATAAGTGTAGTAGTGTTTGTGGAGTTTGCTGAAGTGTCTAATAATTACACACACAAACATACATACACTTATGTATATGTATACATTTTCCAGGCAATAATTATCTGCGTCTCACTGCTTTTCATATGGTCTTGAATCTTGTGGATATATTCCAATGTTCAGTGAACAAAAGGCAAATGTATTGTTTTACAAAAATCCCTTGCAAGGTATGATTAAACAGAATGGGATTCAGAGCTTTCTTTTCTTGTGACAATGTAGTCAGTTAAATATTTCCTTCTGTTAGAAGTTATGATATCAAATTCTCAGCACATATAAACTCCCTCTACTCATACTCTTGCTAAAATATGGAATTCTGTCCTACTGCCAATTAGATCTACATCTAACCTCACCAACTTCAAACTACTACTAAAAGAGTGCCTAAATAAAAAATTGTCTCTGCTCTTGCACTACTCCAGGCTGGACTAGTCCCTCCTACCTTCTACCTTCTACTATTGGCATAGTTTGAGTATGTTGAGAGAAGACATTAGTCAAATCTGTTTCTTAGATACAGATCAAATATATTTTTGCTTAGGCTACATTACACAGTCATATGTGTTCCATAGACTGTACTCAGTGTGTTTGTCATCTCTATGAAGTGCAACTTGTGAATACTTTATCTATTGACAATGTTTTTTTTCAGCTTGTTTTAGCTGTCCAGATATTTGCACTATATATGTGTAGGTCCACACTGTATGAACTGAAGCTGAAATTTTACTTTAATATGACATTGTTCTGTATTAGGCTTTGTAATAACTTTATTTAATTGTAACCATATTATGTGAATGTAGAGGTTTCCTCCCTGGGCCTCCTCTGAAAATGAGTATTATCCCAGTCAGACTTTCCCTGCAAACAAATGGCAAGTAAAATAATTGTCTCCTTTTTTGGATCAAATACCTTTTTGTCTCCCACTTCGATAATTTTTTCAGGGTTAGATTGTTACTTTACATGTAGTCATACTTTTAATAACTGGATTTTCAGAATTTTTCCCACGGTAGCAGTAGAATGATAGGCTAACTAGATTTCTTTTTGTTTTTCTCAGACTTTCGAAGCAGTCAATAAATAGTGCCAAGCCGGAAATCTTCTTTACAGATTGCCTGTAATTGTGCAAGACAGACTTATCCTTCACAGTGACAGGTGGTTATGTGAGCGCAATGTCCATTGAACAGTCACCAGCTGACACCCAGTTAAGCAGTGACTTAAGCAACCCCTTCCTCAGTCATGAACTGTTTCCCTAAAGAGGTTGAGCATCAACACACTACTTCAGGCGTGTTATCATTCAGGCTGCTATTTTCCAAGAAGTGTTAGTTCTCGAACCTGTCCTGCCTCCTGATCTTTGGTGCTGTCCAAAGAATCCTGAGTGAAGCACTTGTCACACTCGCACAGAAAATGCAGTCATCCAGCTGCAGTAATACATAACCACTTATGTTTTCAAGTGGTGACTACACATTAAAATGTATGGCTGTTGCAGAAATTGGGGGAGAGGTTCAGGCTATAGCTTTGCCAGTCCCCCCCCCCAGTAAACGTTTCTGGTGCTTTAACAGGAAACATCTTTTATTCTTAGAATGGGTTCCATCACCTTGAGCACTGTCTAGTCTGATAACTTGGATGAACTGACTTAATTTGATATAACATGATGAAAGTACAGCACTTAAAACATTATCAGTACTTATAAAATTCATTTTTATTTTATGATTCTTTATTGGAATGTATGTTGCAAAACTGTGGCTAGTATACATATTTAGTTAAAACAGTTTGTACGTATTATAATGTCCACTTTACAGAGCTAAACCTGTCACTAAAATGTGCATGCACTCTGTAAAACACTTGATGTGTTTGTTTTTTGTGTACAGAGTAAACAGATTGCTCAGTGGGACAAACCAGTTCACTTGAATGTATTGGATTTCATCTGGAGAGGAGATGTTCTAGCTAGCTACTGGACTTCGCATTGTTGGGTCCAGTTTTTGAGAGTGCTATATCTGTAAACATTACATTAGAGCAGCTATGTGGGAGATTTGTAATAGTGTTGTACTGTTCTGTTTTACACCAGATGTAATGCTCTTAACCAAACTAGGCTATGTTAGCATTCAAAGGTAGGTATTAGGCTATTGGCCCTAGGGCCTATATAAGCCTAGCCAAAAAGGTACCCTGGCTTTCACCACCCAAGAAAATTATTTTCCCGTGCCCCTGTCAAGCAGAGCCACAGAAGTGATCCCCGGAGTGAATTTCCTAATTCCCATCCAATCATCAAGATTTTTCTTGAAGAGTGCTAATGAGGAGCTCTGTTTGACATATGTAGTCTGTTCCAGAGTATGGGAAGTCTCTGGGACAGGAATCTATCCCTCCAGCATGTTCTGTTTATTGTTGTGACAAGGTTTAGGTCCCTAGAAGCATGTAGCTCGGAGGGACTGGGATTTCTTTAAGTGGAGCATGTCCAACAGCTCTGGGTTTGACATAGCTTTGTATGTTAGGCAGAGATTGCCTCTGAGTAGGCGATATGCGATGGAGTAAAGCTGGAGTTTTTTGAGACGATCTACGTAGGGCATCTGTTTGAGGCCAGTAATCCTCTTTGTGAGGTATTTCTGTGGCCTTTCCAGTTGTTGTAGATATCTTGTGAGGTACATACCAAAAGGGGTGTTGTACTCTATAATGGATCTAATGAGTGATGAGGAGAGGGGAACAATGACCTCTTTTTTTCTGGATGATAAACCTTTTGTGATGAGGTGTGCCACGTAGAAGGATTTCCTGACCGCTGTGGCGATGTGATTATCAAAGGAGAGACTACTATCCACCTGTGTCGCAAGGTCTCTTATCACACTTTCAGTGTTACGTAGACTGCCGCCTATGTGGTAGTTCATGGGTACAGAGTTTTTACCAAAGGGGATGACAGTGCACTTTTTGGCATTGAACTTGATGCCATGGTTTTGACACCAGGCATCTGTCTCAGTGAGGCCCTTTTGTAGGATGCCCACATAGTTAGGAGTTTCGATTATGGCTCCTAGTTTGCAGTCATCTGCAAACTTAGTTAGCCAAAGACCTTCTGTATTAGCCTGTACTTCAGAGAAGTAGATACCAAAGAGGAGAGGACCCAGGACTGAACCCTGTGGTACTCCACTTGTCACTGGTCTGAAGTCAGATTTGGAGTCTGCTACTTTCACAGTGTGGGTTCTGTCAGTAAGCCAGTTGGCAACCCATCTTGCGACAGGGATTTTATGCCTAGTTTAGTGAGTTTATCTATAATTCCAGATTGGGGGATGATGTTGAAAGCCTTGTCGAGATCTAGATAGGCTGTGTGAACCACCTTACCCTCATCTATGGCTTTGGTGACTGCTTCAAAGAAGTCTATCAGGTTTAGGAGACATGATCTGCCTTTTCCTCAGTTTACATGACTTGTTAATGACAAAGGGCTCTGTTCTCTTCATTGTATGACTGTCTGTATGACAAAGATAACCAGTATGGTGGAACAGCTGTGGCAGATGACAGGCTTTTATCTTTACTGTTAAGTCATTCAGTTTACTTTGCCTTCTGTACTTAGTACACCTGGTTATAGGTTAACTACATTTTTTGACTGGAAAAATGTCTCTGTTTACGTTGTGTGTGTGTGTGTGTGTGTGTGTGTGTGTGTGTGTGTGTGTGTGTGTGTGTGTGTGTATATATATGTGTTTTATTTTTAAGACAGAGGAGCTCAAAGAAGCAGACTGAAAAATGAGTTTTGATAAGTAGTCTATTACAATATTTGTCTCTGTAGTGCATTATTTAACACATTTTATAAAATAGTTTGTTAGGTTTACCTCCATTTATTCCTTCTAAAGCACTGCAACTTGTTAAGTGTTCTGGCTTTTTTTTTGTAGTAGGGGCAGTGGGCCATCATGTATCTGAGCATTAATCAGGGAGATTGATAATCTACATGCAAAAAGTTCAAAATGCAAGCATTACATTTTAAAGCATTGTTAAAACACATGTACAACCAGTTTAAGCTTACAGCATTATGAGAATACTTGTTCATAAAATTAGTATTAATACTCAGTGCTAATAGTCTTGACTTTCTTTGTTCACCAGTCACTGTAAACAGCTGATAATGTTGATTGTGGTAACTCCAGATTTACTGTTCATGCTATATGCTTGCAGTGTTATTTTTCTTCATGAAGTGCATATGTAATAATGTAGTCCGCATTATACCACCTTTGTGTGCGTTTTGAAATATCATTGGCCCATTGTGTGTAACTTGCTGTTATATAGAATGCAAGCTTGATTAATGTTTTTTCTCCAAAGTTAGAATCCATTCTGGCCGAATAAACCATTTAGCTAAAATTCATATTTTCTTTTGCTTCTAATAGAAATACTAGCATTAAGAATAAATGGGACACCTTAGAGCCCTTGATGCTCCAGAACAATCTAGGTATTAAAGTTCTTGCTAAAGGATACAAAGAATAAATGTTCTTAACCCTGTTTATCAGAATGCTGATAGCTTATTTGACATTATTATTTCAGTGCTAATGCTAATTGGTTGAAACCTAATTTTTATTAAAAAGAGAACACAATTTTTTCCTGTTGCTGCAGTTAGCATGGTGGTATAGTAGCCCATTCACTAATTTAGGTAGTGAGGCTTTGAGGGCTGAATGTTTCATGATGTTATGGCAGAAGTTTTCATCTCCAAGAAACAATTTAATAGGCTGCTATATCAACTTCATAAACTGTAAAATTACCCAGTTTTTGCATCAAAAACTGTTTATGTAAATAGTGTATGTGGTAAAGACGTTATAACTAACTCCAAAGGTTTGTTACTTAATCTCACCTTGGAAGATGCTGACTGGCACTTCTGTTTTTGCAAATTCATTGTCATTTCTTCAGTAATATTGCCTAGACCTCTTAGTCTCTGCTGACCTTTCTTTTTTTGCTTTCAAGTTCTCACAACACCAATGTATTCTTTGATTCCTGTCATTGCCATTATGTAACCAACACATTTGAGCTTCAGTGTTATCAGACCTTTTAGTGAAGTCTTTATTTAAGTATTGATTGATATGACTTTGCCGTGCACAGTACTGATATAGAAAGTAACACATTATTAGGGACAGCTGCAAGATTATCAGCGGTAACCCTGTCTTTTATCAAGTTTTAGGTTCAGCCATGGTTTTCATTTAATTGTGAGACCTTGACTCAAAGGACCTCTTACAGAATGATTCACAATGTATGAATGCGGTAGTAACACATTATTCCAGTAACAAATCCTTGCATTTTTGTAAGGCTCACTGTTTTGTTAACAATGACCCCTTTCTTATGTTGACTCTCTTATAAAGAAATGGTAGCCCTACTGGATGTTTTAACTGTGATTCAGAGATGGTTGTTTATATTGTTACATGATGTATATCTTCTTATATGAAAAAAATGAAAGAAATTGTAATAACGATATACCTGAAAGTAACTACAAATCAAATCCACGTTTTCCGCTTGCCAAGTATGTGGATGGTAGGTTGAAGCATATTTTTGAACCATTTCCACATGTGCTTAAGGACTCATGGGACCTGCTAAATAAGTTACAACCAGTTATTATACCTCAACATTCTTTACTGGTTACATGTGACGTACACAGTTTATATACTGTAATATAGCAGGATGTGGGTTTAACTTGGTTCAAAGATATAGTATCAGAATTTAGTAGATTAGATATGAGTGACCAAGAAATGGTTGTTTCTTTTATGGATATGGTATTGAACAATAATTTTATAAGTTTTGAAGTTGAATTCTACAGACAAAATCAGGGTGTGGCAATGGGTGTAGCCTGCGCTCCACTATTTGCGAATGCAGTGATGTTATGGTAGGAAGTACATTTATTGTTTAAGATACCTTTATTTAAATAGTGTCTCGCCTATCATAGATATCTGGACAATTTACTTTTTATTTGGACGGGTGCTAACGAACAATTGAACATGTTTGTAGATTATATGCATAAAAGTACCGATTTTCTGGAATTTTCGTATGAGATGAGTTGACACTATTAACTACCTTGACAATATATCTAAAAATAAAGAGGGTTCATTGGTTACAAAAAATTTTTAGGAAACCTACTTATTGTAATACATTTCTGCATTTTTTGAGTTGCCATCCTATGTATGAAAAGAAAGGTATTGTCAACAGTCGGTTGATTCGTGTTTCTAGGCTCACATCAGAAAACTCAGAGTGTTTGAGGGGAATTTTCAGTTTTAAGAGAAATGTTCAAAGAAAGAGGGTATCCAGGTGACTTATTGGATAAAATCACCACTGAAGTTTGGGTGGGTAGGCAGAATAAATTCGCACCCATTGTCAAGTTTGGTTTTAACTGTCAGGAAAATTCTGTGATTAGGACTGGTAGTTCCAGTTTTCAGTTTGGTAACAACATGGTAATGCATTACACTACTGATCTGAAAGAAATTGAAAGAATTATTTGCAAAAATTGGACATTATTGCAAGCGAGTAGTGATATTTGTTGGTTATTTAACACCAGACCAACATTTATATATAGAAACATGACAAATTTCAAATAACTGTTGGAAAGTACAGGAAATGTGGGTGGTATCCCTTTAACTAGAAGATGTGAACACTGTTCTTATTGTAAGTTTATTAACACTGACAAAAGAAAATGTTATATTTCTGGGGAAATGGTACATGATGCAACAAAATATGATTTGAAATGTTATAAATATAACTAATTTGGAGAAGTAGAAGAAATAAAGAGGACATAGACGAAGGTTCTGAAATAAGTGATGGGTGGTAGTAAAAGGGGAAAAAGAATTCTGTTGGTAAAAGGGTAAAGGTCAGAAAAAGAAAATTTAAAGGGATAAATACAAAAGAAAAAAAAAGGAAATGGGTGAAAAAATGTGTACAGCTAATGATTAGGGCTTGGTATAATGGTTAAGATGTTTGACTCACAGACACAAGATACAATGTTTGATTCTCACATTGGGGAAGGAAATTAGCTAAGCTTAGAATGACCTAGTAATTAGCTAAGCTTAGAATGGCCTAGTAATTAACTATGAACTTATGGAACCATGAATTTAAGGAAAAGGGAAAATGAAAAATGTATAGTGCTTTCTGTAAATGTGAATAGTATTAAGAATATAGTAAGAAGAATAGGAATTTTGGAGTGATGTAATACATGTGATGTCAATGTAATTACATTAGAAGACACAAGATTTTTAACAAATGAAAAAAGATTACAAACAGATAAACTATGGTGAGGAAAGATAGTCTGGAATTTGGGAACTGAGAGATGTACTGGAATAGTCATATTCTGTAAAAATACAGTAAAAATATTAAATGAAACTTTAGCAAAAATGGGAAGATAACCATTATAGATTTAAAATGGAAAGAACATTAAAACTAATGTTAACATATAAGACTAGTGAGGCTGATGGGCCTGTAATTACCTGTCTGTAGAGGGGCTTCCCTTGTGAATGGGAGCCAGAGTGGCTGCTCTGCAGAGATTGGGTGCAAACATTTGGATAGACGAGGATGAACAGCTTACATAGAGCCTCGAATAGTGCATACTTGGTACTGGTGAAAATGCAGCTTGGTATGCAATGTGGTCCCATAGAAGTATTATTTTCAGCCTTTGATGGGAATTTTAAGAATTATTCTGAGGTGGCATCATTGGAAACTAATCTTTTAGGGGTAGTGGGGGCAACAGTATGGGTAAATTGGGTATTATTAGCACCAAGTGGGTCTGCTGCTTTATTTGGTTCTGTTCTTGGGATCAGAATGTGTGATATTGTTCTAGAAGAGCTCACTGCTTTTTTGGTCGTTAATCCACAATTTCCTGACATAATCGTGGAAAGATTTGTATTTTCCTTTGGTGTCTGCTGTAACATTAAGTTTGTATTGTGCTTCATGTTTTCTAATAGTGCTCTTAAGTTCCTTTCTGGCATGTTTCACTGAAATTGTGAGGTAGTAGAATGGAGATTTGTTACATCTTTTCATTATTTTCTTACTGTTGTTCAGTTTATTAATGTGGGAGTTCAACTAGAGAGGTTTTTTTCTCAAATTCACCACTATGTTTAGAACATCTGGGTAGTGCAGCAGCATAGCAAAATAGTTATTTTGTTAGACACATAATAGCTCTATGACTGCAGCCAGAAACTGCAGGACGTGTTTTTAGTCCTTGTATATGGAGGACCTTTTGTTAACAGTACTCTACTCCTTAACTATGGTTGAGAGGTTGATACTTGGGGCTTTGTCCATAGGTAGTACTAGGCTATCTGCCCTAGGGCATTTATAAGCCTAGTCAGAATTTGTTGGCTTTCGCCTCTCTTTTAGACTAGATTCCTGGGCCTCTGTCCAGCAGGGCCATAGAAGTGATCCAGATTGTCATTTGCTTTGTGTGTCAGCTTTCAAATCATGTTATCTTGAAACCAAGTCTTTCTATGTATGTCATACTATCATTTTTATTTTGACAACTGTTGCTATTTGCCAGTAGTAAATTGCCAAGTGTTAGTGTTTTAAAAGAATATACTGTGTGTGCATCATGACCTTAATATTGAGCTCACGAAAGTCACAGTCCCACCCCATTCACCTAGTCAGTCAAAGTGGGCTGGCATATGTATAAAATAATTTGTACCAAAGCGTAGTCAAACAAAAAGTGTCTATTTAGGAAATCTTCTTGCCAAACAAGGGGATGTATGTCAAGGCACTGGTCCCATAGGAGTAAGTATCAGGGATTCAGGAACCAAGTGCCCCATGTGTCATTGGGATAGGAAATTTGTGTGTATCTCTGAAGTTTCTGTCTTCTATAAAAGGAGCAATTACCAGGTTTTGTGTTTCAGTAAATTAAATGCAAATAGGCATATGCTTAAATCTCTCAGAAGTGCACTTTTCTGTAAAGATGCAGTTCTTGTGAAACTGATAAATAAGGCAGTAGGTTTAGTGAAACAATGTGTAAAGTTGCTTATTTCCAGAGTGGATATTGGTTGAAGTCAGATATCCATTCCAGAGTTCAGACTTCAGCTTGCCATAGCAGCTGCCATAAAAACAGTCCTGTGTAGGTGCCACAGGGAAGCTTAGAAACAGCACCAAACCCAGAGGGGAGGGAATGACTTGTTAATAATGGTTTATGCCATCGGTTTCCTCATTTAGGTACTTCTGACACAGAGCCCCAAGCAATGTGACACCTTCAACCAAAAAAAATGTTTTGTCACAATTTTGCAAAAAAAAAAAAAAAAAAAGGCCTCAGAGCTGCAAAACTGTAGCAAGGAGGCAGGAAACTAGAATATGAACACATTCTTTATTTAAGCAAGTATCAGCTGCAGTTGAATGCCAGCACTATAGTCACGCCCAGTTGCTCTACCTAACAGCTTGCACCTGGGGCAGTCGCTCCTTTTGCCCCATCCTAACTATGCTACTGTATTGATCAGTAGCCTTTTTAAGTGTAGCTATACATGGCCCAATTTTCCAATTAATGCTCATGGGCTAGAACAGCTTTGGTACATGCCTGTGCCTTAAGACATCTACAAGCTGCCCCTGTCCAAAAGGGTCACAGGTGACAAGCCAGTGGTGAGTTTGTGATTTCCTATCCATTGATCCAAATTGCGTTTCAGCTGTTCATAGGGTTACTAGGCTAATGGCACAAGAGCATTTACAAGTCTAGCCAATAAATACCCAGGATATGACAATATTTTAGCTTAATTCTCCAGATATAGCTGGGTAGTATCAGGGTAGTGGGTTTTGGGGTATTGAAGCCCCAAGTCATTTTACAGACTGCCTCTGTCCCTAAGGGACATGAGCAGTACCCTGGGAGTGAATTTACAGTTCCCTGTCCGTTTATCCAAATTCTTTTTTGAAGAGCGTGAGTGATGGGCTTTGTTTTACAAAGGCGGGAAGTTTATTCCATAGGCAAGGTAACCTTTGGGGTACGAATCTGTCTCCAGCAAGTTCTGTTAGTCCCAAATAAGTTTCAGGTCTATGGAATGTATAACCCTTGTATCATTTTTCTTGTTAATATGTAACATTTTCGTCAGGGCTGGATCAGAGAATGCCTTGTAGATCAAGGCATAAATCACCTCTCAGTAAACAATATGAAACAATGTAAAGGGATAGGGCCTTTAGTCCATCTGCATTAGACATGTGTCTTACGCTTTGTATTTTTTTTAGTAAGACACCTCCGGGACCACTCCAGTTGGTGTAAGTGTCTGGTTAGGTACATGCAAAAAGTAACATTGTACTTGATTATGGGCCTGATTTGGGCTGAGTACAATGCATCTATGACTTCCTTTAACCTTGATGCCATGCCTTTACTTATAAGATGAATCACACAGAAGGATTTCATCAATACCGTAGGTACCTGGCGGACAGAGTTTAGGTTACTATCTGAGTTCCTAGGTCCCTCACCATGGGGTCTACTGTTAGGGGTGTGCTATCAATATTATAATTTGCAGGGATATCTGTTTTACCAAAAGGTATGATTACACATGTTTTAGCATTTATTCTCAGACTAAGGTTTTGGCACCAGTCATTTGTCATTTTTAGGTATGTCTGTAGGACGTCAACATAATTTGGGGATTCAGTGATTGTTCCCAGCTTATAGTTGTCAGTGAACTTAGTGAGCCTGAAGCCCATAACATTGGCCTTCACTTCAGAGAAGTGTATACCAAACAGGAGGGGGCCCAATACTGAGTCCTGTGGGGCATCTGTTTGAATAGGCGTAAGGAAGAGCTCTGTTTCACATGAATGGAGAGTCTATTTCACAGAAGTTGGTAATCTCAGAGCCACATACCTTTCCCTCCAACATACTTTATTTATGTCACAGACGAAGTTTAGCTCCTTAGATTGGGTAATACTAGTGCTGTTTGTTTTGCAAATATGTAGCAGGTCTATCAAGCCTGGATCGGATAATGCCTTAAAGCTTAGGCATAGATCGCCCCTCAGTAGTCTGTAGGAGACCAAGTACAGGGACAGGGCTTTGAGGTGGACCTCCTAGGACATATTATTTAAACCATGTATTCTTTTAGCGAGAACCTCTGTGGCCGCTCCAGCTGTTGGAAATGCCTGGTCAGGTACATGCTGAAGGGAGCATTGTACTCAATTATTGGTCTAATGAGTGCTGAGTATAATGGAACTATGATCTCCTTAGATCTGGATGCCATGCTCTTATTAATCAGTTGCATCATGTAGAAGAATTTTTCTCACTGCCATGGACACATGGTGATCAAAGTTCAGGTTACTGTCAACCTAAGTTACCAAGCCCTTTACCCCACTGGGTCTATTCTTAGGGGAGTGTTTATCAGTGTTGTAATTTGCAAGAGTGGTCGTCTTCCCAAAGGATATGATTATGCATTTTTTTCAATTGAGTTTTAGGCCATGCTTTTGGCAACAGTTATTTTTCTGTGTCAGGCTTTCTTTAAGGATATCTACTTCTTTGGGGGATTCGGAGATTGCAGTCAGCTTGCAGTCATCAGCAGATTTGGTCAGCCAAAGGCCCTGTACATTTGCCTTGGCTTCAGAGATGTATATTCCAAACAGGGGAGATCCCAGTACTGACCCCTGTGGGACACCACTCATAACTGGCCTCTTGGTGGAGGTGGATTCCTCCACCCAAAATTCATGTGTCCTGATTGTCATTTAGCTGTCCAGTAATAGTGAGATTGCACTTAACTTTTTTGGCTATTTTGTTGCCTTGCTGACACCCAGTCTTCAGTCTCCAACTGACCAGCTCACTTGTTAGTTCCCCATCACTAGGGTGAGAGTTGGCATGGAGAAGCTATCATTTAGGCAGCCATCATAGCTTTTTGCAATGGGCTGACCACAGAGACCATCCTCCTCACTTCCACAAGGAACATATTTCAAGCCCCCCCCCCACAAGAAGCACAAGTGTTGGTTTACCCATTTTTACCTGAGAAAATCACACTGACTCGTGTTCCTGAGTGAGTGCAACTCCCCCTACCCACCCCACCCCAAAAGAGGTGAGAGGGCCAAGTCTACTCACTTCTCCCCCTTGCTACTGGCTCTTCCAGTGCTGGGGCATCTACTCAAGCCCTGTTTTTGTAAGAGCTCCATCTCTGTGCATTATGGAGCCAGGCAAGATGGCACTTACCTTGCAGTCCTGATATGTTCTTTTACTTTCTTGCTTTGCAAGCTATCAGGAGTAGTAGTCATACAATTTCATAGTATACATTTTATCACCAGTTATTATTTTAGTAGTAGTAAAGCTCAAAGACATCTAATGTCAGCTAGCAAAACGTTAACTTCAGAACACCAGTATGCATGTGCTGAGAAACAGCCTCTTGATCCCTGCTAATTATATGTACCAACTCCAAGGTTGCACAAGCAAGGGGTAAGGGCAAATTTCCCAACCCTGGAAATTGTGCAGTCTTGGGTACCTGTTGACCAGCTCCTTAATCGATCATATGCAGGTGAATAAACAGCTGTCAAACAAACACATGCATGACCTTTGGCAGGGAAAGCATACATGTGTGTGTGTGTGTGTGTGTGTGTGTGTGTGTGTGTGTGTGTGTGTGTGTGTGTGTGTGTGTGTGTGAGAGAGAGAGACAGAGAGATGTAAAACTAATGAAAAAGTGAATACTCACAGAAGTGAAAACAAACAAAAACATTGTTCTAAAAAGATCAAATCAGAAAAAAAAACCCCATAAACATTATTTTTATGTAGGGGGTGTACCAACCTCACACCCTGCTAATTATATTTTCCAATTCCATGGTTGTACAACTGTGGGGAAAGGTCAAATTCCCAGTCCCTGCTATACATTGGTTTTGCGCACACAGCAGCTAACATTATGAGACTTCAATCTCTTTAAGCTAGCAAAACAAGGAAAAACTTTTTTGAACATTTGATATTATGAACTGCAACCATATATGCATGTATGTGTTTTTAGGGTCTATATTAGATCAGCGAACACTTAAAAAAGTGAACGTTGATTGATCGACATTATGTAAGCGAAAGCTTACAATCTCGAACTGTCAGATCAGCGATTTTTTTTTTCCTAGGGAAAAAAATCGCTGATCCAAAACACATACACGCAACACAAGCACACCAAACAAACAGAAATCTACATACACCTAAAATCTGACACCTAACCCAACACTAAACTTTACACACACCACTAACTATCCACTTACCTTAACCCAAACCCTAACCCTAAGGTCCGTCACTATCGCACAACTCATCTCACCCGCTCCCTAACCCTAACTCACCTAAATCCACCCTAACCCTCATGTCCACACAATCGCACACATACCTAACTCACCTAACCCACCCTAACACTCACATCCACACAATCGCACACTTACCTGAATCTGACCCGTAACTTTCCACCACATCACTGAAAATACCGAAGCAGCAGAAACGGACAACTGAATTCTTTCCCTAGGAAAAAATTTGAGTTTCTGTTGCTTCGATATTTTTAACTTTCGCTAAAATAAGGTCGATCAATCAGCGTGCGCTTGTTTAAGCGTTTGCTGATCTAATATAGACCCTGTTTTTACGTTTGTGTGAGTGTGTGCATATGATATGTTGATATATTTCAACAAAACAAAAGCACTTGTGGAGGAAATAAGGCCAAATTCTTCTTTTCCAAAATTTTAATGTTCCACAGCAACACAGCAATCCAGCGACACAGCAACACAGCAAAACTGCAACCACAGAAACCAGCCAAAGATAAATGCTCATTAACGCTATATCTCACCACTGCGTTTTCGTTTGAATCACTTCCTCGGATGTAACTGAATAAAATGTTACTTTCTTTTCCCTATATATACATTCATTTAATATCATAATTAAACAATTGAACAATTGAGCTAACCTTTAATAGATTAATTAAAGAAATCTGGCTGGAAAACCTTGCTTAATGCCATATTATGTTTACTAAAAACTACTGAATTAAATATAACACTTTCTAAAACCATTACATTGATATCATAAACATTTATTTACTTAAAAACTCACATTTGCTACCTATACTAATCATATATTAAAATAAATTAATTTATAAAAAACTTCTATAAAAAACTTCTATAAAACTTAATGAAATACATTTCCTGCTAAACAGTGCCATCTTCTGACTAAAAAGAAAACTTCTTCATATACACAAGTATACATTAATCAAGCTTTGAGTATATGTAAGTACCAAAAAAAATTACCATATTCATCCTCTTGTTAAAGAATTCTAAAATTTCATACAAATTACATTTTTCATACTAAACAATATACAATAAATATTATAATAAATATTGATTAAAAAAGACCACAAATTCATCAGAGCTTAGCCGCTCTCATTTTTAGAACTGTGGCAATAGACAGGGTATCATTTAGTCCTGGTGTTTTGTTGGCCTCAAGGTGAATTTGCCATAATAATTCCTTGTATTCAATTGATGTTTCCCATGGGCCACCCCTTACATCTTTGTCAACCACTTCTAGGACAAAAAAAGTGAAAGAGGCTTCCTCGCAATTCACTTTATGTCTGTATAAAGCATTATTAACACACTGGTTTTTGATATCATAATAATGCTCATACATCCTATTCCTTAACTTTCTCTCGGATTTGCCTACGTAAAATGCTTCGCATATTTTGCACACAGCTAAGTAGACAATACCACTGGTCTGACAATTTGCATACTGTTTACTTTGGATCAGTATGTCCCTACTCTTTATATACATGATGTCCCTAGATATAACATGCATACACTGATTACACCTCCCACATTTAAATGTACCATTTCTTCCTTCTCTTCTATTACCATTATTCCTATTACTTTCAAAAAAAAATTTTAAGCTTTTACCTTTTCTATATGTACATTTTAAAGGGTAGGAAAACAAGCTATCCAGGTCAGAAAGTTCACCAAATTTGTTCCATTCATTTTCAATCATGTTCCTAATTTTTTGCGCCTCACCACTAAAATCCATCACAAAATTACTACTACCCTCATAATTCTCATCTATCTTATGTTGTATTTGCCAGTCCATTGAACCTAAAATTGGTTTAAATTTATTTAACCTTCCTAATTTTACCTCATCTTCTATTTCCTTTATTAACTTATGGGGGTATCCCCTAGCAATAAACATACCCCTTAAATTATCACATTCCACCAGGAAATCAGTTTCTTCTGAGGTCATTCGACTACCCCTCACATATTGCCCTTTTATAATCCCCTTCTTTTGATGGTGGGGGTGTGCACTATTATATGCTAGAAATGAATTTGAATAACTCTCCTTCCTGTAAACTCTTGAAAAAAAGTTATCCTCACCCTTACCAATAAAAACATCCAGATATTTTAAAGAAAATTTATCCATTACATACGTAAATTTCAAAAAGTTAGTGGAACAACAAATACTTTCATAGAAGGCTATAAATTCCATTTTAGAACCTATCCATAAGAAGCACATATCGTCAAGGAAACGTTTGTACAACTTCCAACAATTTCTATACGGGGAATTCAATATATATTAAGTTTCCCAAGCTGAAAGGATAATATTGGCGTAAATAGGGGCACATCTTGCCCCCATGGCTACAACTGTTTGAAGAATTCCCTTTCATAATGCACATAGTTATTACTTAAAACTAACTCCATTAAAGTCAAAATTAAGTAAAAATCATTATTACCAAACTTTCCATAATTAATCAATGCTTCCTCAAACAACTGAAGTCCTTCTTTATGGGGAATAGAGGAAAAAAGGTCCACTATATCCATAGTGATAAATATAATGTCCTTATCAAAAATTTCCCTCTTAAGGTTTTGTAATAGGTCCCAAGAGTCCTTTACTATACCTGGGCCTTCCTTTACTACTTCTTTTAATTTACCATCTAGCCACTTAGCTAAGGGTGCCGTTACTGAACCTTCGGATGCCACAATTGGCCTCATTGGTGGATTATCAACATCTTTGTGCACCTTCGGGACCCCAAAAATAGTGGGGACTCTGGGTTTGGCCACATTTAAATATTTAAACATATTTATATCAATTGACCCCTCAAGAACCAAATCATTTAAAGCCAACCAAATTTTCTTATTTCCAATATTTATTTCATTTAATGATGCTCTTTCATATCTGTCCTGATTTTCCAACACTTCCATCATTTTAGTTTCATAGAATACCTGATCCATGATGACTGTCCCCCCACCTTTATCCGGTTTAATTACCCTACCCACATCACTTGATAGGGTAATTAACAAATCAGTTTCTTCTTTGGATAGATTAGGAGCTATCCAGTTCTTTGATAGTTCATTCCTGATCATTTTTTCCATCTTTACTTCAAAGTTTTTTAATTGTGGGTTTAAAGGGGGGTTAAAGGTACTTTTTCTTCTCAATACTTCAGTATTGGTACCAGGGGTTCTTTCATCATGGAAAATAAGTTCAAGATTTTTCTTCCTAAGGAAAAGCTTTAAATCTATAATTACTTTCCTTACATCAGCTTTCCTGTTAGGCACAAACTTCAACCCTTTTGTAAATAACATAAAATGGGTTTCATTGATATCAAGGCCACTATAATTATAAATACTATATCCATTTTTTATCCAAACATGGCCTTTCTTTATAATTTCATTAGTATGGGCTTCAGTATTCATATCATTTACTACATTTCCTATTGATTCCTGTTCCTGTTGCGCCCCATTCCTTGTCCCCCATTGTAATAGTTTTTTTGAAAATTATTTTGATTTCTTTGGTAATTATTCCTAATTCTTTCCGACCTTCTAAGGGGAGGGTATTCCTGGTAACTATCACTGTTACCACCATTCACCAGGTCCTCATTACCCGAGTACCCCAATTCTTCACTCTGATGAAATCCTTCATACTTTTGAAAATAGGGACTTCTAGGTTTTGGATACTGGGTCTTATTCTTATATTCCTTAACATCTCTTTCCAGCTTCCTACATTTTCTTTCAAAAATACTGTTAATACTTTTCTCTATACTTTGTAATGTTGAAAAATATGACCTTTTACTTTCCTCCATCGTGAATAGCAAATCATTTGTAATCAGGTTATTCACTTCTTCTATTTTATTATTTAAATCAACCATCTCCCTATCATTTTCCTTAATAATTGCATTCAAAATAGCAAAGCCACAGTTATCAAATATTTCCAAAAGCTCAAAATAAAACTCACCCCCCATTTTCACCTTATTAGGGTATTTGCATACCCTTAATCCTTTAGGTACAATTTTTAAATTCAAACACTCATTTTAATACAAATTCTCAAGCTCTAAATTCTTTAACTTGAACAATAATTCATCCAAAACTTTTAGATTATTTTCATAAGTTAAATTAACATCAGTAGAATTTAGTCTAGGCACTTTTTTATCCTTAAAACAATATTTATACTTTAAAACATTTAAAAAGTCTGTTTGATGCTTTTTATTAGTAAGTGGTCGTTCATTTGTGGAATTACCTGTAGTACGACCACCAGCTACTGCATCTTTAAAGTCCATTACAATAGTCCTCGTATTCTTTGGTCTCACACTCCTATTCCCTTCGTTTGTTTCACTCGCTTGCAAAGTGCAACCATCATCCTTTTCAGTTAAGAAAATGGAAGGAATGTCCAAGTCACTAGTCTTTCTTTTGCTGCCATTATCGTGGTTAACCTTACAAGAACCTTTATCACTCTTCACGCTGCCAAACATAATAGCGTCTCTCTCTCTCTCGACGCTAACGCTTCCTGGTTGCCTGGAACTCCCGTGCCATTGGTTGCCATTAAAGTACCTCCTCCCGACAGGAGCTCAATGAGCTGTGTGAGTTGGTCAGACAATTTGTCAATCTTGTCCGACCTACTAGAACGAAACACCCCTTCTTCAAGGAGCAAAGTGCCCTCCTCCTGTTCCATGAACGAAACCAACGATACGATAAAAACGGAAACAAGTGCTCAAAAGCAAAACTTCAACAAAACAAAAGCACTTGTGGAGGAAATAAGGCCAAATTCTTCTTTTCCAAAATTTTAATGTTCCACAGCAACACAGCAATCCAGCGACACAGGAACACAGCAAAACTGCAACCACAGAAACCAACCAAAGATAAATGCTCATTAACGCTATATCTCACCACTGCGTTTTCATTTGAATCACTTCCTCGGATGTAACTGAATAAAATGTTACTTTCTTTTCCCTATATATACATTAATTTAATATCATAATTAAACAATTGAACAACTGAGCTAACCTTTAATAGATTAATTAAAGAAATCTGTCTGGAAAACCTTGCTTAATGCCATATTATGTTTACTAAAAACTACTGAATTAAATATAACACTTTCTAAAACCATTACATTGATGATATAAACATTTATTTACTTAAAAACTCACATTTGCTACCTATACTAATCATATATTAAAATAAATTCATTTATAAAAAACTTATATAAAAAACTTCTATAAAACTTAATGAAATACATTTCCTGCTAAACAGTGCCATCTTCTGACTAAAAAGAAAACTTTTTCATATTCACAAGTATACATTAATCAAGCTTTGAGTGTATGTAAGTACCTAAAAAATTACCATATTCATCCTCTTGTTAAAGAATTCTAAAATTTCATACAAATTACATTTTTCATACTAAACAATATACAATAAATATTATAATAAATATTGATTAAAAAAGACCACAAATTCATCAGAGCTTAGCCGCTCTCATTTTTAGAACTGGGGCAATAGACAGGGTATCATTTAGTCCTGGTGTTTTGTTGGCCTCAAGGTGAATTTGCCATAATAATTCCTTGTATTCAATTGATGTTTCCCATGGGCCACCCCTTACATCTTTGTTAACCACTTCTAGGACAAAAAAAGTGAAAGAGGCTTCCTTGCAATTTACTTTATGTCTGTATAAAGCATTATTAACACACTGTTTTTTGATATCATAATAATGCTCATACATCCTATTCCTTAACTTTCTCTCGGATTTGCCTACGTAAAATGCTTCGCATATTTTGCACACAGCTAAGTAGACAATACCACTGGTCTGACAATTTGCATACTGTTTACTTTGGATCAGTATGTCCCTACTATTTATGTACATGGTGTCCCTAGATATAACATGCATACACTGATTACACCTCCCACATTTAAATGTACCATTTCTTCCTTCTCTTCTATTACCATTATTCCTATTACTTTCAAAAAAATTTTTTAAGCTTTTACCTTTTCTATATGTACATTTTAAAGGGTAGGAAAACAAGCTATCCAAGTCAGAAAGTTCACCAAATTTGTTCCATTCATTTTCAATCATGTTCCTAATTTTTTGCACCTCACCACCAAAATCCATCACAAAATTACTGCTACCCTCATAATTCTCATCTATCTTATGTTGTATTTGCCAGTCCATTGAACCTAAAATTGGTTTAAATTTATTTAACCTTCCTAATTTTACCTCATCTTCTATTTCCTTTATTAACTAATGGGGGTATCCCATAGCAATAAACATACCCCTTAAATTATCACATTCCACCAGGAAATCAGTTTCTTCTTTTTTTTTAAAACAAGTTTATTGTTTTTAACATACAAGAAAATATCATAACAATTTTATACAAGTAATTAAAATAGGTATGATTATAACATTCAACAAAACAACCAAAGTATTTACAAAGACATCCACTATAATCAGATCAATTAATTAAACTAAAATACCATGTTATTGAAGTTAAGATTTGTTTAACAAGTTTTGTAAATTATCCCATACAATATAATAAGATGTTTTTCTATTAGTTCTTAACTTCACTGTATTCAATTCCATATGGCACACTATATTCATAACATTTTTAAATTCATTGAACGAAGGAGGTGTATCTGAAATCCAATTTCTGGTTATTATTTTTCTAGCCACTGCTAGGATAGACCATAACAAGGGAAGCTTAACCTTTTTAACACTTTGAGGTACAGGTGTGTTGAATAATATAAGAGATTTAGAAATAATAAAATTATCTGTAAAAAGAGCCTGCAAAAATTCATTAATTGACTTCCAATATTCTTTCAATTTTATACAGTCATAAAACATATGAGCCCAGTCTGCATTCATTTCTATATTACATCTTTTACATAGATTATCTTTATTATTTATTTTATTCATCATCAAAGGTGTATAAAAGGATCTATGTAAAAATTTCCATGTAAAAAGTCTCCAGACAATGGAAGACGTAGTTTTATAGGCAGATTCCAATATATATTGTTTATCTTGTTGATTTGGTGGATCACCATTAATGGAAATGAAATAATTCCAGTAGGTATCTACACTGTAAAAAGTTTCTTGTCTGATAATTTTATGTATGTATGAAAGTTTACCTTTATCAGAAACTTTATGTTGTAAATTTGATATCAAGTAATCAATCAATGTTGGGACAGATTCTTTAACTGTTATAGACATTAGATCTATTTTATCAATGAGATATTGTCTAAAGGTCTGAACTTCTAACCAGCAAGTTTCTCTTAAATCAAATTCTTGTTTTAAGAAATCTAGATTTTTAACTTTATTATCAGATATCAACTGATACCAGTACTTTAGATCATTATCTGTAGTTAAATGAGTTCCTTCAGAAGTGGATGACAAAAGCATACCCCGAGTATACATTATAGGGAATATAATAAAATTCCATTCTTTATATTTAGGATGCATGAATATAAAGTTACGATAGCTAATAATAATGTTTAATGGGTAACTAACTATATGTTTAGGTGTAATAGGTGAGGTACAAAATTCTTTTAGTAACCATAACATGGAGTTATTTACAATCATATTTTTATGTGTTAAAGAGATTTTCATGAAGTGAATACTAATTATCTCCCAGTAATCTTTCCATTTTGCAACATATGACTGATCTATTAATAAAGTAATAACTTTTATAATAGAAGAGATAGTATATAAATTGAAGTCTGGAAAAGAAATACCCCCTTGAGACCAACTATTAGTATGTTTCTTTAAAGCAATCCTAGGTCTATTAGGTGCCCATAGGAAATTTAACATTAGTGTATTCAATTTCTTGATAATTATTTTTGTAGGTGGAAGTATTATTGATTGTATTAAGTATAATATCTTGGGAAAAATTATCATTTTAATAATTGTAAGTCTCTCTTCCATAGTAAAAAAACATATTATTCCAAGTATTAAAGAGATTTTGTATATTAAGAAAACAGGCATTATAATTATTATGTATAATAGATTAAATATCTTTAGATAATATTATACCTAAATAAGTTATCTGACCTGAATTGGGTACAAATTTAGTAAAATCATTAATGAGAATATTTTTTCGTGCATATATAGGTAGTATTTTAGTTTTTTCTTCATTGAATATTAAACCAGAAATACTTTTAAAATTTATCATTTTATCAAACAGAGACTGCATAGAAGAATTAGATCCTGCTAATGTAATTAGAACATCATCTGCAAAGAGTTGAATTTTATATGTTGTATTTTCATCTATTTCAAATCCCTCTATGTCAGTACTGTTTCTGATCAAATTAGCCCAAGGCTCCATTATTAAAGTAAATAATAGTGAAGAGAGTGGACACCCTTGTTTTGTACCTTTAAAAATTGGTATTTTTTGTGAGACATATGTTCCTATCTTAATATAAGCCAATGTTCCTCTGTATAAATGCTCAATTAGATTTACAAATGCTTCTGAGAAGTTTGTACACTTCAGTAAGGTAAACAGGTAGTCCCAACTTACTGAATCAAATGCTGAGCTTATATCAAGACTAATAAGAGTTAAATCTTTCTTTTTCTTATTTGCAAAATCAATTAATGTTAGAGTTCTCCTTATGTTATCAAAAGTATTTCTATTTACAATGAAGCCTGTCTGATCTATATCTGTAATGCCAGGGATGATTGTCTTCAATCTATCAGCAAAAATACTCATAAACATTTTATAATCAACATTAAGTAATGAGATGGGTCGATATGAAGTACATCTAGTTGGATCTTTATTAGGTTTTAAGATTGGCGAAATAAATGTATATTGCCAAGATGGGGGGGGGGGGGGTTATTAATTCACTTTGGGCCAAAATAAAAACCTTATTTATTAATGAGTATGTACTTTTAGAAAGGATTTTATATATCTCTGGTATAATACCATCATTACCTAGTGCTTTGTTTGATTTAAGCTTGTTTATTTGTGTAACAACCTCTGTATATGAAATACTTTTATCCAATAGTTTAATCTGTTGTTTATTAAGTTTTTTATTCATGTTTGTGGTTATAAATTCCCTTATTTTATCTTTAGATTCCATGTTAATGTTATTATGATTAATTTTGTGAAAATAATTTCTAAATTCATCTAGTATTTCTGGTAGACTAGAAACATTCTTCTTTTTCCTTAGAGAACAGATTTCTTTGATATGATTTTGCTTATTTAACCTTTTTGTTTTGTTTTTAAGTCTATGTAAGTGTTTGGGGCTTATTGAGTAAGACAAAAACTTGTATTTTTCTAAAGTTATTTTAACTTTATGAGTTAAAATTTCTTTGTATTTCTCATTTAGTTTGTTTATTTCTTCAATGACTTTCTTATCCATAATATTTTCTTTATTATTATGTTTATAAGAATCTAGTTTACTTTGAATATCTAACAATTCCTTATCCCAAGATTTCCTTTTATTATTATACCATCTGATACTTTGCCCATATAGATATGATTTTAAAGCATCCCATACATAAACAATGGAAACTTCAGGAGTATTATTTATATCTAGAAAATGTTGTACTTCTGAAAGTATATATTATTTATAGTCTTTTAATTGAGTTAAGTATGCTGGTATCCTTTTGATCTGAACATTGTGAGTATTTTTTATCATGAACTCAAAAACAATTGAATTATGATCAGATATAGGACATGAAATGATTTTAGAGTTAATTAATTCTGTTACCATCTGGTTAGAAATAAAGACTCTATCTATTTTTGAATACGTTTTGTACCTGTTAGAAAAAAATGTATATGGTAATGATTTTGAATCTATCTGATTATTAATATCATTTAAATGATAAGAATTAGCAAAATCCTTTAAATGTTTTGCATTAGATGTAATTTTCCTTTTTCCTATAGTGGTAGTGTCATTTTCATGTAATATACAATTAAAGTCACCAGCTAAAATAATATCTCCTATAGAGAATGATATGATCTTATCAAGATGGTATTTCACTGTATTAATACCAATTCCAGGTATCCAATATATATTGATTAATGTATAAGTCTTCCCATTAATTTGTATTGTAACCATACAAAACATTCCTTTATCATCTTGATAAGACTTAATGGTTTTAGGAATGGGCATACTTTTATTCCATAAAATAGCCACTCCTCTTTTTTTCTGAGTGTGCTCTGAACTAACCAATACTGTATATTTGTTTGTGGCTAGTTTATCAATATCTTTTTTCAAGAGATGTGTTTCTTGTAGGAAGACTAAGTTGGCCTTATGTAAATTAATGTATCTTATTAGGCTTGCCCTTTTACACGGATTATTCAGTCCACTAATGTTTAAAGAAATTCCTTTTAGAGAAGTCATTTGGCAATTTTAAAACATAGAAAACTTATGATTAAAATAACAATTAACAAAATAAGAGGAAATCAGTTTCTTCTGAGGTCATTCGACTACCCCTCACATATTGCCCTTTTATAATCCCCTTCTTTTGATGGTGGGGGTGTGCACTATTGTATGCTAGAAATTAATTTGAATAACTCTCCTTCCTGTAAACTCTTGAAAAAAAAGTTATCCTCACCCTTACCAATAAAAACATCCAGATATTTTAAAGAAACTATATCCATTACATACGTAAATTTCAAAAAGTTAGTAGAATAACAAATACTTTCATAGAAGGCTATAAATTCCATTTCGGAACCTATCCATAGGAAGCACATATCGTCAAGGAAACGTTTGTACAACTTCCAACAATTTCTATACGGGGAATTCAATATATATTTAGTTTCCCAAGCTGAAAGGATAATATTGGCGTAAATAGGGGCACATCTTGCCCCCATTGCTACCCCTTTTAACTGTTTGAAGAATTCCCCTTCATAATGCACATAGTTATTACTTAAAACTAACTCCATTAAAGTCAAAATTAAGTAAAAATCATTATTACCAAACTTTCCATAATTAATCAATGCTTCCTCAAACAACTGAAGTCCTTCTTTATGGGGAATAGAAGAAAAAAGGTCCACTATATCCATAGTGATAAATATAATGTCCTTATCAAAAATTTCCCTCTTAAGGTTTTGTAATAGGTCCCAAGAGTCCTTTACTATACCTGGGCCTTCCTTTACTACTTCTTTTAATTTACCATCTAGCCACTTAGCTAAGGGTGCCATTACTGAACCTTTGGATGCCACAATTGGCCTCATTGGTGGATTATCAACATCTTTGTGCACCTTCGGGACCCCAAAAATAGTGGGGACTCTGGGTTTGGCCACATTTAGATATTTAAACATATTTATATCAATTGACCCCTCAAGAACCAAATCATTTAAAGCCAACCAAATTTTCTTATTTCCAATATTTATTTCATTTAATGATGCTCTTTCATATCTGTCCTGATTTTCCAACACTTCCATCATTTTAGTTTCATAGAATACCTGGTCCATGATGACTGTCCCCCCACCTTTATCCGGTTTAATTACCCTAATACCCACATCACTTGATAGGGTAATTAACAAATCAGTTTCTTCTTTGGATAGATTAAGAGCTATCCAGTTCTTCGATAGTTCATTCCTGATCATTTTTCCATCTTTACTTCAAAGTTTTTTAATTGTGGGTTTAAAGGGGGGTTAAAGGTACTTTTTCTTCTCAATACTTCAGTATTGGTACCAGGGGTTCTTTCATCATGGAAAATAAGTTCAAGATTTTTCTTCCAAAGGAAAAGCTTTAAATCTATAATTACTTTCCTTACATCAGCTTTCCTGTTATATACGTTTTTTATAAATTAATTTATTTTAATATATGATTAGTATAGGTAGCAAATGTGAGTTTTTAAGTAAATAAATGTTTATGATATCAATGTAATGGTTTTAGAAAGTGTTATATTTAATTCAATAGTTTTTAGTAAACATAATATGGCATTAAGCAAGGTTTTCCAGCCAGATTTCTTTAATTAATCTATTAAAGGTTAGCTCAATTGTTCAATTGTTTAATTATGATATTAAATGAATGTATATATAGGGAAAAGAAAGTAACATTTTATTCAGTTACATCCGAGGAAGTGATTCAAACGAAAACGCAGTGGTGAGATATAGCGTTAATGAGCATTTATCTTTGGCTGGTTTCTGTGGTTGCAGTTTTGCTGTGTTGCTGTGTTGCTGTGTCGCTGGATTGCTGTGTTGCTGTGGTACATTAAAATTTTGGAAAAGAAGAATTTGGCCTTATTTCCTCCACAAGTGCTTTTGTTTTGTTGAAGTTTTGCTTTTGAGCACTTGTTTCCGTTTTTATTGTAATGTTGACATATTTCCTTAATCTCTTCTGAATGTCCACAAAGGTTGCAATCCCTTTACAGATGTGCGGAAGCATTGTTATAAGCATTTACATTGTCACATATGCTGTACTTTTATACACCGATGTAAGTGGCAACTAGCAAAATAGAAGCATTAATAACTTGTACTGCTGATCTTTTACATATTCTAGAAGCTTTTAAATGATCAGAGAAACGCATTTTAAATTATAGCCACTCTGAATTGGCTGTAAAATGTCAGCATATGTAAAATCATCTGGGTTAGGAAACATTTTGCAGTGAAAGCCATTGTGTGTAAATTTCCAGTCACTTTTTATGGCATTTATCATTATTCCTTCTACATTTATCACTTTGTAAGGTATTGGCACATACAGGAAGCAAAATTTATTTTGCCTCATCTGGTATAGCTAAGGCAAAGCATCCTACCTTTATGATGCATTTTACGTGCCCCTTGTAATGTCACCATACCTTTTAATTTTATTCTTAGCCTGGGTGTCATAGATAAGCAGCTGTTCAGCAAGATTGTTTGGTAACTTGTTAGCAAGTTTTGATACGCTAGTTTTGAAGATAGGTTTCAGTAACAGCTAAAAAGGTGGTCGTCTAAGTATGTCTGTCCTCTTTGAAACACTAGCTGGGAAGAGGCAACTCTAATAAAATGCAATACCTATCTTTTAAGATGTAATATTTTATGCTACACTGTGTCTTTAAAGTAAAACAACTCTTACAGATGTGGCAGTTTCAATTTGTAAAACTTGAAATCATATTTAATGTTAAACTTTCCACATGCTATAGGTCTTTGCTGGCCCTTCATCATACCACTAACAAATTTGTTAGTAACACTGCTGCTTAAGATGTGGCATTGCAGCAAAGCTGTAATACAACAGTACTTTTCTTGGAGAGGTCTTGTCAAGAGAGAGTTTTGTGTGAAGGAATTGAAGAATTGATATGGTTTTTCTGTGACTCACCAAGTTAAGCAACTACCAAGGTCCCAAGACTAGGAGAACTATGCCTTCTGATGTTATTTGTCACTATGTATGTGAATATGCGTGTGTGTGTGTGTGTGTGTGTGTGTGTGTGTTTAATATCAGAACTGTAGCTGGCTCAACCAGTGACCTGTGACAGCCCCACCCCACCGCTTCAGTTGTTTGAGGGAAGAGCACAAAAAAAGGAAGCGACTTCTGCATAACTTGCTGGGTGCTTCCTGCAGACAGTACCCAATCAATGCATGTTTTCAGTGCCACCCCCCCCCCCCCCACTCCAGATGAAGAGTAAAAAAGTCTGTTCCTTCTAAAGGCACACCAACCAGGCAGATATACGATAAACACCCCCTTCCTCCTGCCCCCTGACATTCAGGTCCCATTTCTATGACCTTCCCCCAATCCTCCTTCCTTACATTGTAGTCGAAAAAAAATAAATAAAGGTTGCTAGTTATACTCTGCATTGAGCAATATAGCACCCTGATTTTAGTTTTAAAAAAAGTTTTCTTTCTTTTTTTTTGCATTTAAGCTGTAGCAAAATGCTTCTTACAAAGCAGTGGTGATCTTTGTGAAGAAAGCGGATAAAGCATCATATTTTATTGAGGGTAAGTCAAACACCAGGCAGTATTAGTAGCAGATTGTTTAAACAAGGAGCAGGCTGTATTCTGGGATGTCATTTGTACTACTTTACCCATTCTTTGCTGTGCTTCCTTTCTATGGAAAGATGAGGCTGTGTAGAAGACATTTAGCACAATGGAGATTGTAGTGAGCCAGTATAACAGGAGAATGATAAACTGGAGTCCAGGTATAAGACATGTTTATTTAGAAGTTTGAATGGCTCCAGAGGAGGATAACTTCCCATATGAGGATACCAGATTTCTTCTCATAGCAGTTCTGAACCATGTGGCTTTTGTGTTTGATACAAGTAAATCAGGTTGTTTTTTTGCAGAGCCTTCTGGTTAGGGAAGAGAAATTATTTTGGAATTTATAACTGATGGTGGAGTCTGACTGAGTCAGGTCCTTATCTTTTTTCTGCCATATGATGTTTTCACAAGTTTTGCTGATAAGGCTTCAGAAAGATGGAAGAAAGTAAAGGGCCTAAACTGGGCCCTTTCCAATTTCAGCCTACATTTAAAAATGTCTTGTGTATATTTAGAAAATGACTTGTCAGTGGGTTTGTTTTATTTGTGGTGTATTTTGATAAGGCAGATGCTTGTAATACGTACTTCAAGTGATGCAGCAAATTTCTGACTGTTGTGTGTGATCTTGTAAACAGAGTTACTGTGACATTTTTGTGTTGGTGTATGCTATTCAGTTCTGTCAACCTTGCACTCCTTAGGAGTTTCAACTATGTTTTGTGTATGTCCTTGTATAGCTGTTGTGCTATTTTGATTTTTACTTGGATACTTCTAGTGCTCTGTGAGATTCTGACTGGATTGAAAGTAGCACATATTCTGCACAACTATCCCTGTAATATGTGAAAGACTGATTTAACTACAGGGTGGGCATTTAAAAGAATTACATTACTTTCCTTTTTTTTTTCTAAGCCATTTAGGGACTTTCACGAACATCTTTGTTCCTTGTATTCTGATACACACTCTTGTTTGTGTTTTATGCTTCTTATCTTGCCATCCATTCCTTTTTTATCTGGTGCAGAAATGCACGTAATTTTATAACAACGATAGGTATTGTTAAGAACTGTAAGACCAGTGAGCACAGTCAATGTCATTTAACTGATTTGCACAGACTGACAGTTTTGCAATTGGAAGCTTAAACAATAAAACCCAGAATATAGGATAAAGCTGATTATAAGCCCGTAGCCTTAAGTCTCTGAGCTAAGCTGCAAACTTTGTGGCTGTGGGACTCTACTGAAAATGCTCTTAGCCCTTCTGATATAGCTTTAAATGAACAAATGTAAATTAAGTTATGCTAGTTTAGAGAAAAATCAAGACTGCCTTGTATTTATGTATGTATTTATTAATTGACATTTGTTCATTAGGAAAGTCCATCTGGGTTGATGCCCATTTTCAGTGGAGGCCTGGGGTAAAAGCTCCAAGGTATCACAAACACATTTTAAGAACAGTAGTTTTACAATCTTCAAATATAGTACAAAACATCTACCATTATCTATACCAAATTAGATATAATGTGAAACATTTGGTTAAGAATATATACAGCTTACATGACAGTGAGTTAATATTTACAGAAGTTTTAGCCACTTTGTAGAGAAATGAAAGGTAAGTTAGTATAATGCAGACGGGAATTACAATATGAAGTACAATTAAAAACAGGGATATGGCATATTTAAAAAGAGTGTCGCAGAGAGAAATAGATTGAAGTAGGGCAATAACTGAAAAAGAGGAGAGTAAGGAAGTTTAAGCTCTGAATAGGTACTTGTTCATATTTAGGGATATAGCTTATATTGGGCTTGAGTAAGGGTAGAGCCACATTTTAGCTAGGAAGTTTGTCATTATGGTTTTAAATAAATGGAGGGAGGAAATTGACCTGATAGATACACGTGTAGTTTCCTAACATGAAGAAGTTACAATGCAAGTTTTTTTTAAGCTATGAAATGTGTTTTGTAAATAAATTATTCATTTTATTCTTCCAAATAATTTATTAAGCTTAGCTTGTTGTGCTTGCTTTTTGTTTGCTTGCATTTATGCTTTAAAGCTGTTTTGTCCTATAAAACTTGCATTATAAATACTTTGTTACTTTTTAGAATGCTTGAAGGTAATTTTTTTCTAACCCCTTCCCCAATTTTTAATAGTAGCTTTTGCTGTATTGTTTTTATTTTTCTTGTGTTATGTGCTACCCTTGTCATGAAAACTTGGACTATTATTTGTATTTTGAGAAGATGTTTACTTTTGCTGTTGCGGTTTATTTGCAAGATCAAATATATGTTTTTCAAAGTAACACCCTTTCTCAACAGATTGCAAAAATACCACACACACTTTCAGGGAACAGTTGTAATAAGGGCAGTGGTTTATTTCATTTTTTTATGTTTTCCTTTTGGTATAATTTTCAAAGTTTAATGACCTAGGCTAGTAGACGTATAGCTGCATATCACTCATATCACTTACCTGCTATGAAGAAGTTTTTATTTTCTTAAATTTCACATTATCTCGCTAATGTAAAATTGTATGTCATTGTATATTGTAGAGCCCATAGACTACTGCTGTGTCTTTCAGCTTTTCCCAGTTAGGGGTCGCCACAGCAGAACTCCGGTCCGCTAATGACTGGTAGTTGATTTTTACATGCCGAGTTACCAGCCCTGACACACAACCTTCAACGAAGGTACGCCCATACATGCATGTCTCCATGCAGAAGACGCTCTAGCTGAGAATCGAACCGGACAGCGTCTTACTGTGAGGCGACAACGCTACCGCAGCACCACCACCACGGATACATTTTTTCTTAAACTTTATTGTTAATGATAGTCATAGCTCTCCAGAGATGCCATTTGTTAGAGACAGGAATACCTGCTTTCACTCTGAGCTGCTTGAAGATGATGAGTTACTGAGGTAGCCTAGCATGAATTTTGTATTTGTAGCCTGATGGTCCTTTAGAACTTTACATTTGTATTTCTTGTGCTGGTTCGTATCTGTTTGCTACTATACTAATTGTGTGATAGGCACCAGGTACATTATAGATAATTGTTTTGATAACAACTAGAACATTTTAAGTAAACTTTTGAGGAGATGAGTGCATTTTAAGATTGGTGTGTTACTGTTTTCCCTGCATGGGTCCGAACTCTAGAAGTGGAATAGAGTAATTTTGTGCATTGGCCTATTTCAGAAAGCAGTACATTGAGAGTTTCCATTCATCTTTCACTGTCTATCACTGTAGCAACTATGTGCTGTACACAAGTGGGTGTGGGTCTGTGATTAAGGAAAAAAACTACTCTGTGATCACATGCTGCTAATAGATTTCAGGTGTGGACTTGTATGAATTGTAATTAATGCTTATAATTACATTGGCAGAAGAAAAATCCAAAACTAAACAGAAAGTTAGAGCCAAAAAGGAAACCTGAAAAACAAGTGAAGTTGATGATGGTGATGAGTTTGACAGATTATGGGGAAAACCAAGTGCACCCTTAATTGTTAAATATAACTGAGTATTTAATTTCCATGATGAACTGTACTTGGGATTTTACAAGTGTAGAATGTTAAGGGCAGGATATCTATTTTTAAATGAGTAAAAATGAGGGTAAACATTTCAGTTTTTTTAAACTATCTAGCTGGTTAGTTTGCTGCTAGTTCTCATTTTCTGGAATACAGCTTTTGTTATGTTCTGCAGCTTCTGTTACAGCATTGCGTAGAAAGAGTTATCTTCTAACATAGGTAGAGAGAGTAACAGCCTATCCCCCCTCCCATCGAGTTTCTTTTTAAATGTGGAGAAACAGCCAGATGCATTTGATTGGGTAAGAAATGCAGCATCTGGCATGTTGTTTTTTTTTCCTTTTCTTTTTTTAGTATTTGCAAACTGATGCTTAAAGTTCAAGTAGACAGTCTTAAATGTTAATTAATTTTTTATAGTTTTAGTTTGAGTTATTTGCTGGGACACTGGGACACTGTTACAGGCAGTGAATGCCTTGTTTACTGACTGGCTTCTTTCTGTACTCTTTTAGTGCAGCTTGAATTGTTTTGAATGTAACCATGGAAACTGTGGAAGACACAAATGCATCCAAGGCAGTGATCCCCAAAGTAGACTGCATTCTGTTATTTTCATATTAATGGAGTTTTTCTTCCTTTTTCGTTAATTAATGCCCTTTATTGGCAAATTTCTGTTAGATCTGCTGAGAAGTTAGATTTGTTTACATTTCTTAGCCATGAATGTTAATGTGTAATAATGTTTAAATCACGTGTTGGCTGGCTAATTTGCTATTCAGGATTACAGCTGTGACTGTTGCATTTCTGTGCTACTGTAAGAGTTTCTTGTAAAACGTATAACTGGACATGGTTTTAAATGCATGTGAGCGTTTACATGTTAGTTTTAAAGTGGGGACATTTAGGTTGTTATGCTGAGCTGTTTTTTGAAACCCCAGTGTCAGCTTACTTCAGGGAATGCAACCTTGAATGTCTTGTACAAATTCTGGTATTTGCTTCTGAACTTGCCTGGATTGCTCCTGAAAAAGTAGGACAGGGACCTTCCTGATTACTGATCAGTAAATTCTTGTAAGTACTTCAGTATCTTAAGTTTGTTCGCAGAGTACAAAGGATCTTCTTCAGCTCCTAGATAAGACTGTGGTGCACAGAAGAACCATGCCTCTGTGAAAGATGTGGCATCTGTTTGGTATGATTAGTCATTTAACAAAGTGTAGAGGCTGGTCCTGTCCAGGATAAACTTCGAGTCTTCTGGGCCTCCGCTTTACTAGATATGCAGACATTCATGCACTGAAGCATCAGAGGAATAGAGAATATTTTTCTTTCACTTGAAAGACAGGGTTGAAGTACTGTGGCGGGTAATAACATATTCTTATCCATTCCAATAAATATCAGAGATGTGGTGAATAGTCTGTCAGATCTGTGGACCATAGATATTGAGGCCAGCCATGAAATCATAAAGTCACTAATATATGGGCAGAAGGATGTCATGATTGATAAGTCGATCTAGGGTGAAATTGCACCCTAGATGAAAGGCTCTGCGGTGCCCCCTGCTGCCCACTGCTCCTGCCCTGCTCAAACATCTTCCATTGCCCCCCAATTCCCACCCAGATTGCCTCTTTTTTTCCTTCTGTCACATTTTGTGTTAGTCTTCATGTTTTCCTGCATATTTTCAACATGCACGATTGGTTGAGACTGCACTGTAATAACTCTGGAGACGATAATAAGCCAAGGTTCGTGTTTTACAAGGCTCCAATAAGCCATTGGTTCCTAGACTCTCCGAAATGCATTTGAGTTTTTTGAAACGTTTTCTTCCTCTGATGGGCTTAACAAAAATTATGACTAAGGAAAGAAATACAGTTTTACTGTGTTTTTTTCTTTTTTTACATCTTTTTGACCCACTCTAACCGCACTGTAGTAACTGTATAGGAAATGACTGACTTGCTGGAGACCTGGGAGTTGCTAAGACCTCAAATCCATGGGTTATCTACATACTCTGAGGTGCATTTTAGAGGAGTTTTTCTAAGCTTTTGAACCAATGATTTCTGTGAACCAGAATCATGTGTAAGGAAAGAAATTCGGTCTTATTTTTTCTTTCATCCTTTCAGCACACCCTTACTAGCCAAGACTGCAGTATAATATCTTTATATGGAATTCATGAATTCAACTAGGGGGCAGAGGACTACAAGGTCCCCAGAAGCCATCGGCTTATACGTACTCAGAAGTACATTTTAGAGCTTTGTTTTTCTGACCTTTTCATGCAGTGATTTGCCTGAACAGCAACCACTAGTAAGAAAAGAAATTCAGACTTAACTTACTACTTCCTTGAAAGATAAAATATGTCCAAAGCTTAATGTTCAAGGCTGGGAAGATAAAATAGTAGTTTACAATATGCTGAAAAGACAAATGCTTGTGAGAATATATACATACTATCTGAGTATATTGCCTGTTATCCCCCCCCCCCATAAAAAGGTGGTCACCTTCTTTGTGTCCCTCTGGTTTTAGGTTGGGATGAAAGTGCAGGCACAAATGGCCACAGTTCAACTTATTTCAAGTGTCTGTTGCCGTGTACAACATGCTTCATCATTCCTACTCCCAAAATGACAGTCACCTGATGTCAGGCTGGAATAAAACAGAAAGAATAATTAGAACTTAGTAACATATGTCAACCTGTTGCTGTCAGACATATATAAACAGCATGCTTCCTTACCTGCTCCCCCAATCCACTCGTACATATCTGATGTTTGTGAAGAAAAAGAAAAAAAAATTAATGACAATAATGCATTCCAGCTTGTTGCTCACAGACAGTATATTGCCCCTACACAAGTTATATTGAACTTCTGTGCACACCCTGAGGTTTGTGAGGAGAGTTGAAAAAAAACTAATGACCACACTGTCATCAGCCTCCACACAAGCTATCTGTGCACATCTTCGAGGTTTGTGTAAGAGGAAGATTAAATAAATAATGATATCACTGTCCCCAACCCCCCATCCTGCACACACACACACACACACACACACACACACACACACACACACACACACACACACACACTCCTCTGTGCTTACCATTGAGCAAGCCTAGTTTTAGAGTAAGCAGGGTTCAGGGCAGAGCCCACTACTAACGCCATTTCAGAATTCACTTATACAGTCTGGGGTGTAGAGGTCACTAAGACTCCAACAGCCCTAAGAGTCAAGATGTTCTGCCAAGCATTTAATGCCTTATTTTTGAAATATAATGACTTGCTAACTTTTTTAAACTTCTACCTGTAAGAGTTATATATTCTGGCAATAATGTATATGTCCACAGATACAAATCAATCATATTATTTTTCATATGAACACAGACACACACACACCATCCCTGACAATACATACTTGCAGAGCCCTTGGCAATCTTTTCTATCACAAGATGTATACACGTGCACGCGCCCAAATGCACACACACACACACACACCATACTTGTCTTCAGACAAATTGGAGGAAATGCCACTTCACCTAAGGCATGTCTTTGGGGTACCGGGAGAAGCTAGACGATTTGGATAAAGCCATACAGCAACAGGTAGTACATGCAGACTCCATGTAAAAGAAACCAAAGCTAGGCACTCAACCAGAGCCAAGCGGAAATACTACTCACTGTACTATTGCACCAGTGAGCAGATGTTTTTCATGTTTCGCTGCTGCAGTCATCACACTTGGGTTATCTTGCCTTGCAGGTAGCCCTCAGTCGTCCCGAATACCAGAGACTTAGTATTTCTGTGTCAGGTGCTGTCGCTCCTGGACTGACGTCAGGTCATCAGGGAGCTAGGTTATGGTGAGGAGACACCACCAGTAAAAAGTAAATACCAATACCAGTAGAAATAGCCATAGAGAGGGGAGAGAGAGATAGAGAAAACCAGTGGGCTTGTGAGAGGGAAACCAGGACTGCAACAGTGAATACACTCCAACATCTACATTTACGGTAAGTGTACAAAACTGTACTATGTTCTAAGTGTTTCACTGTTGCAGTCATCACACTTGGGTGGATTCCCAAAAGCTGAGGAAGGGTGGAGGCAGTCTAGAAGAGTTAGGGCTGGCTAGTAGGCCTTGCAAGACTGCTTTAGCAAAACCTGCCCTGTATTTGGAAAAGATAGGCAAGTGGTAATGCTTGGTGAAGGTGTGAACAGAACTCCAGGTAGCAGCTTCCAGGATGTCCCTGGTAGGGACTCCCTTGAAAAATGCTGTAGAGGTAGATGTTGCCGTAGTGGAATGTGTTCTAACCCCCTGAGGGGTTGGTTTTCCATGGTGCTTGTATCAGAAATGGATGCAGTGTGCTATCCATTTGGAAATGGTTGGTTTTGAAATGGCCTTGCCCTCTGCCCCTGTTGCAAAGCTGACTAGTAACTGGTCAGATTTACTGAAGGGCTTAGTCCTATCAAGGTAGAATCTGAGCTGTCTGTGCACGTCCAAAGAGTGCAGGATCCTTTCCCCTTTATTTTGAGGATTAGGGAAGAAGGTTGGCAATTGGATGGATTGGTTAAGAGCCTCACTGGATACCACTTTAGGCATAAATGAACTGTTAGTCCTGAGGGAAACCTTGTCAGCATGGGAAATAATGAAGGGTTCCACAGCCATCAGTGCTTGTAGCTCAGACACTCTTCTAGCTGTAGTGATTGCTAGAAGCAAGGCTGTTTTCCAGGAGAGGAATTTTAACTCTGCTGAAGCAGTAGGTTCAAAGGGGAGAAGCGTGAGCTTTTCCAGTACAAAGTTAAGGTCCCAAGCAGGGGTGGGTGCTCTCCTTGCTGGCCTTAAGTTGTTTACCCCTCTAAGGAATTGTTTGATGAGAGGGCGAGAGAATAGAGGTGGCTCAGTGTTGTAATGAGCCGAGATGGCAGAGGCATGGATCTTAATAGAGGAGAAAGATAGGCCTCTGTGGAGTAGTTCTGCTAGGTAATCCAGGATTAGAGTTGAGAGCAGTGCTGTGTCCTCTCCTTTCGACTGAATCCAAGAACAATGCCTTTTCCACTTATCAGCATAGGAGTGCCTTGTACTGGGCCTTCTGGCTTCAAGGATGATGTCCAGCACCTGTTTGCTTAGGGTTGCTAGTGGGGTATTCAAGGAATAAGCCAGTCTGCAAGATTTAGGGTCTGTCCCTCCTGCTGAAAAAGCAAGGTTGGGGTCTGGTGTAGGTGCCAGGGTGGCACCGTTGTCATGCTGCGCAGGAGTGGGTACCAGTGCTGGAGTGGTCAGTCCAGGGCAATCAGAATTGTCCTTGGCCTGTCCTGTTTTATCTTGAGTGATACTCTTAAGAAAAGGGGCAGAGGGGAAAAGGCATAGATTGATAGGACATCCACTTTCCAGGCCCTGTTGTGAGGATTCCTGGTGCAGAATTTGCTGAGCTGGTGGTTGTAGGGGGAGGTAAAGAGATCCACCTCTGGGGTCTCCCATTTCTGAATCAGAAGGTTGAAAGTACTGGGCTCCAATTTCCACTCATGTGGGTCTAGGAGATTTCTGCTCAAGTTGTCTGCCAGTGAGTTCTGTTTGCCTGGCAGGAATTGAGCTTGCAGATGGACTTGGATGTCCAAGGCCGTGGTCCACAGGGCCCTTGCTAACCTGCAGAGTGGGTTGGAATGGGTTCCCCCGCTTGTTGATGTACCACGTAACTGTGGAGTTGTCTGTTTTTATCAGCAGTTGCCCTGGAAGGAGTAGGGATCTGAAAGCTGTCAGGGCATTCCATACAGCTAGCATCTCTTTTTGGTTGATGTGCAGATGAATTTGACTTGGGCTCCAGTGACACTGAATACATTTGCCAGCCATGTGAACCCCCATGCTTAGTCTGATGCGTCTGTGGTCAGGGTCTGGGTGGCATGGATAGAGTGAAGGTCAGTCCCTTGTTGTGGTTGCATGCTTCTGCCCACCAAGGGAACTCTGTCTTTAGACAGGGTATGATAGGAATGACTGTTTCCAGGTCCTGAGAATGTTGGCACCAAAGAATTTTAAGTACCATTGAAGTTTCCTCATATGCAGTCTTGCATATGGAATTAGCAGTATACATGAGACCATGAAACCTAGGGCTTGCAGTATTTTTCTTGCAGATAGATGGGTTCTGGTGGCCATTTGTTTGAAGTAATCTGTAAGATCAACTTGTTTTTCTGAAGTGAGGAATGCCATCTGGGAAGTTGTGTCCAAGCTTGCTCCCAGGAATACAATCTTTTGACTGGGTACCAGTTGTGATTTCTTTTCGTTGATGGTGTACCCCAAGGAAGTGAGAAGGTTTTTTACAAATGCTAGGTGCTGAAACAGAAATTCCTGACTGTCTGCCTGAGTCAGGCAGTCGTCCAAATATGGATAAATTTGGATATGTCTCTGCCTGCAGTATGCAATGGCTGGATCCTGGCATTTTGTGAATACCCTGGGCGCAGTAGATAAGCCAAAGGGAAGTGCAGAGAACTGATAGATCCTGCCCTGAAATGTAGATACTTCCTGCATGACTCCCTTATAGGGATGTGCAGATAGGCTTCTTTTAAGTCTAGGGTGACTAACCAGGTATCCTTGGCTAACATAGGAAAAAGCTGTTGCAGGCTAGGTATTTTGAACTTTGGTACTACCAGGAAGGTGTTTGGAATTGAAAGATCCAGGATTGGGCGCCAAGAGCCCTCTTTCCTGGGTACCAGGAAGAGTCTGGAGTAGAATCCTTGATCCCTCTGTTCTACTGGAACAGGCTGAATAGCTCTGATATTGAGCAGGGAAAGTACTTGGCTTTGAGCCTCTGCCCACTGGTTTGGAGGAAGGTCTGGAAACCCGCTTGGGGTTGGCAGAGAATTGAAATAAAATGTGTACCCCTGAGATACAGTGTTGAGGACCCATTGGTCCTGGGTGATGGACATCCAGTTTTTTACATGAAGGGCAAGTTTTCCTCCTAGGGGCACAATCAGTTGGGCAGGGCTGGGAAGTGGACTGAAGAAGTCATTGTGAGCTTTTTCCGTAAGGAGGTGCTTAGATCTCTGCATATCCTGAGACGGTAGTCTGGGTGGTCTGTTTCCCCTGGGTCTTGTTTGAGAAGGCCTGGAGGGGGCTGGAAAGGACCAGTGTTTTGAAGGGCAATACCTACTGAATCCAGGGGGTTGCACTTGTAAGAATGCTTTAACAGTCTGCATAGATTTAGCTTTTTCTTCCATCTTTTTAAGAACCTCTTCTGCTTTGGTGGCAAACAGAGTCCTTATTCAAAGGAGCGTCTAGTAATTTGGATTTGGCATGATCTGGCAAGGTCTGTTCCTTCAGCCAAGTATGTCTTCTGAGTACAGAGTCAGTGACTGCTGCCCTGCAAGATGCTTCTAGGGCATCAAAGCCACACTGCAAAGTATGCTTACTGACTTGGTTTGTAGAGTGCGTAAGCTCTTGCAATTCTTTATTTTCTGCACAGTCTGGAAAAGTTACCACTTTTTGTTTAATAAGTTCCATAATATGTTGCTGGTACTTCAGCATGTGAAACTGGCAATTCAAAGCCCTGATAGCAAGAGTTGCAGAGTTATATACCCCATCTGCCCAAAGCTCTGGAATCCCTGTCCAAAGGAGTGAGATTCTTGGCTGTAGTAGCCTTGATACCTTTAGGCCCCTGGGAAATGATCTCTGGGTCAGCAGTATGATTCTTGAACAGAAACTTGTGAGTATCAGGTACTCTGTAGTACCTGTCAGGTTTCCTAGGGGCAGGAGGTAAAGTGTCAGGAGTAAGACTGGATTCCATGAAAACATCATCCACAACATCTAGGACAGGGGGTATAGCTAAAGGTCTGTGCTGAGGAAAAACTAAAAATTCTCTGAGTCTCTTTTTGGACTGAGGATAGTCTTGGCATTCCCAATGGAAATGCTCTCTTAAAGTATGCAAGGTTTCACCAAAAGAAAAATTCTCTGGAGGGGAGGCAGAGGGAATGGATTCCTCTGCATCTGAATCCTCATAGGCAGATAAGGGCATGTCTTCATAATCAGAAATGTCAGAGTCATCGGACTCCTGGTCTGTAGAATCTGAAGGGGACTGGGTTCTTTGTCTCTCTGCAGGGGAAGGCTGACTTCCCCTAATCAGTGTAATAAGGTCTTCAGCCACTCTAAGCATTTTTGTGGTATGGGGGCCTGAGCATGCACTTTGGTCGTCGAATTTCTAGTAGTAGTGCATACTCTTGGCCTAAGAAACTCGGTAGTTTTAGTTAGAAATTAAGCCGTCGGTTTAATTCGAACATCGATAGAGTGAAGAACTGCCTCAGAAGCCAGTGCCTGCAAAGCGGCTCCGGACCCATCCAAGATAGAGACATCCACAGGTTCCATAGTCGAAGAAGCATCTCGCGACATACCGGACTTCGAATGGGTCTCAGCAGAGTAATAAAATGTTTACCAAAAACAAACTGCCCGCCTCTGTGTTTTCCTTCTGGTAACGATTCCTTGTACACTATGATAGTATTCCTACCGACACTATGAAACCAGCCGTGATAACTGAAGCATGCATCTGTAATGCACTCAAAACAGGAAGAGGATTTCTTCAATTATTCCTGAAATGAATGCAAACTTTTTGGCCAGTACTAAGGACTATGATTAGCACTTTGAAGAGTTTCAGGCACTGGTCTGTCTGCAGGTATGTGCATTTTGCAGCCGCGAAAATCTGGTTGCGATAATATGTAAGTACCCAAGATGCTTCACAAAAATCACATGCATCCTCTAACACCACAGTAAAGAACAAACAGCAGTTATTTTGCTCTACATACAGACAGCCACAGTAATTAGAATTACTTTGACTCTGGATATCTCAGATGTCTATCCCTTTTAAATAATTAATAAATATGTCTGACAGTATTGGCTGACTGTAGTCCTCACTGAAAGTATGAGGAAAAATGAGGAATACTTGAGATGTATATCTGATTGCTTGTCAGGTAATGAAAAAGAAAAGTTTAATTGTTACAAACCACACCACAGCATTCTTAGTCAGACCCTCCACACTGCAGACCCTCGCTGTACCACCTACTACAAAGTCTTGATGCTGTGGCAACCATTACCTTTCACCATTCAAAGTTTCTAAATATTCTGCTTTGTTCCACCCATCAAGATCTAGGCAACAAATAACTGCCCTAAGATCTGCTGTGTATTTTCTAGGTGGGACCAATAAAAAAAGGAATTTAAGAAAGCTGCAGCATTCAACACTCAAAACTTTACCTTGATGAGAAAGAAGTTGGGTAGCTTGTGCCCAAGGTAGGCCATGATGATAGTAAAAATGTCAGGAAACAAACAAGAAGTCGTCCAAACTGGCCAATGCTATTTATTATAAAACGTTAGCGCTTTCGGGTGATACCCTTCTTCAGACAAATGTTACATACTCTAAAACAGCATTATATACAAGTAAAATATATGACAATTAAACAATTAAGTTTAAAACAACAAATCACTGCTTGCACTTTACCTGCCTTCTTTTTAAGGCTGGTTTTAAAGGGACAGCGTTATTTATTCCTGGTTGGCTATCAGCTGCCAATTGTATAATCCACTTTCACTCAGCAAACTCTGTATTATTTACAATATCACCCTCCCTTTTTCCCATTTTTAAAATTTGTAATACCATGAAAGAGAAAATGTGATCTAGATGTGTGGAAACATGTTCCTTTGTAAATGGAGTTATTTTATACACCCCACCACCAATAAGAAATATGTATTTGAGTTTTATGCCGATTGTCATACAGAAAATGTGATATACTTGACACAATGCAAATCATGTCCTAGTTTTTATGTTGGGAAAACTAACTGTAAGTTAAAGACAAGAATCTTGAATCATTTGTCATCTATTAGACTTAAGGATGAAAGAAAGGCTTTATACCAACATGTGTCCACACATCTAGATCACATTTTCTCTTTCATGGTATTACAAATTGTAAAAATGGGAAGAAGGGAGGGTGATATTGTAAATAATAGAGTTTGCTGAGTTAAAGTGGATTATACAATTAGCAGCTGATAGCCCACCAGGAATAAATAATGCTGTCCCTTTAAAACCAGGCTTTAAAAAAAGGCAGGTAAAGTGCAAGCAGCGATTTGTTGTTTTAAACTTAATTGTTTAATTGTCATATTTTACTTGTATATAATGTTGTTTTAGAGTATGTAACATTTGTCTGAAGAAGGGTATCACCTGAAAGTGCTAACATTTTATAATAAATAGCATTGGTCAGTTTGGACTTCTTGTTTGTTTTCTGACATTTTTACTATATTTCTGTGAGTGGAGTCCTTAAAGGAAGTAAAGAAGCTTTTGGTTTAGTAGGCCATGATGATGATTTGATCCCCTAGCTGTCATGCTGTACATCTACAGTACAACACAGTGGGCAAAAGTAGTTTATTGGCATGCCTATGGGAAGGACAGAAGTGGAAGATGGCCACAACAAATTTGATTTGTACTGGATGCAGTATGGCTGTCTCAGTGTGGGCCATCTTTTCTTTAGTGTGCATTCTTTAAAGAAAATTCCAGCTTCATATACCAAATCAGTCTTTATGACAGCTGCAACAGGTTCTGACTGAATTTTTTTTTTTTTTGGAGGGGGGGGGGGGGGATAAACTCTTGGCTAGGCTTATAAGGGCCCAAGGGCCATTAGCCTAGTAACCTCCTATGATCCTGTGAGGTAACTTTCACAAGGCATGTTACATTCTAAGTAAGTAAAACAATAAAGAATGTGCACAGAAAGCCTGTCGGTAAATTCAGGTAATTACTGGCTTATTCAAATTGGTAGCATTTAAAACTTTTCTTTGTCAGTATACAAAGCTGTTCTGGCAGTAATGAATGATCTTTTTTATAAGTAGTGGAAGAGTCTGTTTAGCTCAGCATTCCTCAGTTTGTCTGGTTCCATAAATAGTGGAGTAATCCACTAGACATAATTCTTCCTGAAAGTCATTTAGTAACAGATTGTGCTGTAGGAACTCTTTTGATCTAATGACTGTAGTTCCATCAGATGAGATTTTCTTAATGTGTTTTACTTATTTTGGTCACCATTGCTTGGATCACAAATGCGATGGGAATGCATTTTGCAAGGATAGTGCCTTTGCTGAGATCAAGTTTAGGTAAATCTTGTACGAGTCAGTTGATGCTGGACCTCGTTAAACTTCAGAAAATAATTTAACTTTAGACCCACAGCACAGTAAAAAAGCTGACTTTTAAGAGGACAAAAAGCATAAACGTGTCATTATGTAGTTGGGCCGTGTAGTGTTTATGGTCAGAGAAAATTGAGAAGATGCACAAAAAGTTTGTCAATAAAGTTTTCAGATACAGAAGAAAAAAAAAACATTTTCTTGTTTAGAAAATGTGATGTAACGAAGGAGCTCTCTTTCGACATCAAGGAAGGTTTTTATTTCACTCCTGAATGGAGGATGACCAGTTCAAGTAAGACTTTGACGTCGTCCTTTTAACCCTCTGCATCTGTTACTGTCGCTGCTCATACTTTAATAGATACAGCTGATGACCAGTATCTCTTCAGTGAAGAAGTAGAGTTCCATGAATGATCTCTCTGGAGCATAACCCACATCACTCACTGCAGCTCTGTGTGTTAATGGGGGGGGGGGTCTATATAATAACCGCGAAACCTCACATACGCGAATACGGAAACGTTGACAAATATTGATCGAACCGCAAAAACACCGAACGTCCCGAACCGCGAAATTCAAAATGTTGAATCGGCATAGTTGGCCAACCCCACCGCCCGCTACGTACTACCTACCCAAACAAAATAAATAATCCACATACATACACTTAACAAAACCTTAATTCTAACCCTAAACTAAAGCTTACATATATTACTGTGTATGCACTTACTTTAACCCGCACCCTAATCCTAAGGTCCGTAACTATTGCACAACTACGTTAAGGAGCTATACCCAAACACAATAAATAATCCACATACATACACTTAACAAAACCCTACTTCTAACACTAAACTAAAGCTTACATATATTACTATGTATGCACTTACCTTAACCCGCACCCTAACATCCGTAACTATTGCACACTTACCTTAAGGAGCTATACCGGAGAAGGGCCAACTATGACGATTCGACATTTCGAATTTCATGCTTCAGGACGTTCTGTGTTTTTGCGGTTCGCTCAATATGTGTCAACATTTCAATATTTGCGCAACTGCAGTTTTGCGGTTGTAATAGGTAACCGTTAATGGGTCCTGGAAATTCTGGAGCTAAAGACAAGCAGTGCAAGAGATCTTGATTACAAACTCCCTTGGATTCTCAAAAAAAAAAGACATGAGAGTAAATGCCATTGGAGGAGGCAAGGCTGCCAGCATTGGCATCATTTGAAACCTCCAGCCCAGAAAGACATGATCCTTACAAAGAGTCAGGGAAGACTTGTTGAAGTTTATTGTGAACCCCAGGCTCTGAAGAAGAGAAATGGTAAAATGAAGATTTTGCAAAAGGACCTCTGGAGATGATGCCTGAATCAGCAGGTCATCCAAATAAGGAAAGATTTGGATCCCTTGAAGCCTGCAAAAGGCAATCACAAGAGCAAGGTATTTGATGAACGCCCTCAGGGCAGTAGAAAGGTCAAAGGGCAAAGTACAGAACTGAAAATGCCAGGAAGCAACAGAGAAATGCAAAAATCTCCTGAAAAGAGGATGGATCGGAATATGGAGATAAGCATCCTTGAGGCCCAGAGACACCAGAAAGGCCTGAGGGAGCAATAGAGGAAAAAGGGACTGAATGGACAACAAAAGGAAGGCACCTTCAGAAAGGTGTTCAGATGGGAGAGGTCTACAATAGGTCTCCAAGTACCTTCTTTTCTAGGCACTAGAAATATTCTTGAATAAAACTCTTTCCCCCTTTGGGACACAGGCACTTCTTGAATAGTACCGTGAGACAAGAGGTCGCAAAGAACCTCTGGGAAAAAAGGAAGCTGTTCCCGAGGAGGCTGAGGAATGCCCATAAAAGGAGGGCAGGAAATCCAGACCATGAATTACCCTTGATGAATGATGATTGACAAAACTCAAGAATCCTGGGAAATTCTGAGCCAAACAGGAAGAGAAAGGCAAAGAGAAAGAGGAATATGGCTGGGAATGGGTGGATAGTCAGACAGTACCTGCTTTGTCAGGAAAGGAAGGCCTAAGAATCCCTGCAGCCTGAGTGGCCTTAGCAGGAGAAGTCTGTTTACTACCCTTTTTACCTTTAGAAGGAAGGCAAGGCTGGCTTAAAAGGGTAGTTCCAGTGAAATTTAGGCACAGGAGAAACAAAGACATGCTTAACCTCCTTTAAAGCCTTCCCCTTGTCCTAAAGAGACTTAAATAAACCAGTAGCCACTTCACCAAACAAGAGAGTATTATCCAGAGGAGCATCCAGCAACTTAGCCTTAATATCATCAGGCAAAAGTTGAAGCCGAAGCTATGAATTTCTCCTCAGAACAGAGACAGAAGCAGCAGCCTTTGAAGAGGCATCTGCAGCATCATAACTACATTTGATAGAATGACAAACTACCTGAGAGGAAGTCCCAAGTAAAGAAAGAGCAGAAGATTTACCCTTGGGTCTGGAAGATCAGAAAGAACCTGACAGGCCTGAGAAAGAAGAGCCAAGACATACCTAGAGATATGGGTCTGATAATTAATAGCCCTAAAAGCTAGGGTAGATGAAGTATAAACTTTCTTACCCAGCCTATCCATGGTCCTACTGTCCTTGTCAGAAGGCAGGAACATGGACGAAGGAAGCAATTGAGATGAGTTATCAGAGGCTACAGACACCACAGAGTGGTCAGCAGCAGGACATTTAAACAAAAAGGAGCATTCCTCAGGCACCCTATAAAACCTGTCAGACTTACTGGGAGCAGGGGTAGAGAATCTGGCGCTTTAGAGGCAGTGGAAAAAACATCCAATAAAGCAGGTAAGACAGGACGAATGGTCACAGGTTTAGGAGATAACATCTGTAGTAACTCATAGTACCTCTTATGGATATCCAAAACCTGGGCACAGTCCCACTTAAAAAAGTCCATCATCCTAGAAATCGTGTCCCCAAAGAAAATTTCCTCAGAGGGAGTATCTACAGTATGGGTATCCTCCTACTCAGACCAGTAGTCTAAAAGAAAAAGAATCTGGGCAGAATATGCAAGGGAGTCATCATCAGAATCCACCTCAGAAGAATGTAGTTCTCTGGGCCTTTTAGGGGAAGAGGCAGACCAAAGAGGAGCAGGAGGTTGGGTTGGGAGGGTGGTGTAATGGTTAAGGTGTTTGCCTCACAAACACAAGGTGCAGGGTTTGAGTCTCACAAGGGATAATTGGCTAGGCTTAAAATGACTCGCAAGAGCAGTTAGCTTAGTACTAAACTATGAACCTATGAACTGAAACCCCTTGAGGCGGCCGCAATGACAGTAAAGCATTAAATAACCCTTGAGTAAAGGTCTGCTACTCACTTTGTGGATCCCTAGGAGCAGAAGAAACATGGTTAGTTTTCTGTTTCTTTTTTAAAGGGACAGCCATCCTGGAAACCTGAGAAAGCCCAGACTCAGGATGGCATTCCAAAACCGCAGTAGGAACCTCTTTCCTAAAGAGAAACTGCAGAACCCCACTAGACCCTTCGGAAGCAGTCAACTGTGGTTCCCTCTGAATGCCCAAAATGGACACCTGCAAAGCCTCGTCGGACTTGTTGCCTGCCAGATCCTCACCGGCCTCCAACCCAGATGCGGTAGAAGAATCTGACAAAACAACTGGGTGAGCCTCCAGGTGCATAATAACCTCAGGAGAAACTCCAGGCAGAGGCTGGACAACAGAAGATTCCGGTCTTACTGTATGCACCTTCTTCCCAGATGGCTGACCCTCTGGGTAGGAAGTTCCATCCATAGTACCAGCAGCAAGAAGCTTAAGTTGCTGGTTCTCAAGGTACAAAGAAAGGGAAGAAAGCCTACTCTGAAGAGTTTTGAGACAAATGGAACAGGACATATGGTCATGAGCAGCATCAAGGCAAAAAAGACCGTTATCAAGGTGGTCTTTATGAGGAATCAGTCTCCCACACTGGCATTTACCCTTCCTGGATGATGCTAACCACAAACAGCAGTAAACAAACAGAAAAAGTAACCAAAAACCCAACTGGGTACTTATCTGCAACTGTGAGGACTGTAGCAAACAGGAGTAAGCAATAAACAGAAAATGGTAAAAAAAAAAAACTGATGTATGCAACAGACCGGCGGTTAAAACAGCATTTGGAATGGCGGCAAAGAAGTTCTGAGGATGGTACGCCTGAACGTCACCTTTATGCTCTACCTTACGCAAGGAGTGTGCAGTTGACGTTCAGCATACCTTAAAGCAATGGTAGACTTTAGTAAACTGGCCAGACGGAGGTCTTAATGGCAGGGAATCATATTAGTAAGGAATACTGCAGCAGTGAATGTAAGGACATCACCAAATCTTTTACAGTGACTGAAGGTGTGAACAGGCCCTTTGCACTGCCAGAGAATGAAAACTGCTATGCAATCTCTCACATTTTAATACGAAATCTGCTTTGGGCATCTGAAAATATGGGACTCCAATATTGAGGGGCTTTGTTAGTCATTTTAAATGAATTTAAAATGCCTTTATCCTGCATTCCTTATTGCTGTTTCATAATAAACTGTCTTTCCTTTTCAAGCCTTTGTCTGCATTTGTAAAAATGGGATTCATTTGTTGAAATATTCCCAGACGTGACAGTGAGAGCATTTGCGAATTTTGTTACTGGGAAATATTTCTTCAATATGTGTCTGGATTATTGCATTGTGTGGCTGTAAATGGAAGCTATATTTACCTTTAGGTTATTATGTTGCTAAACATTTCCATTTATAGTGTTGAGTATGGTATGTTTTTTTTTTAAATCAACGACTGCCCCTACCCAGATACATTTTAGTGAAAGTAGAACCACTTTGGAACGTACCTCTTTAGTGGCAAGTTACCTGCTTTTGTTTTTGAAGCCCAAAAAGAATGTGTGAATGAGTTTTCTTGTCTCCTTGTAGTCTAAACCTAAACCTAAACTGAAGCATTAAGAGCCTGAAAAGGAAAGTGCCAGGAGAGTGTCCTGTCTATCTGCATTTGTCAAATATTCTTATTTTTATTTATTTTATTTTACATTTGTTGACTGGGATAGTCCAACTAGATGCATGTCCATTTTCAGCGGAGGCCTGGGGAGTAAAGCTCCAAGTTAAGCAGTTAAGATTACAGATACAACATTACATATTGCAAATACAATATTTACAGTGATTACATATGTAAACAAGTTATACAAATTCCACAGGTTAGAGGTAATCCCTAGTGTAAATCGGGATTAAGTAACACAAAATTTGAGTTAACAGTTTTTACTCATTCTAGAGGAGAGTTAGCCAGGCTTGATACATTGACATAGCCAGTTAAGTGTCAGATGTTGTTTGAGTCATATCTTGAATTGACACAAGGTGGAAAGTAAAGTAATATCACCTGGGAGAGAGTTCCAGGATCTGCCTATAGAGTTGGCAAAGAGAGAGTCACTGGCTGTGTTATTAATTTTGCTAGTCTGAATTAGTAGTCTGTTAGAAGATCAAAGTGGTCTAGGATTGTTATAAGGGGTGATAATATTTTTAAGTGCAGGAGTATTGTCCGGATTATAGAGGATTTTATAGGCCATAATCAGTTGGTTATACTGGATTAGGCTGGGTAGTTCTAGCCACCCAAGCTGGTTTAGATTGATACAATGATGTGTCCTAAATGGCAGCCCAGTGGCAAATCTGGCAATGTGGTTGTAGCAGATTGAGCGTTTGTTAAGGACAGACTTGTTTAAATTAGAGAGTAGAGGGGATGCATACAGAAGAGTTGAAATAAAGTAAGAGTGAGCTATGGCAATTCTAGCAGGAGGGGGTTAGAAAGGCTTTTATTCTGTAAAGTGATCCTAGTTTTTTATTGATGGTTTTGATGGATTGGTTAACATGTAGGTCAAATTTTAGATTATCTATGATGACACCTAGTAGTTTTGTAGAGGGGTCAGGGGAGATTATTGTGCCATCATTTGCTTGTATGGTAAAGATGAATACAGTAGACCCATGTGTTAGTGAGAAAAAAAACATTTTAGTTTTTTTGGGATTTAGGATCAGACGATGATCAGAAAGCCAGTTTTCTATTGTGTTAAAGGTGGTCTGGGTAGCTGACCATAGCTCTGTTGGAGATGTGGCCGAGCAGATCAGGGTGGAGTCGTCAGCATACTGGATACAGCTGACTTTTGGGATGACAGTATAAAGGTCATTAATGAAGATGGAAAACAGCAGGGTCCCTAGTATAGAACCTTGTGATGCACCAAGGGTGTTAGGTAGGAGGTTAGAGAATTTGTTTTGCCAAAGGACAGCCTGCAGTCTCCCATTCAGAGAGGACTGAAACCATTGAAGGGCTTTAGTATCTACACAGAATGTCTTCAGGGTGTGGATTAAAAGTTGGTGATCAAACATGTCAAATGCCTTGGAAAGATCCAAGAAGAGGGCCGAGGATATATAATTATTGTTGCGATTATAGTTTATGGTGTTGGTGAAGGCTAGGAGGGTTGAAGTAGTGCTGTGGTGAGTGGTCCGAAGCCATGCTGGGTATCTGCCATAAGGTAATTCTGGATTAGGTGGTGCATCAGTTGTCTATGAATACATTTTTCCATAATCTTTGCAAGTGGAGATAGTATAGCTATTGGCCTATAATAGGATAATTCAGTAGAGCTGTATAATAGGATAATTCAGTAGAGCTGCCTCCTTTGTGAAGTGGGATTACATAGGATATTTTCCAGATGGTGGGGATTTTAGCTTCTGCAATGGTTCGATTGAGATGGGGTAAGCAATAGCATCAGCTGCTTTTTGTAGGTACTCAGCAGGGAGTTGATCAGCAGAGATTGTTGTGGGTTTTAATTTTTTTGATCAAGGTACGAATAAATGAATTGGTGACTGGTTGGAAGCTGAACGAGAGTTGGTTTCTAGGGGTGGTACCTACAGGGTTGGGGGAGCTAGGAGATAGTGGGCTAGCTAGAGCTTGAATTGTCTCAGTAAAGAATCAGTTAAAACTGTCTGAGACATCCTCAGGGGGTTTATCAATGGTAGCAGCGGGGATAGGGGTTGAAGTTTGTCCAGGATGGAGTAGTTTAATTAAACTTGCCCAAAACTTCTGAGGGTTATTTTGATTTAATTTCTGTAAATTACAGTAGTATTGTTTTTTGTCTTGTAAAATGGATTTTTTAGTCTCGTTCCTAGATTGCCTATATTTAATGTGATCTTGGGGGTCTTTAGTAGTATGCCATAAAGCCCATGCTTTGTTTCTAAGGGTTATTTTGAGTTTGGACTCTCTAGAAAGCCGTGGCACAGCTTTTGCCTTTGTTCTTATTGAGCGAACAGGTGCATACGAATCAAGGATCTCAAGGAATTTGTTGTTAAAGTATACAACTGCTTCCTCTAAGGGGAGGTGTTTTAGAATAGACCATTTACATGAGTTTAGTTCTTGTTGGATTTGGCAGGGTTAAATTTTTTTTTTGGGGGGGTTAATGGCTTTGTGCTTAATTATATAGGTGAGAAGGTGATCACTTAGGTTATCAGGGAGGGTCCCAGAGGTGTACAGTTGGGGGTTACTATTTATGAGTACCCAGTCAAGTATGCTTTCTTTTTGGTTAGGTTTACCTATCCTGGTAGGGGTATTTATGATTTGTGTAAATGCATGCAGGTTAATATGGGTGGTTGGGGATTCTGAGGAACAGGTGCCCCAGTCTGTTAAAATCACCGAGTATATTTGGAAATATTCCAAAATGCATAGCAAAGGACATATTAAATTATTTTCCATTTATTATTATTATTGAATTTTTGTTCTGTGGGGACAGACAGAAACAAAAAAACTACAAATAGTCTATCTCCAGTCACTCCATTGCTAACTGCTGATATAGCTTTGCACCTCCTCAAAAAACAAACTAAAAAAAAACTTATACTAGCTCATGATTTTTTTCTGTTATTCTTTTGTAATGTCTCTGGTCGTAATACTTTTTTTGCTTCAGAAACTAACTGAAATGTCAGAATTCGTTTTCTTGGGAAATCTTTCGTCTGACCTTAGTAAGTCTTTATGTAAAAGCTCAAAACACCATAAGAAAAGGCCAGTGTTATGCAAAGGCTAGTGTGTTCAGTAAAAAAAAATATATACTAAAGGAGTTACACTGGTTGAGTATCATAAAGGAAGGAAATTATTTGGCAATGGCTAAGTCAGGAGATATTGAGAGGTTTGTGTGCAACCCTTGATCAAGAAGAAGTAAAACATTTATTTTTGGCTAGGAGACTAACCTTTTGGAGCATTTTATGGGAGGGTAAAGTTATAGCTCTTAGTGTACTAAAGTAGTACATGGCAAGAATACTGACAAAATGTACCAAAGAGGTAGACATAAGTAAATGGTATCATTATCACTTCAGCAGCACTGCTTGACAGGCGCACAGGGAACATTTTTGGCTAAGTTTATATAGGCCCCAGGGCCGATAGCCTAGTACCTACCTATGAGCCTATTATACTTTTGCATCCATATTCTGTGAACCCGGTACAGCAACTGCTAAGAAAACAACATGGCAGAGCTAACAGAGTTCCCCAGTACCTGAGAAAACATATGAAAATGCCATTTAGATGGATGGATAGCTTTAGAGATCAATTTAGCTGTACACAAAGTTGGGAAAATGTACCAGGTGGCATTTGCTAGGGTGTTTCATTGACTGTGATTACTCAGGGGGTTTGTGTAGGCTGTGATAGCCGATTTATAGCATTTATAAAAAAAAAAAAAAAAAAAAATATCTCTTGTTTTCCCGCCTTACTAAGCTAGAATAGTCCAGTTTCAGAGCTTGCTGATCCCTGGGCTTTGTTTGCAGTTCCTGTTACTGAATCTTTACCTAATTTGGAACAGAGGAGGTTCCCTTGCTTACCAGTGGGAGTGGGAAGCATTGAGCTGCCTGTTGGTCCAGTTTTGTGAGGTTTCAGCCAGTAACTTGTAGTTTATTGGTCGTTTTGGGCCAGTTCCTAGCTTCTTTCAGCCCGAGCTGCCACTGTTGCACACTTAAGCAGATTTAAACTATTAGGGCTACCTAAATTACACTCTTCAAATTTTCCCTTAAAACTACCGTCCTCAAACTATACTACTGATCTAATCAGTATCTTATAACTAAAAGATCATCTCTACTTGACTCCAAGTAGACTATTCTCTATCTGTTAAACCTAGCACTTGCTCCTACAGTACTTATTACCTTGATACGGCACTCTTGTCATAGATAGTACCCAAAAAGGCAACCCCATTTCTCGGTCACCCACATCCCCGAATCTTTTTAAAGTTTTTGTCTATCCTTCTAGCATGTCGAGGGATCAGTTGCTAGTGTCCTCTCCTGCTCAGCTGGTGAACCTGGGAATATTGAGGCAATGTTACAATTGCCTCATGTACACAGACAACCCTCTCCTCTTCCCACAAAACACAAATACATGCGAGAGATGCAACTATACGGCCAAACTGGAGGCTGAGCTCTCAACATAGGACTGGCAAGACCAGTCAGGAGGAGAAGGTTACCACACACACTATAGACCCAGTCTCACATAGTACCATTACAACCTCAAATCATACACATAAACACACAAAGACATACGGAGGCTCTGATCAAAAATCTACCAAAACAGCAGAGGCCACCAAAGCAGACACCCAAACAACCACCACCTCAGAACACAACACCTGCAACACATAGACCTCACAGTCAGAGTGTCAAACAGTCACAGCCCTTAAGGCCAAACACAATGCCAAACACACTAGTCATTGGTGACTCCATAGTCAGACACACTGACGTCCCGCTCACCAGACTGAGTAAGGAGAAGGTCACAGTAAGCTGTCTGTCGGCGCTAGAATCCGCCACATAACGCAAGCACTCAGGTCTCTCAACAGCAGGTACAAATATGACTCAGTCATTGTCCACGCTGGTGTAAGAGACATTGAGGAGCTCTCTGATTATGTAGCCCAGGCAGGTATGACCCTGACCTTGAGCAGTATCCTACCTTCACCAAGAATGATGCCACAATACAGAGATAAGATGATCAGCTTTAACAATTGGCTTAAACACTGGTGTCATTCAAAGGGGATCCAGTATCTGTCTGCCTGGGATGACATGCTGGACAAGCCACGCTGCATAAGGGACGCCTTGCACCTGTCACCCTGGGATTCCGGATATTGGCAAAGGCTCTTGCCACCCCATAGTGCCTTTTTAGGCAAGGCTCAAATTCTAAACCTACCACCCTAGAACACAAAAAAAAAAAACTAAGGGTAATGCTGCTCAATGCCAGAAGTCTAAATCTCAAAATGCGGCCCTTCTTAGTATGGAGAACATCGATGTCTGTGCTGTGACAGAAACCTGGTTCAAGGCTCCTGAGAGCACCAGCGCTATCAGGTTTTACCTCATATCATCCCCAAAATCCGGACAATACCAAGAAAGGAGGAGGGGTATCCATATTCATCAAGGACACCCACACCTCAAGACTGGTGGCAACGCATGATGCATCGGAGACCATCCAGGTGCAATTAACAAGACTGCTCTGCAAATTGTAGCATGTTACAGGCCACCCTCACAAACTCAGGAACCTCACATGGCCTTCCTGAAAACACTAGAGGGATAAATGTATCACCAAACACCATCATACTAGGTGACTTCAATTACCCTAATATAGACTGGGAACACTACTCAAGCCCAAACACCCTAGCCCAAAAGTTCCTGGAATTCATAAACTCAAATGCCATGGAACAACTAGTCACCATCCCCACAAGAGGAGATAACATACTTGATCTCATCAACACGAACATGGGAGCACAATGTTCAACACCGAAGTATACCCCTCACTGGTGAGATCAGATCACAAACTAATCTCTGGAGGTGCTCATCCCACCCCCCCCTGAAGTAAAAAGACCACAGTAAAGAACTTCTCAAAGCCGACTTCACACTTCTAAAGACAAGTGTGGTCTCCTTTAAGGCCCGGAAAACAGTACTCAAGCCGCTGAATCACTTACAAATGCCTTCTACCAGCACCTGCAGGACTGCATGGATAAGGCAATCCCAAGCAAAACAAAGACTCTTTGTACCAAAGGCAAGCCCAGTCTGGTGGACCCCAGCCATAAACAAACTCTACAACAAAAAGGAAGCTACTACAAGATAGAGCAAAATCCTTAAAAGGTAAGACACCCTTGATCACTATAAGTAAAAACTAAGAGCTCTCATAAACTCATCCAAAGCAAATTTCGAGAGAAAAATAGCTAAAGACTCAAAAGACAATCATAAGGCCTTCTTTAGCTATGTTACAAACCTAGGAGGAAACTCCCAGATATGCTCAGAACTAGTTCAAAATGATGTGAAGATTACTGATCCTACAGACATTGCCAACATACTGGCTGACAGGTTCAGTGCAAACTAAAGGAGAGATATCTATACCAAACGATTGCAGCCCCCAAACATCTCCAGCGCCCAGTGAGAACTGCTCTCCAAAGCAAAAAACACAGCATCCATGGGACCTGATGGTGTCCCCGGCTGTGTGCTCCACGAACTCAATGAGGAATTAAACCCACTGCTAGGACAGCTGTTTAATCAGAGCCTTACCTCTGGAGTGGCGCACTGCAACTGTGGTCCCACTTCACAAAGGCGGTGCCTCCACCGACCCTGGAAATTACCGGCCCATTAGCTTGACAAGCCTTATCTGCAAAGCCATGGAGAGGATCATAATGGACCTCATAAATAAAGACATAGGGAATTTGCAGACTTTGGATCCAACCCAGTTTGGCTTTGTCAAAGGCAGATCATGCCTTTTAAACTTGGTTGACTTTTGAAACAGTCACCAAAGCCATTGATGAGGAAAGGCAGTCCATACAGCCTACCTCGATCTGGCTAAGGCCTTCGATACAATACCGGTATCATTGAAAAACTCATCAGCTTAAATGTTAACTCATACATCACAAGATGGGTTGCAAACTGGCTGAGTGACAGAACCCACAGGGTCAGAGTTGCTGGCGCCATGTCAGACTCAAAGCCTGTCACAAGTGGTGTCCCACAGGGCTCAGTCCTGGGCCCACTCTTGTTTGGCATCTACTTTTCAGTACAAGCAAACACAGGAGGGTTATGGCTGACAAAGTTTGCAGATGACTGCAAACTAGGCGCCATAGTAGAAAACACATCTGACACAGATATCCTTCAGAAGGGTCTCACAGACGGATAACTGGTGCCAGAGCCACGGCCTAAAGTTAAATGCCAAAAATGCATAGTCATACCCTTGGGAAAAACAAGGTTACCCCTAGCTACCAAATAGGTGGCAATCCACTGAGCACAGAAGAAGTTATCAGGGACCTGGGGACCCAGGTTGATAGTAGTCTGTCATTCGACACCCATGTAGCTAAAGTAGTCAGGAAGACCTTCTACATTGCCCACCTTATCATGAAGGGATTCTCATCTAGATCAAGGAGGTCATAGTCTCCCTTTACTCATCACTCATCAGACCAATGATTGAGTACAATGCCCCATTCGAATGTATCTGACACCGACACTTGCAGCAGCTGGAGAGGCCACAAAAGTTCCTCACCAAAAGGATAAAGGGTCTCAAAAATCTGTCCTATGCTGCCCGACTGAAAGAACTCCAGCTCTATTCAGTCGCTCAGAGGTGACCTTTGCCTAACATACAAGGCCATGTCAAACCCAGATTTGATGAATATGCTTCACCTCAAAAATCTAGATCCATCAGAGCCACAAGGCGGAGACTTAAACCTCGACACGGCTATTAATAGGACTGCTGGAGGGATAGATTCATCACCCAAAGACTCCCTATGCTGTGGAACAAAATCCCGGTACATGTGAGGCAGAGCACCTCGCTGGCCTTGTTCAAGAGAAATCTTGACCAATGGATGGGAGATCGCAGATATACCCCAGGGATTACCTCAGTGTCACTGCTCGACAGAGGCACAGCAAAATAATGGGTATAGTTCCCCATACTAAAGGGGTGGCGTAAGCCACAAAACGATGGGCTAGGCTTGTAAATGCCCTCGGGCAGATAGCCTAGTATGAACCTATGAACCTATGAACCTATGAACCTATAAAATAAATGGGTGGTCGGTCACCTTTTTCGAGGACAATTACAAGTCACAGCACCTTCTGCCAGTGTTTGTTCCTTATCTGTCTATCATAGTAGTGGATGGTAACTATGTTTATCCCGCTTGAAATGTAAGGTTAACCATGATGTCAGTGTGGGAAGCACACAGCTGTAGGTGTCCCAAATTTCTTGTTGGTTGCCTGCAGCGGACCCCTTACAAGCCTGCACTGTAGAGATGGCCACATAGTGCATTATCCCTAGCCCTTGAGAGTAGGCCTAAAAACACTTTGTTCCTCCCTTTGTATTACTGGGTTTAGGCATCCTAAGCATCTATCTGCCATGACATGCTGGTGCACAAATGTGCTGGTCCCTCTGCACTGTTGATTTGGCTGTATTAGTACGTTCTACTTTGTTGACAATTCTTTATCATATTTCTTGTACTTACTGTCATGGACTATATCCTCAACATGAGTACAGACTGTTTGCATTCTGTTTCTTCTAGCCTGTTGAGCTCGCACTTACAGATTGTATTTGATAAGCAGATCTGAATAGCACTCCTTTGTTTTTTCGGTCTTACTGGCAATCTTTTTTTTTCTGAATTCAGTTCTGTATACCACAGTAAATTTTTTTTTTTTCAAAAAAATATATTGAAGCTACGAAATTTCTTCTTCTTTTCCCCTTTGTAATCAGAAACAGTAGTCTAGGAGATGTATTCTAAATACATTAAGAAGACCCAGACTGCCAAAGATAAGATAAATTGACATATTTAAAATTGGTTCTGCTGTAGTCACTCAGTAATACCTATGCTCCTACTGTGAAACAGCAATATTTGTTAGTGTTGTTGGCTGCTGTTGAGCATACCCTGCATTAGGAATATATGAAAAGCCTTGCATTCAGCCATAATTATTTGCTTTGCTTAGTTCACCTGTTTATTTTTGTGAACCAAATTAAGTCATCTGATACTAACCTAACTGGTTCAAAGAGCACAACAGCAGCTATACAAAAAAAAACAAAACAGGATGTGTCCAAGTATTCTGTGAACAGTTTGAATCCCTACATACCCCAAACATGACATTGATCCCTCTTTAATGTTCATGACTAGACGCTTATTTTCAGATAAAGCAAGATATGCTGTAGGACGTCTTCTCCGGCCTTACATGTCTAATGCATTGATTTCTCTTTTTTTTGACCGTGTGCCCCTTAGATGTGTCTGTCTGTCTGTTCTGCTCCTGTTCTTTGTGTGTGTATTTTCCCCCTGGTGCTCAGTGGTTTGAGCACAACCTTTTCGTGCTAGCAGTTCTTCTATATTATGTTGTTAAAATGAGTTACTTGCAAACTTTCCATTGTGGCTAGGAGAGTAAAGCCATTCCAGTGCTCCCATTACAGACCAACAGTGACGCTGGATGTCAGTATGTGCATGCAGATCAGAAATGCAATTTACATGTGCAGCTTAAATTAATGTAGCATCTTGGTAAACAAAGGCTCTCTGCTTGACCTCCTTTTTTACATCATTTGAACAATTTGGTGTAGCCCTAGTGTGGAGCACACTTGAATTTATTGTTGTTATCTTGTCATTTGCTGACTGCAGTACAGTCACAACCTCTGTGTTTAGGTCCATTTTTATGTACTTGGCCTTAATCATATCTGTTTGGTGTTAGTATTCCCAGCCTTCAACTTCAGTTTCAAAGCTATTTAGGTGAGAGACTAACTTTTTGGGGCACTTAATTTAGATACATGTTGCTGTCCTTGTCTGCACTGCCTGCATGACATTTCAACAGAAGTTTTGACCTACTTCTAATGAAATGTTTATTCTTTTTTTGTTTCTTATTAGTGGCTAAGAACTACAGAATTTATCTTTTGTGATAATGGTCATATCTGGGAATGCATTTTTGTCATTTCTTTTAATCAGTCTCATGTATTACTTTTCCACTGGGGTAGAATATGGACTTGCGTCTGCTGTTATCAGTGCTAAAGTGTCCATACCAGAGACCGACATCCTTTCACCCTCCAGTTCTGTGTCAGATTTGCCAGTTTTCAGTCATACTAGTTTGACTTGTCTTTCATTGCCAATAAGAAGAATGAAAAAGTGAATAATTTTACCAAACACATGAAGTATGATGTTAACATCTTAAACAGGAATACTATACTTATACAAACTGTTCTGTTTTGCACAAAAGATCAAACTCACCTTGGAGTTCACTTCAGTCCCGAGCTTCAAATAAACTACAGGAAGTGGCAAACCTAGTCCCTCTTCAGAAACAGAGTAATAACACACCTCTGAAAAACTTCTGAAATGAAGCCTGCAGAACAATTCACCTCAAATCCAGCAAAAGAGTAATCCAAAAGAGGCAAAAGACTCTTGGAAACGCTCCAATAAAAATTTATTTAAGCCAAAAACCTTATAGCTTTTCATACGTGACTCATCACCAACTTCTTCAGAAGATTTAAAATATCACGCCACTAATGTGACAAGTTTAAATATTTTAAAAAAATATATCATGTGATCAACACGCTCTCCATAATTCGAATTTGGAGTACAAATAGATTTTAAATTAAGCAATGAACAAATATACAAATATAATGACTTATCTAATATGTTTACAATTTGTCACATGAAGTAACTATTTGAACACACTGAAGCCGAAGCTTCCATTACTAATTACTATGAACTAAAAACAACGTACAAGCAAAACTGCTATTAAACTGCTAACTTATTATTCCACAAAATATCTAAATACAACCTGAAACAAACTTGTTAAATAACAACTAAATTAAAATAATAAATTCAAACCTTATAACCTATATTTAACTCAAATGATGAATGAACGGAAAACAAATGAATATATAAGTATATATAAATAACTAAACGGAATTCTACACGGTAAAGATTCCCATAATCTTCTATCTTTCCAAGCTTCTCAATTTTAAAACGCTAGTGATAGACAACATACTATTTAAGCCCGGAAAGTGATAGGCTTCAAGCTCTAACTGCCACATCAATTCCTTAACTTCCAACATCAATGTTTTTCGGACCCCTCCTACTGTCCAAAACCATCTGGTCTATGACCATGAAATTAAATTCATGGTCGGGGTTCTCCTTGATATGCTTCGCCAATGCATTGTCCATTTTTTCTTTTTTGATAGCATATAAATGTTCATATAGGCACTCTTGTAATCTCCGGTCCGTTTTGCCTACATAAAATACAGAACACAAGGAGCATTTGGCCAGGTAAACCACATGTGCACTTGAGCAATTAAATCTCCCCTTGATGTTATATTTGGTCTCTCTGACCATAAAGTGGGTACCTGCTTGAACATACCGGCAGTATTTGCACATGCTACATTTAAACATACCAGATCTAACCACAAAATTTTTGGGTTTCATTTCCAACATGTTCTTTACATTTGGGCCTCTCCTGTTGGTCACTTTTGGATAAGCCCCTAACTGGTTAAAGCCTTGATTATCCAAAACAAAAAAGTTCAACTAGGAAAGAAAAAGCAAATCCACTGTGTGCAAAATTCCGTCTCTGTGTCTTGGGAATTCGCCCCTATTCAACGCTCATACCAGTCCACAACACCTTCAATGAAACCAAGTAGAAGTAAACAAAAGTTTATTGTAATGCCAACAAACAAAGAATGGTTAAGCGCTTTCACTTGAATAAAACAAGCTTCCTCAGAACACCGTAGCTTGCATCACAGTTGCTTAAATAACATTTTTGGCGCCAAATTTCAGTTTGAAAATTTAAAGCTATACACACATCTTATGACCATTATTCTCTGTTCATAAAATATTAAATGACATTCATATCATTTCTAAAAACAATGTTACATGTAATATGTATTGATAAAGTGAACAAGTTAAACTGAAAAAATGTTAACAACAACATTTGAATCAAATCAAAACATGTTTAAAAACATATAACAATGTACCTTATAAATAGTTAATTTTAAGACCAATAGTGGTTTGACAGAGTGTCATTTAAACCTGGTATAGTGGAAGCATCCGTATATATTTGCCACCAAAATTCTTTATATAATAATAAATTATTAAAGTCACCCCCTCTGTTATTGGTGTGCACAATGTCCACTATACCAAAATTAAAATAATGTTTATCACCATATTGCTTAATATGTTTATACAAAGCATTTTTTTCATCCTTCCTTCTGATGCTATAAAGGTGAGTATATACATTTGTTTAAACTCCTTTGAGTCTTACCTATACAGAATCCTGAACATGTTCTACAGATGGCAATATACACCACCATTTTAGTTGTACAGTTGCCCCCACAGAATTTAATTCTAGTGTGTTTGTAATTGTCCAATTTCACACTATCTCCCTGAAATATAGTGTGACATTGTTTACATGCCCCACATTTTGCAGTTTTCATATGTTCTGTCTTCTTAATGAAGATACCCTTCTCTAAAATAGATTTTATATTAGCCCCTACCTTATAAACAAACCTTGGGCATTCACCTAATATAGGTGCTATATCTTGATCAGCAGATGTTATATGCCAGTTGTTCATCAAAATCTTCTTAACTTTACCTGAATACATGCCAAATTCCAAAATGCAAGATTTACCAAAAATGCAAGTTTCAGACTTCATATCATGCAATGTATCCACAGTCGAAACAATAGCTGTCCTATATTTTTCACCCAACAAAGGCTTGTACTGGTTACCCCATTTCCTCACAACATAATTACTTACATTTTCCATAACTCTGACATCATAGCCTCTGTCCTTAAATAAGGAAGTTATAAATTTCACTTCTTCCAACATGTCCTCATACCGTGAGGTCATCCTAACTGATCTAATAAGCTGACCCTTATATATATTCGTGAATTGTTTCTTCGGATGGTAGCTAGAATATTCAAAATAACTGTTCAAAAAAGTGTCCTTTCTGTAAATTTTGGATTTAAACTCATCCCCTATTTTTGACACAAATGTGTCTAAATAAGCCACACCATCGTGACTGCTAGAGGAAGTGAATTTTAAAAAATTGCTGCTACTGTTGATATATTGTAAAAATAATGCTAGCTGTTGTTCTCCACCATTCCAAATCAAATATATATCATCAAGGTATCTGACGTAATATTTTATGTATGTCATAAAGTGACTGTCTAAAACTGTCCTCTCTTCCCATTCAGGCATGACCAAGTTGGCGTATATGGGAGCACAAGCTGCTCCCATAGCTACGCCTTTGGTCTGCTTGTAATATTCTCCCTCAAATATAATGTAATTGTGTTCAAGAACCAGGGACATCATATCCGTGAGAAGACAGATGGTGTCCCATTGGATGTCTGTATGTTTTCTTATACTTGTAGCAAAAGCTGATAGACCATCTTCTTTAGGTATACAAGAAAATAAATCTATGACATCAGTAGTCACAAATATCAGATTTGAACTAGATAGGTAAATAGGATACTGTTTCAAAAAATCCCATGAGTCCTTGGCTATGTGTGGAATAGTGGCATATATGTGTTTCAAGTAGGTGTCAATAACCTTACCTATATTAAACATCTTAGACCTACTCCCTGATATAATGGGTCTAAAGGGCGGTTCATCTATATTCTTGTGAATTTTAGGAATACCCACTATAGAAGCTAATACAGGAAGTTCAACCTTAATATAAGTGTAGATGTCATTACTGATCCTGTTATCTAGTAAGTATTCTTCAATACATGTGTCTATTTTTCTATACCCTATGTTGATCTCATTCAAGGACAACATAGAATAATTTCCAGAATTATGTAGTAATTCATGTGTCTTACAAGTATATAAAAACTGTCATAGATGACTGCACCCCCCCCCCCTTATCTGGTTTCATGATTCTGATGTTACTAGCACATCTTAATTCCTGTAATACCCTGCTCTCTTCTTTTGTTAAATTAGAACTAATCTGATGTCCATCAATTTGTCTATCCAACTTATAAATCTGTTTAGTCACTACTTTATCAAAGATAGAAATGGTGGGGTGCATAGGGGGTATATATGTACTTTTCTTTTTGACTACTGGGATGAACGGCTCTGCATGAGAAATGTCACCCACTGTTTTTTTGTCTTTAAATAAAATAGCCAGATTAAGCTTTCTCACATATCTTTTTATTTCACAAATACAGTCCACTAGGTTGAATCTTTTGGTGGGAATAAATTTAATCCCCTTAGATAGTAGATCGAAGTGTCCAGTATTTAAAATGTAGTTTGTGTAGTTGTATATATTAAAGTTCCTGTAGGTGTAAGTAACACCATCCTGTAGGATACCTACATGATCATTACTGGACTCATCTATTGTCTCAGTAACAACTGAACCAGAATTTAACGTGGGGTCCTTGGATATGGATGGTAGTGAGGGTCTCTTCTGTAACCCCTCATCCACTTTCTCTCCCTCCCCTTGTGTTCTCCATATAAAAAATCATTAGCATTTCCATCAGAACTAGATTGTTTATATGTATTTACCATTCCTATCTTTTGGTCCCCCCTCACATACTTGGGGTACTTATTGTGATCTTTTTCCCATATATATGCTGTACCTCTTTTGTATTGGTCCAAGTCCCTGTATAGTTTTTTCATCTTACGTTCATATATTTTTAAAATATTAGATTCAGCATAGGAGAATTGTTTGACATACAAATTCTCCCACTGGGGAAAAAGTAAGTCATTTTTAATCAGAGTATTTAATTCTTCCACCTCCTTAATTAAATAAACCAGCTTCTCATCATTAAATTTCATCAACACAGACATATACTTAAAACCACATTGGTCAAATAAACTATTAAAATTTAACTTAACATTTTCAGTAATATTCAAACCCATAGGTAATTTAAAAAATCTGAGTCCCATCGGGACTACCTTTAACGCTATACATCTGGAAAGATAGGCATTGTCCAGTTTAACACTGTTTATTAGAACCAACTTTTTACCCAAGTCATATATAAAATCCTTTAAGGTACCTTTGGACTTCTCCTTTGAAGTGTATCTTTTGTCACTGATCTCTGTAGTCGGGTCAGTGTCAAAATAACAGTTCTTATCAATAAATGTTTTAAACAGATCTGAATTTACATGTTTCATATGTTTACTTTTGCTGTTACCACTAACATCAACATTGTCCATCATACCATTGTCAACAGTGTCAATATTAGTGTCCATACCCTTTGCTGTAGTGCCATATGTATCCAAACCCTTTGCTGTAGTACCATAAGTGAAATGTGACTTCATTCTTTTAGGCTTAGTGCCTATACGATAAGCTTCTTCATTGACATCACCAAATGAGAAATCAAATGTGAAGTCAGGAGTACCAATTTTACCACTACTCCTTTGAGAGCCTGCTAAAGAAACAGGAGGTATGTCCAAAGAAATAATGTTTGTACTCCCAGTGTTTGCCATAACAGTACTTTTACAGGAACCCTGTCCATTAGCAATGGTTGTTGAGTATGTCGACAAATTGGACAGTCTTAAAGCATCTTCTTCACAGTTAGTGTTCCCTCGACCAGTATCAGTAATACAATTCTTGTTGTCACGGCTATGTTCTACCTCTGAACTGTGGCAGTTATTTTTCCCTTTGTGAATATCTAAGAAGGAGCTGCTTAGTTGATTAAGTAGGGTAGTAAACTTGCTTACCTCTCCCCTCAGTTCAGTCAATTCAGCTTTCACCGACTGATAATCCTGGTGTGCAGTCAATTCAGCTTTCACCGACTGAAAATCCTGGTGTACAGGACTGTGTAATGAATTATCCAAAACAAGGAAACCCCAATTCTTCTTGATGATATAAGCTATTTCTCCTGCATCTACATTATAAGTAGTAATAAAACTGCAGGAGTAAGCACTGTTAGAATGGATGTTTTGTAGTGGCAAAATAGGCTCAGAGGCAGACTGGCTTAAAATGGGTAGGTATATGCCATTTTCCCTCTTGATGCAAACCTCTTCACACATTTCCATAATCAGGTTATCAGGATAACCCCTATTAGTAAAAAGATGTTGGATAAATCGGCATTCCTCTTGAAAGTCACTATCCCTCGACACCATTCTAGCCGCCCTGACCAACTGGCCTTTGATTAGCGATTTCTTTTGATGAATTGGGTGGTTACTGGCAAAGTGCAGATAAGAGTTGGAAAATGTGGTCTTACGATGTATCTTAGCTAGATAACAACCCTGAAATGTGTCCTTAAACAACTCCACATCTAAGTATGTAATCCTATCCTCCGAGAAGTTTGAAGTAAATTTCAGAAATTCAGTGGAGGTGTTAAAACTTTCGACTAGAGAGTCAGCCACTTCCTTATCCCCCTTTAGGATAAAAATATCATCCAAAAATCTGGTGTATAATAAGGCTTTTTCTTGTATTATATCATTGGGAAATGCAAATTCCTTTTCCCAAAAGGCCATCACCAGATTGGCCACACTGGCCCCACAGGGGGATCCCATAGGTACCCCTATCAGTTGGTGGAACCATCGATTATTGAACGAAAAGAAGTTACATGTTAAAATAATGTCCAAGAGATCCCTAACCATTAAGATTTCTTTGGTTGGTGCTTGTTTGAGACTCATGATCGCTTGGATCCATTCCACCATCACATCATGAGGGATAGATGAATATAAATCTATCACATCGATAGTTAGGAAGTGGCTGTCTGTGCTGAATGGTGTTTTGCCAACTCTAGCCAAAAATGACCATGAATCCTTTGAAATATGCACTTTGCTGGAAACATACTTCTTCAAGATTGTATCCACAATCTTGGCCGCAGCATACGTCATGCTCCCTCTTGCACTGACCAACTGACGCATAGGGGGGTCTTGGATGTTCTTATGAATCTTTGGATTTCCGAAAAGAACTGGTATTTTTGGATTAGGTGTAGAAATGAAATTAAACACATCCAAATCAATAGCCCCACCAATAAACATATCCTCAAAATAGGAACCAACTCGAGCTATATTGATATTTAGCTCGTTTCTAGATACCTCTCGATATGTATCCGAGGCCAAAATTGTTGACATCCTGTTGTTGTAATCAACGACATCCATAGCCACCAAACCATCCCCTTTATCTGGCTGCATGACTCTGACCATAGAGTTACATAATGAATCCAGCAAAAACTTCTCCTCCTTGGTAATGTTGTGGTTAACAACCCTTCTGGAGTTTAATAAGAATCGAATATCCAAATCACACAACTGTTCAAAAATATTCAAAGAGGGATGTAAAGGGGGATTATAAGTACTAGGTATATGGAAGGGCTTGTTTGGGGTAGGATGGTCCCCCAATAAAAGATGTAAATTAAGCTTTCTCACAAAGAGCTTTAAGTCTAGCATAGTTTTAGCCACACATGCCCTCTGAGTTGGTATAAAGGATAAACCCTTGGCTAAAAAATCAACCAATGGTTGTGGGAATACGAAGTTAGAATAATTAAAGATTTTTAAATCCTTCCCCGTGTTGAATATTATTTCATACTGGGGTTGATCCACAGGTGTAGAATCATTCATAGACCCATTCAATTCCTCCTGGTCCTGTATCTGTTCCTGTTCTTCCGGTTCGGTGACTGCTGTGATGGTGAGGCTGGGTTCCGAAAATTTAAACTCTCAGATTCATGTGGGGGGTTAGATGTCTTAGCTTGTAGGGCTAAGCGGTCACTTCTTCTGACCTGGCTTTCTTGGTCTGAACATCCAAGGGGTACTTCAAAAGCTTCATCTTGATCTTGGTTAAATGAATTAGGACCAGAATCATGAGTCCCACTCGGGCCCTCCAGGGCTCTGGTAGAAATCCCTTTAAAATTGCCTTGGGATTTAGGGGGTTTAGGATATGCCACCCCATCTTTATAAGCTTTGATGTCCCTTTGGAGTTTCTTGATTTTTGTGGCAGTAATTTTAGCTATGTATTGATCAATACTCGTGTAGACCCGCTCATAATCATATTTAGACCTCAAAAAGTTCACATCCTGTTTGATCACCTCATCTAATTCAGTTATCTCTTCTGTCAAGATGTTAACTGCCTCCTGGTAATGTTTACTAATTAAATTAAGAAGTTCTGTTCCATGTTTATCGAAAAGAAGGAGAAGATCCTTATGAAAGGTAGAACCCTCTTCAAGTCCTGTCGGGTACTGCCAGGAATGGAGACCCTTGGGTACTATTTTGGCATGCTGGCATTCTCCAAAATAGGCCACCTCCAATTGTAATTTCCTGAGTTTGATTAATTTTTGGTCGAAGGCATTTAATTTTAGAGGCAAATCAGTGCCTTCTAAAAAACTTGGATCAGAGCCAAAACCATCATTTAAGTTATGCGATGGGAAGGGGCGTTTCAACCATTGATTTAAATTATGCTGCGTTCTACCCTGTTCCGTCCCTGTTAAACTTGGAACATTGAAGGGTACTGTATCCCTTTGGTTATTCTGACTAAAGTCAACACGTTTAACAGTTGCTCCGGCCCCTTCCCCATTAGGGTTATGTTGTAATAAACTGATGTTTACATTGTCCGCTGGTCTACCAGCTTCTGTTCCGTTGAATAGACACTCCCAAGTCCCATTATGAAATAATATTCAACACGGTGAAGGATTTCAAAATCTTTAATTATTCTAACTTCGTATTCCCACAACCATTGGTTGATTTTTTAGCCAAGGGTTTATCCTTTATACCAACTCGGAGGGCATGTGTGGCTAAAACTATGTTAGATTTCAAGCTCTTTGTGAGAGTGCTTAATTTACATCTTTTATTGGGGGACCATCCTACCCCAAACAAGCCCTTCCATATACCTAGTACTTATAATCCCCCTTTACATCCCTCTTTGAATATTTTTGAACAGTTGTGTGATTTGGATATTCGATTCTTATTAAACTCCAGAAGGGTTGTTAACCACAACATTTCCAAGGAGGAGAAGTTTTTGCTGGATTCATTATGTAACTCTACGGTCAGAGTCATGCAGCCAGATAAAGGGGGTGGTTTGGTGGCTATGGATGTCGTTGATTACAACAACAGGATGTTAACAGTTTTGGCCTTGGATACATATTGAGAGGTATCTAGAAACACGCTAAATATCAATATAGCTCGAGTTGGTTCCTATTTTGAGGATATGTTTATTGGTGGGGCTATTGATTTGGATGTGTTTAATTTCATTTCTACACCTAATCCAAAAATACCAGTTCTTTTCGGAAATCCAAAGATTCATAAGAACATCCAAGACCACCCTATGCATCAGTTGGTCAGAGCAAGAGGGAGCATGACATATGCTGTGGCCAAGGTTGTGGATACAATCTTGAAGTATGTTTCCAGCGAAGTGCATATTTCGTAGGATTCATGGTCATTTTTGGCTAGAGTTGGCAAAACACCATTCAGCACAGATGGCCACTTCCTAACTATTGATGTGATAGATTTATATTCATCTATCCCTCATGATGTGGTGGTGGAATGGATCCAAGCGATCATGAGTCTCAAACAAGCACCAACCAAAGAAATCTTAATGGTTAGGGATCTCTTGGACATTATTTTAACATGTAACTTCTTTTCGTTCAGTAATCGATGGTTCCACCAACTGATAGGGTTACCTATGGGATCCCCCTGTGGGGCCAGTGTGGCCAATCTGGTGATGGCATTTTGGGAAAAGGAATTTGTATTTCCCAATGTTATAATACAAGAAAAAGCCTTATTATACACCAGATTTATGGATGATATTTTTATCATCCTAAAGGTGGATAAGGAAGTGGCTGACTCTCTAGTCGAAAGTTTTAACACCTCCACTGAATTTCTGAAATTTACTTCGAACTTCTTGGAGGATAGGATTACATACTTAGATGTGGAGTTGTTTAAGGACATATTTCAGGGTCGTTACCTAGCTAAGATACATCGTAAGACCACATTTTCCAACTCTTATCTGCACTTTGCCAGTAACCACCCAATTCATCAAAAGAAATCAATAATCAAAGGCCAGTTGGTCATGGCGGCTAGAATGGTGTCGAGGGATAGTGACTTTCAAGAGGAATGCCAATTTATCCAACATCTTTTTACTAATAGGGGTTATCCTGATAACCTTATTATGGAAATTTGTGAAGAGGTTTGCATCAAGAGGGAAAATGGCATATACCTACCCATTTTAAGCCAGTCTGCCGCTGAGCCTATTTTGCCACTACAAAACATCCATTCTAACAGTGCTTACTCCTGCAGTTTTATTACTACTTATAATGTAGATGTGGGAGAAATAGCTTCTATCATCAAGAAGAATTGGGGTTTCCTTGTTTTGGATAATCAAGGCTTTAACCAGTTAGAGGCTTATCCAAAAGTGACCTACAGGAGAGGCCCAAATTTAAAGAACATGTTGGAAATGAAACACAAAACTTTTGTGGTTAGATCTGGTATGTTTAAATGTAGCATGTGCAAATACTGCCGGTATGTTCAAGCAGGTACCCACTTTATGGTCAGAGAGACCAAATATAACATCAAGGGGAGATTTAATTGCTCAAGTGCACATGTGGTTTACCTGGCCAAATGCTCCTTGTGTTCTGTATTTTATGTAGGCAAAACGGACCGGAGATTACAAGAGTGCCTATATGAACGTTTATATGCTATCAAAAAAGAAAAAAATGGACAATGCATTGGCGAAGCATATCAAGGAGAACCCCGACCATGAATTTATAGGTTCATAGGGTCATAGGTTCATACTAGGCTATCTGCCCTAGGGCATTTATAAGCCTAGCCAGAATGTGTTTGGCTTTCGCCACCCATTTTAAATTTATTTTGCTATGCCCTTTTTCGAGGTTAGTATACTGTGCCTCTGTCTAACAGTGACACAGAAGTGATACCCGGGGTAAACCTACGATCTCCCATCCACTCATCAAAATTCCTCTTGAAGAGAGTCAATGAGGGACTCTGCCTAACCTTGACTGGGATTTTATTCCAGAGTGAAGGGAGCCTCTGGGTTATGAATCTGTCCCTCCAGCATGTCCTATTTATTTCAGTGCTGAGGTTCAAGTCTCTCGAGCGGGTAGCTCCATGAGATTTTGATTTTCTGAGGTGCAGCATGTCCATTAATTCCGGGTTGGACATGGCTTTATACGTCAGGCACAGATCACCTCTGAACAGGCGGTATGCCACTGAGTAGAGCTGGAGTTTCTTTAACCGGGCAGCATATGGCATCTGTTTGAGCCCTTTGATCCTCTTGGTGAGGTACTTTTGGGGTCTTTCCAGTTGCTGCAGGTGTCTGGTAAGGTACATCCCAAAAGGGGCATTGTACTGAATTATGGGCCTGATGAGGGATGAGTAAAGAGGCACGATGACCTCCCCTGATCTAGATGTGAATCCCTTCATGTTTAGGTGGGCTATATAAAATGTTTTTCTAACCACTTTGGCCACGTGGTTGTCAAATGAGAGATTGCTATCAACTTGGGTCCCCAGGTCCCTAATTACTTCTTCTGTACTTAATGGATTACCACCTATGTGGTAATTTGTGGGCACTTTGTTTTTGCCAAAGGGGATGACTATACACTTTCTGGCATTTAGCTTGAGGCCATGGCTCTGGCAACAGTTGTCTGTTTCTATGAGGCCCTTTTGGAGGATGCTTGTGTTGGCTGGAGAGTCGATTATGGCGCCCAGTTTGCAGTCATCTGCGAACTTGGTCAGCCACAGTCCTTCCGTGTTGGCCTGTACCTCCGAGAAATATATACCGAACAAAAGAGGTCCCAGGACTGAGCCTTGTGGGACACCACTTGTAACTGTTTGGAGTCTGACATGGCTTCTGCAATTCTAACCATATGGGTTCTGTCCTTGAGCCAGTTTGCAATCCATCTAGTGACATAGGGGTTTATATTTAAGCTGGAAGCTGGTGAGCTTATCTATAATGCCCGAGTGGGGTATTGTATTGAAGGCTTTTGCGAGGTCCAGGTAGGCTGTGTGGACCACCTTCCCCTCGTTAATGGCCTTGGTGACTGTTTCAAAGAAATCAACCAGGTTTAAGAGGCAGGATCTGCCCTTAACAAAGCCAAACTGGGTAGGATCCAGTGTCTGTAGGTCCCCAATATCTTTATTTATGAGGTCCATGATGGATCCTTTCCATAGCTTTGCAGACCAAGCTAGTCAGGCTTATGGGGCAATAGTTTCCAGGATCTGTTGAGGCACCACCTTTATGGAGAGGGACCACTGTTGCTGTACGCCACTCTTTGGGCACATATCCTGTAGTAAGGCTGAGATTGAACAGTAGTTTTATGTTTGGGTTTAGCTCTTCTTGGAGTTCATGCAGGATGCAGCCCAGGACACCGCCTGGTCCCATTGATGCTGTGTTTTTGCTTTGGAGAGGGCAGCTCTTACCTGAGCATCTGAGATGTCAGGGGCAGCACTCTGCTGGGATAGATATTTGCCCTTTGGTGGGAGGGGAGAAGTTTGTGCTGAACCTGTCAGCTAGGATGTTGGCAATGTCTGTGGGTTCAGTGTATTTGTCATTTTGGACTAATTCTGAGAATATCTGGGAATTACCACCCAGGTTCCTAACATAACTAAAGAAAGCCTTGTGATTATCCTTAGTGTCCTGTGCAATTTTTGTCTCAAGCTGGCCTTAGACAATTTTATGAGTGCCCGAGTTTTTGCTAATACTGATCAGTGATGCCTTCCCTTTTTGGGATTTTGCTCCATCATTTAGTAGCTTCCTCCTTCTATTGTATAGTTTGTTTATGGCTGGGGTCCACCAGACAGGACGTCTGCCTTTGGAGGATTGGGTCTTGGTTTTATTTGGGATCGCATGATCCATGCATTCCTGAAGGTGTTCATAGAATGCATTTATAAAGGATTCTGCAGTCTGGGCTGTATTTTCCACAGGCCAGGGGCCTTTGAAGGATTCCACCTCGGTTTTGAGGAGTGTGAAATTTGCTTTAGAGAAGTTTTTCACTGTGCTTTTCTGGGTGGGGGTCTTCTGGCATTTCATGGTCATAGACCAGATGGTTTTGGACAATAGGAGGGGTCCTGAAACATTGATGTTGGAAGTTAAGGAATTGATGTGGCAGTTAGAGCTTGAAGCCTATCACTTTCTGGGCTTAAATAGTATGTTGTCTATCACTAGTGTTTTAAAATTGAGAAGCTTGGAAAGGTAGAAGATTATGGGAATCTTTACCGTGTAGAATTCTGTTTAGTTATTTATATATACTTATATATTCATTTGTTTTCCATTCATTCATCATTTCAGTTAAATATAGGTTATAAGGTTTGAATTTATTATTTTAATTTAGTTGTTATTTAACAAGTTTGTTTCAGGTTGTATTTAGATATTTTATGGAATAATAAGTTAGCAGTTTAATAGCAGTTTTGCTTGTGCGTTTTTTAGTTCGTAGTAATTAGTAATGGAAGCTTCGGCTTCAGTGTGTTTAAATAGTTTCTTCATGTGACAAATAGTAAACATATTAGATAAGATATTATATTTGTATATTTGTTCATTGCTTAATTTAAAATCTATTTGTACTCCAAATTCGAATTATGGAGAGCGTGTTGATCACATGATATATTTTTTAAATATTTAAACTCGTCACGTTAGTGGCACGATATTTTAAATCTTCTGAAGAAATTGGTGAAGAGTCACCGATGAAAAGCTATAAAGTTTTTGGCTTAAATAAATTTTTATTGGAGCGTTTCCAAGAGTCTTTTGCCTCTTTTCGATTACTCTTTTGCTGGATTTGAGGTGAATTGTTCTGCAAGCTTCATTTCAGAAGTTTGTTGTGTTAATTTTGGAGACACCTCTGAAAAACAGCAAGTCTTTACTGATGCAGCATGAACAACAAATGGACATTACTGGAAGCATGGATCTCTTCTCATAAACCTTACATTATTACAATAACTTAAACTTGGGCAAAAAATTATTTCTGCCCCTCTACATTCATATAGGTTCATAGGTTGGTACTAGGCTATTGGCCGTAGGGCCTATACAAGCCTAGCCATAACAATTCCCTGGATATTTCTTCCCACAAGATTTACTTCCCTGGACCCTTGTCTAGCAGGGCGACTGACATGATCCCTGGGATGAATTTCCTATCTCCCATCCAATCGTCAAGGTTCCTTTTGAAGAGGGCCAAGGAGGCGCTCTGCTTGATATGTATGGGCAGTCTATTCCAGAGTATGGGGAGTCTCTGGGTCAGGAACCTATCCCTCCAGCATGTTTTGTTCATTGTGATGACGAGGTTTAGATCCCTGGAGCATGTGGCTCTGAGGGATTGGGATTTATAAGTGGAGCATGTCCAACAGCTCAGGGTTTGACATGGCCTTGTGTGTGTTAAGCAGAGATTGCGTCTGAGTAGACGATATGTGTTAAGAGAAAAAGTTTTAAAAACATACTGTTATTTGTCTTTTTCCTGTTCTTGCAAAGTGAACATGTTATTTGTTGGGATATGCCTATCAAAAATGGGCCTCATCTGTGAACAAAATGCAGCATTGCTTATGAACCTGAATGATATCTGTTTTCTGCATTTCAGAATAAAGAGATTTGGTTATAGCTCAGTGAAGCCTGGGATAAGGACGCACGGCTGAGTAAGAGTTAATTTACTGGGGCAGGCTGTGTGTCCTGGAAAATTTGAGCTACCGTTGCCGAATTGAACATTTTGTACTTCTTGAACATTCTGTACTAGCTGTGGGTTTGAGGTAATTTGTGATAAACATGTTTATCCTATATGTTTTTCATAGCCAACTGTCAACGGTCAGAAATGTAACAAAAAGTTGTTTTGCTTGCAGTATAAAAGTTGATATCAGTAAACAAGTTGATCAGGTCAGAGGAGATCAGATCAGTCCAGACCGGACATCTTGGCCAACATGCTGTGTAATCTGGTTAGCTGCTAATAAAGGAAAATTCATTGCCTGAGGCAGATGCGACTCGTTTGAATTTTTTTCTTCTGACATTTTGGTCCTTCGGACCGGAAACCTCTACAAAGATACGGATCAGACCGACAGACTGAAAAACCTGTGCAGGTGAGGGTTTCTCATCTTAAGATTCCCTTGACTGAAAGCCCTCCGACTGATTTGTCATTGAAAAGAGGCCGGCCGCTTTCTGATCCCTATCTGAGGGACGTTTTCTGAACGAAAAGGGGAAACGGAGTCTCATCTGGTTCAGATTCCAGAAATGAAACCTTGTTAAGCGTGGCACCTAGGGACTGGGTGTGCATCCGAATTGTGAAGAGAAAGAATTGGTCATCCCCCAGGTGGGAAGGCCCATACCAAGTACTTATCTCGACACCTACGGCTGTAAAGATCGCTGAGAGGACTTCGTGGATTCATATCACCCACTGCAAAAAACTCAAGGCTCTTCCTTCTGCCATTGATATTGGTCAAACTCCACCGGACCTCTGAGCGCAAAGTCTGGCTACAAAGGGGGATTAGCCCAATAGGGGTTAGTTAGTCTCAAACCCAGTGAAGAAACCAACGGCTCGAGGTAGTCCTTAGGGAGGATGACCATGTTCAACTGGTACTTGAACTGTCACATGATGATGATTTTGGTGGCGAAAGTAAATATGTCCATACGAGAAGGAACAGTTGCAAGAGAAAAAGGAATGGTGGTGCTGCAAGCGCAAACAGGTGTTACTACTGTGTTTAAGGTGAAACTTTGTGAAGGAATTTTGGACTGTTCTAAATGGAACAATAATAATTTCTTGACTCATGCAAAATACTTGTGCAATAGAGACTGTATGTCCTGGTCAAGTGTTTGGTGGTCAACAGATGTGAATGGATGGGAAACAAGTGGTGCAGTGATACCAGAGAAAGATAAAAGCAGGCAACAAAGAATAAAAATTGCGCATTTCCAAGGTACCGGAGTAGTTACTATAACCATTGTGTCACCACAAGAAAGTGATTCAGGAGTTTATGGAATCGGAGTGTCTCTTCCAACTAGAACTGATCCTTTGGGGACCCTCCAACTTAAAGTACAAAGCCATAAGAATGCTACAAATAAAGCAGATTTTGCCTTCACAAAAGAAGAACAATTGTTACTTGAAACGGGATTCATACACCATAATGAATGGTTATCTTGGGTTAGATATAGTACCCGAGAAGCACATCGTGAGAACTGTATTTCTTGTGCTGAAGGTAAACAGCAATTAGCAACAGTCCCATTGATGCAAGATGAAGGTAACCTAACGTGTCTGTTGAAATTATTCTTCAACAAAACTGAAGATAAATGCAAAGATGAAACTCAGCGTTTTCCGGTCATAAGCAAAGTTGAGAAACCGCCTGCAGCGATTTCCTATCCAGGTTCATATATGTGCATTTCCAGAGATGGCACAGGGAAAAATTATGGCAATATGGGACAGAACTATTGCAATGTTACTGTGAATGGCAATGGGAATCCATTTCTGGAGAACCAAACTCATAGTTTAGCAGACGTATGGTGGTTATGTGGAGACAATAAACTCAGATCAAGGATTACGATTCCCTGGAAGGGAACTTGTGCACTTGTAAAGTTAATTTTACATTTTCCCAGTTCCAGCAAGCAATTTCGTAAGAGAACTCGAAATAAAGCCGAAGTGGTTGAGTAGGAGAAAAAGAGAGGCACTGAAGCAATCTTTCAATAACGGTGTCTACATCGATAGCATTGGCGTACCAAGAGGCATACCTGATGAATACAAAGCAATAAACTAAATAGCAGCTGGTTTTACATCCATCTTTTTCTGGATTCAACCTAATAAGAATGTGGACTGGATCAACTACATTTACTATAACCAGCAGCGTTTTGTGAACTATACCAAAGATGCATTGAAAGGAATTGCTGAACAACTGGAGGCCACTTCGCAGGTGGCATGGCAGAATCGAATTGCGTTGGATATGCTCCTGGCCAAAGAAGGAGGAGTTTGCAAGATGTTTGGGACTTTCTGTTGTACATATATTCCAAACAACACTGCGCCTGATGGAAGTATCACTCGAGCTTTGAAAGGTTTGGAGATGTTATCCGAAGAATTGGCAGAGAACTCTGGGGTAAATAATCCCTTTACAGATTTTCTACAAGCGTGGTTTGGAAAATGGAGTCATCTCATCAGCAGTTTCCTGGTGTCCGTTGGAGTCACTGTGGCTATTGTGGTGGTATGTGGTGGTTGTTGTATACCCTGTATCAGAGGTCTTCTACAAAGACTGGTTGATACTGCTGTTACGAAGACGATGTACCAGCAATTGCAACAGACTGGTGAAAGTGAATACATTGAAATGTGACTCTTTGCAAATGTTTTTGAAGTTTAAAAATTTGTCTTGCCGATGAAGTAATGTATGCAAAGAAAAACTTAGTTTTTACCATATATTGCTGAAATAAAAGACAAATAAAAGTGTTTTCAGGGGGGAATATTAAGAGAAAAAGTTTTAAAAACATACTGTTATTTGTCTTTTTCCTGTTCTTGCAAAGTGAACATGTTGTTTGTTGGGATATGCCTATCAAAAATGGGCCTCATCTGTGAACAAAATGCAGCATTGCTTATGAACCTGAATGATATCTGTTTTCTGCATTTCAGAATAAAGAGATTTGGTTACAGCTCAGTGAAGCCTGGGATAAGGACGCACGGCCGAGTCAGAGTTAATTTACTGGGGCAGGCTGTGTGTCCTGGAAAATTTGAGCTACCATTGCTGAATTGAACATTTTGTACTTCTTGAACATTCTGTAGTTGCTGTGGGTTTGAGGTAATTTGTGATAAACATGTTTATCCTATATGTTTTTCATAGCCAACTGTCAACGGTCAGAAATGTAACAAAAAGTTGATGTCAGTAAACAAGTTGATCAGATCAGAGGAGATCAGATCAGTTCAGACCGGACATCTTGGCCAACATACTGTGTAATCTGGTTAGCTGCTAATAAAGGAAAATTCATTGCCTGAGGCAGATGCGACTCGTTTGAATTTTTTCTTCTGACAATATGCCACAGAGTATAGCTGGAGTTTTTTTAGATGGTCAGCATAGGGCATCTGCTTTAGGCCTGTGATTCTTTTAGTGAGGTATTTCTGCGGCCTTTCCAGCTGTTGCAGATGTCTTGTGAGGTACATACCAAACGGGGCATTGTACTCTATATTGGGTCTAATGAGGGATGAGTACAGTGGGACAATGACCTCCTTTTTTCTGGATAAAAAGCCCTTAGTGATGACGTGTGCCACATAGAAGGATTTCCTGACTATTGTGGTGATGTGGTTTTCGAAGGTGAGACCACTGTCCACCTGTGTCCCTAAGTCTCTCATCACACTTTCGGTGTTTAGTGTACTGCCACCTATATTGTAATTCATGGGTACATGTTTTTTCCCAAAGAGGATAACTATACATTTCTTGGCATTAAGCTTGAGCCCATGGCTCTGGCACCAAGCATCTGTTTCTGTAAGGCCCTTTTGTAGACTATCCACATCATTTGGAGTTTCAGTAATGGCTCCCAGTTTGCAGTCATCTGCAAACTTTGTTAGCCAGAGTCCCTTAGTGTTGGCCTGTGCTTCAGAGAAGTAGATGCCAGACAAGAGCGGTCCCAGGACTGAAGCCTGAGGTACTCCACTTGTCATTTGTCTGGAGCTGGATTTGGAGTCGGCTACTTTTACAGTCTGGGTTCTGTCAGTAAGCCAGCTGGCAACTCATCAAGTGACGTAGGGATTTATGCCCAACTTGGTAAGTTTATCTATGATTCCAGAGTGGGGGATGGTGTCGAAGGCCTTGGCGAGGTCCAAATAGGCTGTGTGGACCGCCTTACCCTCATCCACAGCTCTGGAGACTGATTCAAAGAAGTCAATCAGGTTCAGGAGACAAGATCGGCCCTTCACAAACCCAAACTGCGTGGGGTCCAGTGTTTGAAGGTTGCCAATGTCTTTGTTTATAAGTTCCATTATAATGTGTTCCATGCCCTTGCAGATCAGGCTCGTCAGACGGATGGGACGGTATTTCCCGGGATCCAATGTGGATTCCCCCCTTGTGGAGTGGGATAACTGTAGCTGTGCGCCACTCAGTGGGCACGAAGCCTGAGGTGAGGCTATGATTTAACATGATACTTAGGTGAGATGCCAGTTCATTTTGTAGTTCATGTAGTACACAGCCCGGGATGTCATCTGGTCCCATGGATGCTGTATTCTTAGCTTTGGAGAGTGCAGTTTCTACTTGTGTGGCCGTGATTACCAGAATTTGGCAATCTTTTGGTACTGAGATGGGCCCTTTAGGGGGTGAAGTTGGCACTATATCGATTTGCCAGGATATTGGCAATATCCTTGGGATCAGTATATTTAATGCCATTCTATTGTAGCTCAGAGCAGATCTGAGCATTGCTATTTAGATTCTTGACATAACAATAGAATGCCTTGTGGCTGTCTTTGGAATCTTTGGCAATTTTATTTTCGTAACTAGCTTTGGAGGATTTTATGAGGGATCTCAGCTTCTTACTGAGGTTGGTAAGGGAGTTTTTTGCATCCTGGGATTTTCCTCTTCTGCAACAGTGAGAAAACATCCTCCAAACAATAGGCCCTGAATTATATATAGGAAAGGCACCATGCATGATGCATCTAATTAAAAAAGCCAATTACTTAAAACTCTAAACCACACTTCCTTGTCTTCCCAGGATAACAAAAGCCCAAAGTGGATACTAAGGCACATAAAATTAGTCAACCAGCTATATCTGTTTGCTTGGCATCATATACATTTTCCTTCCTCTTCTACAACATTGTTCAAAGCACAATATATTACATGTTTTGCACAAATAGAAATAAAACAGTACTTTATTATGATGTTTTAATCTAAATGCCAATGGTCTAGGGGGCCAAAATTCAAAAGAATTCTAAGGGCCCGGGGCTAAATCAACTCATTAAGCAAACTATAAGACCAAACATCTTAACTGGTACTTGTACAACAATTGATCTTATAATAAATGTAAAGGAAAGATATGTGGACTTATGCATTCTACATAATTCCATAAGTGATCATTCTACACTTATGTCCTCATGGTCTTTTAGAACTAAAAAAGTCCCACAGTCTTAATTACTAGTAGACCCTTCCACAAAACAGGCAAGTAGTATTTGGCAAGTACCTCAGAAATAGATAGCCTCATTATTGCCGGTATCTTTGCAGACATGGCATGTGCCTTCAAGGCATTTAAGCGTACCATCTTATTCAAAATGTTGAACAACTACATTTTGGTGAAAATGCCATACTTTGGTTTAAAAAATACTTGCATGACAGACCATTTCAAATCTTTGCCAGCAACATACTATCCAAAATGGGAACTCTAAAGGAGTCCCAAAAGGCTTTTTTCTAAGACCTCTGCTGTTGTACCCATTTCATAATGACCTCACATAGGACTTACCCAAACATAATACAGTGTGTGTGGAGATGAGATTCTGCTACTTAATGCTCACAAAATACACCAAACATTGCAATCGCAACTTGGTCTCCATTCATCAATCTCTGTAACAGTGTCCACAATAATAAATTTCAAATGCATATCATGCTCTTTATGGCAACAAAATTGGCATTTCTAAATGCTATATTTTTAAAAGACTTAAAAGGGAATATTATACCAAATGTTAAGCAACAAATATATCCGAGTAGTACTCGACTCATTACTAAATTTGAACACTCGCACAGATAACATTACCACCAAGGCCTTATCTGAACTAAAACATTATCATCTCTCGCACCTTCTCACCCCACCTGGAAGGATGGCTTTAGCCAAAAATGTTGTAATGCCAAAGGCTAAATATGCCCTTCATTCAGAACAAAATACAGAAAAAAAATCAATTAGCTGAAAATAAAATACTTAGATTTGCACCTCTAGCAGAATGAAATTGCCAGCACTGCACCTTATATGAGAAGGCGCACCTGCTACTTATTACTAACAGATTTTCTTTTCACCTTAATTCTCTGATTTGCAAAGTTCTACCTCCAGGCTATTGCCCTCCATTTAAACTGTTACTAAATTAGAAAATAAAGCTACTCCCTTAGAGACAGCTAAGAAAGCATGATCATGTTGGCAAGACCTAGGTTTAAACTGGCCACAGGAGAAAATGCAGTCTACTAAGTACGACTAGCTATATGGAACCAGCCCCCTACTAAATAAAAAATATTGAAAATCTTAAATTATTCAGGGGTAAAAAATGTAAGTAGCATCTGCAACAGGAATCTAAATGCAAATGTTTTTTTCAACAATGTATAGTGTTGCAGCGGACATAGACAGGTATGTACTTATTGTGAAACTGGCTTTGTGTACTCACTGTTGATAGTGTTTCAGCTATGTATTTTGTCCATATTTTCTTGACGCTGGCTTTGTGTACTCACTGTTGATACAACGTTGACTGTATATTTTGTACATATGATTATATTCTCTGCTGAAATTGTTTTAATCTGCTTTTTGGTATTGAATGATGTTTTGCTTTCATATCAGCACTGCATAAACATTATTGTTCTCTTGACTTGGGTTGTGGCTGAAAGGGCTCAGTTCACAAGCCCACTTGTCTGGTTATCAAAATTTAAAATAAAAATAATATTAAAAAAATAGGATAATCACTTTTGTTTCAGTTTTAATGATGTTGATTTTAATACATGTTCAATAAACCCATGACACAACACTGTTTTTATGCAGCTTAATTAAAACTGTGGCATCTTCTTGTAATTTTAATATATTTGTTTGTTTTGTAATGACTAATTTACATTTTTGAGTGTATCTTGTTTGTAGGCATGATTAATGCTTTTAAAGCATTTTGATTAACTACATTATAGTGTAATGTTTTACTATACCTTCCCCCTTTAACTTTTTTTTTTAAACTTGTATCATGTGGGTCTCACTGACTGACATGTTACCATTGAATCTTTTCCAATTTGATGATTCTTTGCATTCCACTTCTGAATGAAAATACTGTGAAATTGAGTTTGAAACCCAATTTTCTTGTGGTGGGTGTAAAGCTCCCCATAACCCCTTAGGAAGGAAGGTTCTTATCTATAACCTCTTGCTTCATATAATCTAGGTCTACAAGACCAATGCTTCTTGTGGAGAGGTGTATTTTCCTTCAGCAAACTTTGCTTGTGTTAAGTGACTTTGTGTTTTGCAGTTTTTCAGTGAGATCACCATGAATACCCTTCTTCCATCTCCCTCTTCAAAGTTAATACTTCCATACTCGATAACATTAATTGTGTGTGTGTGTGTGTGTGTGTGTGTGTGTGTGTGTGTGTGTGTGTGTGTGTGTGTGTGTGTGTGTGTGTGAGACACAGGAAAGGCAGTCACAGATTTACCAGCTATGTTCCCTTCTATCCAAACTGTAAAGTAGTTACACCACCACCAGACACTCGGATACCCAATTATACTAAGTGAAATTAATATTAATAAAAATGTTAGTGTTTTGACCAATGCATAAGGCTTTCAGGCATGGTCACAGAGTCACCAAACATACGAGTGCTCTCAAATTTTTATAATATTCTCTAAAAGGACCAGCAACAAAGAAATGTTTAAATATATTTAATAATAAATAATAAAAAATATAAATATGAAATAGCTATTTACAGTAAACACCAGAGTTTCAGACACAGAAATTATTAGAAATAACACAGGTGAACAGCTTCACACAGTTACAGAAAAAAATACTTAACTAATCTCACTATGTTTTCCTGACTGATCTGAAGAATACTATTCCCTTGCCGCTTACTGGAGCAAGACAAGATGATTTAGGTGAGAGATCTTCCTTTGTCAGTTTAGAGGAACAGACTGCCATGAGACTTCTGTCTCACCTAATATTAAAACATAATTTCTGTACAGAATGACATCATATACATCTAGTCATCTGACTTCTGGTTCCCATACAACTCTCCATTGCTAGAAACTGCCAGGATTTAGCACTTACATGTCAATACACACATGAGAATTGGTCAGGGCTGGTGCAGCTCCTGGAAGTCATAAAACAATTATAAACATCTCCTCCTATAGAGACTAACCTTGCTTCTTACAGACAGTGCATCTCTGTCTTCATTTAAAGGTGTGCAATAATATCTTTATGGCCTAGGCCCAGTAATTTATTTTTTTTATTATTTCTTAAAGTCAGATGGATTGAGATTAACCTTTTGTCTTCCAGTATCCTCTGTTACAATATATACATTTAAACAATTACAATAATTTATGTACATTTCTGTTCTGCCCAGCAGGGTGCAATGTTGATATATTTTTAACACAAGCATCTGTACAAATCATTTTGATATACAAATGGCATATAATGCACAAAATTCCAGCTAGCTGTGCTAGTATATGCCACACATCCACTGTCCTACTTCTCCTGGCATAACCTCACATTGTCACAACCAGTACTTGGCTAGATGTGCTTTTTCCATAATTTTGAGAGGTATTTATGTCAAACCTTCAGGTCATTCATTTACTTCTCCTTTCTTAGGTTTATTTTAGAGAACATTAACTTTGTCTTCTTTTAAAAGATTATCTGTAGTAGAAATTACAGTTCCAGGTAGTAAGATATTGGTTAGCTAATTATAGTTACAGGCTTAGCACTGGAAGATGTAATTGCAAATCTTCATGTTTTATTGCTGAACCTTCATCAATTCCCAAGTATTTATACACTCCCTCTTGGTCAAGTTCGTTTATATCACATTCTTGTCCTAAACTGATGTTTTCCTGGTTCTGCAGTTTTCCTGCTTTAAAGGTTACTTTTGCACATTTATCAAGACCAAATGACATTCTAATATCATCTGAAAAAGTTTTGGCAGCCTGCAGCTGTGCTTTCAATTCTTTATCTGATGAGCTATACAGTTTTAAATCATCGACAAAGACAAGATAAGTCATTAGACTGTTGTTGTTTTCTAGGATCCAAATTGTAGCCATTGCCTAAGCTGTTAAGTAAACAGCTTAATGGATTAATGGCAAGGCAGAATAGCAAGGATGGCAGAGAGTCACCCTGGAATATACCCCTTGAGTATTTATCCCTGGGATAATAATCTGTCCTTATCATGGCTTAAATGCAGTGGTCTGCCATTGTTTCATGGTTACTGCAATGTAGTCAATCAGTGTAGGTTGTATCTTATACATTTTTAAGCACTCTTTTATCCATGAATGTGGGATACTATCAAATGTTTTTTTGTAGTCAATCCATGCCATACTTAGATTCTTCCCCTTTTTACAGTTCTCCACTATAACTTTATTTAACAACAAATTATCCTTTGTTCCATATGACTTTCTTTTATTGCCCTTTTATTCTATTCTACTGCCATAACTGAGTTTTCTTCTAAATGACTATAAACTCTGTCTGTGTCAATTCCCCCTGTATAGTTTATACATCATCAGGAGGCAAGTTATTGGTCTATAATTTTTAGGGTAACTTGCAGGTTCACTCTTAAGAGCATTGTTTTGCCTGTTGTTAGCCAGTGTGGTGTCTGCTTGGGGTGCGCATATAAATAGTTCTTACTCATAGCTAAATCCTCGTGCAAAGATGTTAATACTTTTAACCAAAAGTTAGGTACTGCATCTAGGCCTGGGGTTTTCCAGTTAGAGGCTTTTCTTTGTTTCAATCTCTCTGGCTATTATTTCATCCCATTTCATATCTGTACCTTTAAACTTCTTATTCTGTCTTTTACTTCTTCTATCCATTTAGCATCTTTATGTTCCACAGGATCTTCATAGATACTTCAAAATGTATCTACTTTCTCCTTTTTGGTGGTCTTTCAATTCCTTTTACCTTATTTCCCAGTTCTCTATAAAACTTTTTTGGGTCATCAATAACTTGCTTATTTTGCACTTTTCCCTTTATTTATCTGTGTATCTTCTAAGTTTTTCGGCCTGTTCTGAAATTTTTAGTTCTGCCCTGTGGCCCAGGTCATGGCCAAAAAGATTCCATGCACCAGCTAACTTATCTGGTTAACAAATCAGATAAATTAATGAGGAGTGGTAAAGCTGTGCATCATCAGTGTGATGCTTTTACAAATAATCTCTTTCCCTGATGAGTTCTCCTAAAGGAAGCACATGTATGGCAACAGAATATGATTTAAACTCGAACTGTATAGAACGTCAGAAATTACAGAATAAGAAGATGACGTGTAACTATCCGATACTGTTCATTGGAAGCAGGCTGAATAGTAGTAGTAGGAGGATTATTACTACTTGTAAGAATGCTGTGATCCTCTGTGCTAGGTTCAAGTGAGAGATCAAGGAGGACTGCAGAGTAATATGTACCACTGATCCCTTTCCGTGTAGAGATTATTAAAGGCCTGAGTAAGGGCTGTGTCAGTACTGTTACCAGGTTGAAGCCAGGCTTGAAAGGGTCATGTACACACAACTCTTATAAAATAGAATCAACAGTTATAAAAGGAAGGTTATATCTGAGGTGGTAACTTGGATCCTGTCAATTTAAAATAGGTATGCCTCTTCAAGACTCTGGTAACAATCCTGCCTTTAGAGCAAATGTAAAAGCTCCAGTAATTAAACTAAAGGCCATTTGATAATTTTCTGGACCCAGCACATCAAGGCAGGTAAGAGTAGGTCTTGTTGAGCATGGGTACAAGCCAAAGCTAACAGGTCATTTGCCTCAAAACCAAAGATACCAGTCGAGTACCCCTTTTGTAATATACCTCACAAGACATCTGCAGCAGCTGGAAAGGCCACAGAAGTACCTCGCAAAGAGGATTACTGGCCTCAAACAGATGCCCTATACTGACGGTCTCAAAAAACTCCAACTTTACTCTGTAGCATATCGCCTACTCTGAGGAGATCTCTGCCTAACATACAAAGCTATGTCAAACCCAGAGCTGTTGGACATGCTCCACTTAAAGAAATCCTAATCCGTCCGAGCTACACGCTGTAGGGACCTAAACCTTGTCACCACAATAAACAGGACATGTTGGAGGGATAGATTTCTGTCCCAGAGACTTGCCATACTCTGGAACAAGCTACCCATCTAGGTCAAGCAAAGTTCCTCATTAGCAGTCTTCAAGAAAAATCTTGATGAATGGATGGGAAATAGAAAATGCGCCCTGGGGATCACTTTTGCAGCTCTGCTCAACAGGGGCACAGGAAAATAACTTTTTTGGGTGGCGTAAGTCAGGGAGCCTTGTTGGCTAGGCTTACTTAGGCCCTTGGGCCGATAGCCTAGTACCTACCTATGAACCTATGAGTGTGATCAATTGACTCAAACTCACATCATGTCAAAGTAAAGTCTTCTGACATATACTAGAAACTGCCTTTCAGGTTGTCATGGAAGATTAACCTGCCCTTTTATACTTCCAGTTTAGCTGCATAAAACTTCCTTGATGACAACCTGGCACCTAAAAAACTGGTATCAGCTGTCATATGGACGTCTTATTTTTATCTTAAGAGTAAAGCTTGGACCAGTTGCTATATTCTAAGTTTGGACCTTGGGAATATGACTCCTTCCCTGATTCTGTCCTGACAGATCTACTGCAGTGCTTATGTGCTTTCAGCATTCAGATTCTGAATTGGTCTACTTGTAGTTCGGCCAGTATTCGGCATCGCAGTTTGTGGCTGTCACTTCAAGCAAACATGTCATATCGCTCCTGTGCTGCAGAATTGTGCTGGCTGCTGGTTGTTGGCCACATATGTTAAGATTCTTGTTCTCCCTTTCCACGTCACATATGAGTCATGCTAATTTGAAAGAGCTGAGACCTTATATGCCTATTAGGTAGCTCAGGACATCAGTTGATGAGCTGCTGTTTGTTCCACATGTTGGTATTGAGAAATCCATTTGGAACTAGCAAATTCTTAAAATCCACAAATATCACCACAGGAACCATCTGGACACTTCAACCACAACTGTGTTGGAATAGTCAAAACATTAAAAGTATATAAGTACTTTTGTCCCATTGCCCACAGGACTTCGGAAAAAAGTAAAAGATATAAACTATTCCCTGCAACTATTCTTAAAAATCCCTCTCCATAATCATGTGACCATTCAAATCATTTACTTTTAAAGAGACAGAGACAGTCTTATTCATAAGATTAAAGTCAGTTTAAACACAATCAGCCTAGGTAAAAAAATATATATATCTATAACTCTGTCTATATAGATGTCTCATTAACTGACACCTTTCATGTTACATATTCAAATAAAATAAACATTGTTAGAGCAGATAGGGGTAAGCGTTTGAACATTAAGGTCCCTTTGAAACCATTTTTAAAAGCCAGAGGGCTACGGCATTGAAATATAACTGTAGAAGTGATCCAGTGGTAGAATTTTTATTTTATGTATGAGGTCTGAGTTTGATTCTAGGCTAAGCTGAGTTTTTAATTTTTACTATTGATCATAGTTCTCAAACTTCCATCCTCAAAATGAGGAACACCAGTCCTCATAATATGGAACAAATGGGCAAAATGTGGAACACATATTAATGGTTTACTAACAACTCCAACTAGGAAGGTCATAGGATGGCTAAAATATGCTGTTTTTACTCATAAAAAGATCTGTTAATGGATACCATAGATATCAGTTAAACTCCTAACACAGAATGTGTGTCAGACCCTTTCAGTGTGGAACTTTGAGGAACATGAACTTTTCAAGACCTCAGATGAGGTACATTCTTCATAAAGAGGTACACTTGAGAGGTATGCTATTGATCACACATATTTCTTGAACAGTGTGGAAATATGTTAGAAGGGAGTGTTTATTGTGAGGAGGAGCTGAAGGCTAGCTGATATGCAATTGTTACTAACTACATTATTTAATCTGCATTGTCTGATTAGTTTGTCCACTATATTATACATTTTTAATTAATTAATGGAACATGATTGGCTACAAGTCTACACTAAGTAAAGCCTGAATGGCTGTATTTTGGCTAGTAAATTTGCAACTTGATTGGTTACATTTTTTTCCTTGTATTTATGATTGGTCGAAAATTCATTGCAAGGAACCTATACTATTGGTTATAATATTACACTAAGTGGAATCTGAATGGCTGTATTACTGTGTTCTAAACCATTGAATGGTTAACAAATGTCAGTGTGATTGGTTACAGTGTTAAATTAAGCCACATATCATTGGTGGTAATGTTTTATTTTAAGTTTTCTCTGATTGGTCTTATTGTACATCTAGTGAAATTTGAATGGCCATCAGATGGGTAGTAAATGTGTAATATGATTGATTATAGTGCTTTGTTATGCCTCCTATGATTGGTGACACTGTCTTATTCAAATGTTTCACTGAAGTGTAACATTAAATCGGCCTGATGAAGTGTTTGTGTGAAGGCGCTCACCAATTTTTATTATTTTTATATTCTACTTTATTAAATAATTTTTAGCCCTGGAGCGTGAGTTCCTCTCACTCTGTCTTTTTTGTTATTGTTCTAATTGTCTTAATATGAAAATGAGTGTATAAAATATGAAAATTATAAAAGTTAACGCATCTAATTTGTCCATGAATTCGCCCATGATTATGAATTCTAAAAAGGCAAATATGGTATAAAAATAGCATATTAGATCTAATTTCTTAATGTAAAAGTAAATAAATAAATTTATTGCAATAAAACCTTAGAGTCACGTCAAATATACTGGCCCTTATTTTGTAAAAATTGCGCATGAATACATAAATATATATATATATATATATATATATATATATATATATATATATATATATATATATATATATATATATAAAAACAAGTAAAAGACTATATTAAAGTAAGAAATATAAATATATACAATGTAAAATGTAAAACACAAAATAATTGGCGACAACAACAATAAAGGGACCCTATCTATCCAAAGTCCTCAGTTGGATTTCTTTCACCTCCCTTATTCTGGTCCTTTGGCATTCTCTACCTTCTCTGATTCAGGTGTGTGATTTAGAGTTCTTCTTTAGTATATCCCTGAGGTATCATCTGTTTTGAGATCTAGTGTCATCATAGTATGGGCACTCAGAATTCTCACAATATTTTTTTTTTTAATTTTTGTAGTTAAATCACTTTTAATGATTTATGTCTGTGCTGATTGAATATGTTAGTGATAATGTTAAAGTTGTTTTTTTGAATGAGCCTTTAATCACCTCAGTTCTTTAATTACATCTAGAGCCTCGTGATTGAGCCGAGTTGCTAGAGGTGATTAAAGAGCATTTATTTTACTTTTTTTGGCTGTGGTTGTTACTACTACTACTACTATTTGCTGTTCATTGTGTGGTTTTAATTGTAACTAGCCTGGCCCCCAGTGCCCAACATCCATGCTGGGTCTAACACCTTTATCTACCATACCCTCCATACATACTCTGATATTGCTGGTGCCAGTTGTAGATCCTAAGGACATCCTGGGAGCTTGTCCATCTCTGCTTCCATCCTGGGGCGTATTCATATGCCATAATGTTTTCCTTGCCCCGCACCCTCTTTCATTGCCTACATTTGAAGGCAAATCCCCTATTTGAACCAAGCCTTCTGTAAGGGATAGTCATCAACTAATGCCCTCCCACCCAGGATGACCACACCCATCCCTATCTCTTGCTTTGTCAGTCACTCAAGCCATTAATCGAACCTGAGTTGACTGGGCTGTAGTTAGGACTTTATCCCTATATGCCCCCAGAGTAGCCATGATTTTTCTGCTTTTGATGTATTAGCTGTCAATTGATTATCAGCGTATTGCACCTGCTAAAATGACTGAGAAACATTTCTGGTATTAACTTTTATGTTAAAGTTGTAGGTTATAGCGGCTGAAATTTTCAGTAACATTTTTGCAGCAAGTATTTCCCACTTTATATTACTTTTATTTTACACTTTGATTTATGGATTTCATTTAGTGTACTTAATTTGCTCAGAAATGGTGCATGCTGTCTGGTCTTGTTTCTGTCCACATAGAGGCCTTCATCTTGGGGTATGGAATTCTTCATTAGATTAGGGTAAGGTAGGGCCTTGTGTGTTATGATTCAGAGTTTGACACATCACAACTGAAGTAGACAATGGAGATGGGTATGTGAGGAACCAGACTGGCACAATTTCTTTTGCTGCCCGGTGATCGTACTTTAATTTTGCTTTCATCCTGGTTTAATGCATGTAGCAACTACAGGTTCTGTATATCTAGCCTTGGACGTAATTGCTGTGGCAGTAGCTGGCACAAAAGTAGTCTTTAACATTTTATTATTTTTGTCACACTGAGGAAGGCTGTTTAGCCGAAACCGGTTTGTGTAGTTTGTTCTTATTGCATATGTATATGCAGTCTGCTATTATGGTGTATATTATGTGTATTTTTTAATACACTTATTTTCAAACAGGATTTGTGCTGGCTCCTTTTTTGGTTTGGTTCTATTGGTTTGAGCTGTGCACTTGATGTATGTGCGGGTGCTTTACTGTTTTTGGGAGGTTTTAACAGGTAAAGCCACAAAGCAGCCAAAAGGCGGTAGAACTTTACCAAACAGTTTAGTTGAGCACCAACAGACTAAGCGCTTTCGCCATAAAATTCTAATGGCTTCCTCAGAGTCAATACAATTAGGTTAAATTAATGTTATATAGTCAAAACAATAATCAGTAATTCAGTTAGTTACTTTGTTAATGAAATTTAACCCTTAACTTTGTCTGAACTACTTGTGTTATCATTAAAAGCACTAAATACATTAAACACACTGTGATGTATAATGAATACTTACTACATGTAAAAAACATTCAAAATTAAATAAACACTCTTAAACTTACTAAAATATAAATAAAAATAAACAGCAGTGAACTATTAAAAATAGATTCAATATTATACACAACTCAAACTACTATTGCACTTAATTTTGAGAAGGGCGCCATTGAAACAAAGTAATTTAATCCAGGATTGCAACAAGCATTCAATCTAAGTTGCCACTTAGCTTCCCCTGCTTCCAATTCCAGTTTGTCATCTCCTCCTCTAACATTACTACGGGCCCTATCAATAACAAAAGATACAAATCTTTTAAAACTGGGGTATTCCAAAGTGTGTATATATAAAGCATTGTGTATATTTTTCTTTTTGATGTCCCTCAAATGCTCAACAATACGGTCTCAAAGTCTTCTGATGGTCTTCTGTATGTAAAATCCTGAACAGGATAAACATAAACATGTAGCCAAATAAACTACCATACTAGTGTTGCAATTACATCTTCCTGGGCATCCTATAGTATGTTCGAAACTTCCTACCACTACACTGGTGCCATCATTGATGTAATTAACCTAATTGTATTGACTCTGAGGAAGCCATTAGAATTTTATGGCGAAAGCGCTTAGTCTGTTGGTGGTCAGTTAAACTGGTAACACTGTACTGCCTTGATGGCTCATTTTTTTATTGTCTTTTTCAGTTTTCAGCCTTTTGGCTGCTTTGTGGCTTTATTTGTAGTAGTTTTGAGTCCCGCGGTGGTTTTGTGGATGCTTGCAGTTAGTGTGCACCATGGAAGCTTCATTAATTCAGCTGAACCAGTTTGTTCAAAGACTGACAGTGGTTGTGATGGAAGGAAGAGCTACAGAAACAGCAGTGAACATTTTAAAGTATTCACTAGCAGAACCTTTTACCCTTCATACATCACCTGTCTTGGAAGAAAGGCAAACTACTAGGACTACTAATAGAACCGATCGAACAGGCACCGACTTTAGTGAGTGGTTCAACCTGCTAAAAGTGGATTTTTCCAACAGCAATGGTAACCCCAACCAGGGAATGTCTCTCGAGTTGCAACTGGGGTCTTTTGAAAAACTGAATGCTGCAGGTCGACAGCGCATTCTTAACCAAGTCCGTGGCTTTGAAACAAGTTCCAAAAGGCTTGAGAGTTTGGAAACAACCATTGGGAATAGAAGAGGGTTCTTTAACATTTTGGAAATTCATAGCGTTGTTTGACAGAACGGGCTTTGAACTCATGGAAATAATTAAAAACAACCAAGGTAAGTTATCTTTTTTACAAAATGAAATTACAACACTTAACCAGAGTATTGTTTCTGATTTACTGTTTGAACAGAACAAAATAAAATATGACAAGGTTTTGAAAGATATTGAGAAGTATGTGAAGGACAATATACTGAAGAAACGATGCAAAATAGTGACTGGGTTGATTACTTAAATAACCAGGTTTATGGCGATACTGCACAGCCCCAACAAAATGACAATGTTGCCACGCATAATGGCCTTTCCGATCATGAAAATGGTCAAAATACTTAGAATAATTATGGCATGAATGACGACATGAGAAATGACAACACGGAAAGGAATGATTATTCTTTTCGGGGGGGACAACAACTGAGGAGGTCCAAAAAACTAAAAAAAAAACAGGGGAAGGGGACCTCGAGGGGTTAGCAATATCACAACACTTATATGAACAGGAACAAGAAGTATTTCAACAGGGGGTATCAGCAGTCTTGGAGGAGAGATCAACATTGACTGAAGTGAATGTTGTTGAAACACATTTTGTTTTTACTGACACTTTCCAAGACAATAATGAATCAGTTTTAGATGCACCAATGGAATGTAAAATAGTAGAAAAAGAAGGTGTTTATATATACAACTTCAGCGAATTAAACATTATTGATGGACATTTTAATTTATTCAGGAAGGGAATTTAATTTATACCTAGTTACAAGACAAGCATTGCCAATGTGCTTATCAGTTTGAAGTTGTATATTAGAAAATTTAATTTAAGTATGTACTTTGTAAATGTGCCAAACACATTTGATAATAATCTAGGTTTGCAACGCAAAAGTACTTTTATTCCCCTTAGCTATCCATTAGTTACAGTGTTTGAGAGATCATGTGAGCAAGAATTTAGGAAAATAGTAAGTGAGACAAACTACAAGGTCAGTAATTTGACAAGTGAAGTAAGAATCTTGAAGGAATTGGCAGGTAATCAAAACTGTTGAGTAATGAAACCAGACAGGAGGGGATGGTGGTTATTATGTCCCAAATTGACTATACTTCTAAAATGTTTGAAATATTAAATGATTCTACGACTTATTGTAAGACCTCGAGGAATGAGGTAAACAGCATATGCAAAGATTGACAGCTTTTTACTTGATGCCCTGTTTCAAAATTCCATTGATTTAAATGAATATAAGTGCTTAACTGTTGGGACACCAAAGATCCCAGTTATATTTGGAGTACCGAAGATGCACAAAAATGTGCACAACCCCCCCTTTCCGACCTATAGTTGCAGCAAGAGGGTCCAAGACTGAACCCATTGCAGCTTATATAGACAACTATGCCAGCCCAGTAGTGAGGGAGGCTCACCATACCTTGAAAAATTCATGGCACTGTTTGGAATTACTCAGACAAGCAAATATTGGTAACACAGACTATAGCTTCTTGACTGTGGATGTGGTAAACTTGTTCTCTGTAATGCCACATAAGAAAGGAGGGGCTGGAACTTTTTCAAGAAAGCCTATTGGCTAGTAAAGTAATTGACCACACTAAAATCATTTTACTGGTTGAACTCATGGAAGTGGTTTTGAAAAATTATATCACGTTTGAAGGTGAACCTTTTCAACAGGAAACCGGAGTGGGACAAATGTGCTCCAAATTTTGCCAGCTTGGTTCGTTTAGAAACGGAAAAGAGATATGCATTTCTCCCGGCATCATGTCCTCAGTCGGGCCGAATGAAGTCATATCTGCGTGGAGGTTGTCGGACCAAACCGAAAGGCTGATCCTCGTCATGCAGTGCATAAGCGTGTGGGGAGCCCTCCGGCCATGAGTTTCTTTTGCCGTCATGCATATCCTTCGCAATTCGTTAGTTGAGCCCAGTTGTTATCCGTTCTACATATGATAATTGCACGTGAAAAATTTTTAATTTTTTCTTTCAAAGTTTATTAGATTTTTGCAAAGTTATAATTGGGATGTGGAAATTGACGTTTTGAATATTTTAATTTTCTTGGAAGAAACAGTGGATTTGTAAATTTATGTTAGGTGCTGCGCTTGGGTGTATTTTGCCCGTCTTTTGGGTTTAGTAAGGTTTTTATAAAGGTTTATTTAGACTATATAAGGTGTGATAGAATTATCGGTCAATTTCCTCTTGTGCAAGTTTGATAACCATAAGGTGGTTGTGAGTCGGCGGGCGAGTTGGTCCTGTTCAAACCTGAATCCGCCCTGGTGCAGCAGGACGCACAGTGGAGCAGGTGGACCCGCTGAAGTTGAACCTGAGGTCTCAGGTCAGTGATTTTCCTTTTGGTGCAGAGGGCCTCTGCAGTTTGCTTTTTGCCTAGGGCTCTTCTTCTCAGCTACCAGGGCCTTCTGGGGGCCTACTCCAGGGGCCTCTTCAGCCTTTCTTCTAGGTGGTTTTCTAGGTTGTGCCTATTAAAGTCTTCTCTACTAAGTTCTATTTTGCCTGCTAACTTTACTGGCTCCCTCTGGAAGATTTGATTACTTAGAGTTAATTAGAGGGTCTATGCCCCAGTTTGGATCAGGCCTCAGATGACTGAGAGTATAGACTTTTGTTTGCCCAGCAGAGATCTCCACCTTAGAATTTTCTATTCCAGAGAGAGTTTGGATTTCTTTCTGATGCCAGATCCTTCTTTTTTCTCTTTTTCTAGATTTTTTTTTTTTAGGATTCTGATTTTTGGGAAGAGAGAGGATTTCTCTTTTTCTTTTGATTTTCTGGATGGAATTACTCTTTTGGCTGAGGGAATGATTTCAGAAGTGTTTTACTGTTTCTTGGATTTCTGTTGTTTTTCTTAGGTTTTGGATGTTTTTCCAAGATGTTCTTTCGGAGGCTTCTCTTAATCAGAGCTGCCAGTTAAACTTCCAGGTAGAGGACACTCCTTGAGGCTCATAAAGGAGGCTATTAAATATCTGTATGAGTCAGAAACTATTAGTTAGGGGCCTAAGGGTGTTTCTGCTTAGAATAGGTGTGATCCCAGCTAAGAAGAGGGGAGCTTAGCTAAAGGGAGAGATAGAGTAAGTAAGGAGGTGGGAACTTCTTTAAATTGCCTTCTTTTTGATACTTGGGGTAAGAAGGTATACTTGGATTTCAAAAATTCAAAATTTAAAATTTAAGCCAGCTGAAATAAAATTTGAATTGCAATATTTAGTAAGTGGAAGCTTTGGCAGTGGTAAGCATTCTGTGCAGTGTGCATTGAGCATAGTTTTCTTTTGATGCTGGGTCTGAACAGGTTCTTGGCAGTTCTGCCTTGTCTTTTTGAGCCTGTTCAGGCTGGTTCATGGCTTACTGGTTATTTGATTAGCAGGCAGTAAACTAGAATTTAGATTGAATTTTTAATCCTATGGTCTGTTGGTTTTGTTTGGTCCCTGAAGTTTTTTTAAGTTTTGTGAAGTGTTGGTTGGTTTTGCAAGTGGAACCTCCACTAAGTCCATTAACAGACCCTGCACTGTTTAAAGTTTTTTGGCTCAAAGTATTCTTGGACCTACCCTTCTTCTGATTGATTCTCAGTCTACCTTCTTCTGGTCAGTCCTAGGTAGATCTATTCAGTGGCAGGGGAGAGGCAGGTTCACAGTGAGGTTCAGCCCTGCAATCAGCAGCCAGACAGAATGACCTGGCTGCAGGGCCAGCCAAGGTCCTCCAGTCCCTTTCCTGACCTGGCTAATCAGCTGCCAGGGAAGCAAACCAAGCAGCTTTCAGCTCAAAAGTTAGCAATGGTCATTTAAAATTATAAAACACCTGGCATTTAGTTACATTGGCTACAAGTTCTATTTCCATAAAGTTCCTTCTTTTCAGTTTGTTCCTCCTCTCAATTTCCTGATAGAAGCTCTTTTTGAAGGAAGCATTTACTTCTTCAGAGCCTGTCAGAGTTCCTCTTAGGATTTTCTATAGACTATACACTAGGATTCAAAGAAGTTGATTTCGGGGACCAAATGCCTGTTTCTAATGGAGAAATCTATCCTGGACATCTATCTGTTCAACTCCTCAACACTTCCAACACTTACAACTCTGTCAAAATGTTTTTTAAAAGATCACTTTTACCTTCTCTGGGATCACTCTGGATTGTCTCTTGGAGGCCCAGTGGTCTCTCTGTATCTATCCTGCCATTTCCAGTAGGCCATTAGTTCTCTCAGTACCTGCGTTTTTCGGCTGAAATTTCTGCCCTCAGCTTTGCCCTCTGGCTGAGGCTCCCCAGAATGAGTTTTCAGGTTAAGAGGAATAGTGATTTTAGCCTTTAGATTTAAAGAGATTCTTTATTTTGCACATATTTAAGACTTGCCTCACATACACGAACACAATAACGAACTTCTGCATCATCTGTGGTAGGTATGTGATGGTAGTGGTAAGAAGTGTCTAAAACAAAGTGAGTGCTCAGTCCAGTCCATGCTTTCCTCAGGACATGTGATTTCTCTGAATAGCTGTTCCCAGATGGCCAGCTTCCCCTTTTTTTCCCCCGGACAAATTTCCATCAAATGCTTCTTGCAAGGACAGTCCTTACAGCCTGAGGGTTCATGGCATCTTCCCTTGGGGGCCTTCATGCAGCTTTCTTGTGCTTCCCAATGCCAAATTCTTGTGCTTGAATGAGCTTCAATACTATCAAAAAGTAATGGACACAACACTGCAAGATAGACACACTGTCATTCAGATAATACCTTGCCCAGGAATATCATTTTGTGGTTGGGACTTAAATTCAGGAAACTAGGAGGGACTCCTCTCGACCCGACCACTGACGAGAAGTCAGGCAGGCGACAGATGCCATGGACAAGACAAGGCTTGAACAAGGCTGGAAAATGGGTGCAAGTGAAAATGGGTGTCAACCGTGGCCTGTCAGTCTTCAACATTTAGATATCATTGAAGGCTTTGCATTGATGGCTTTCCAGGATTTACTTCACCCTCAAACAGTGTGTTGATTCAAACAGACAACACATCAACAATGTGGTACATCAACATTCAAGGAACCCATTAGGGGCTCTGATTTTTTTGCTCTCATTTTTCTCTCAGTTTACACCTCGATCCTCTCTATCTTCACAACCTAGGTTTCTACCAAGGCACAGAACTCCTTAGCGGATGTGTTGAGCAGATGTGTTGTCCAGACAAATGTGGATCCTCACAGTGGAAACTGGATCCTGATGTGTTTATGGGGGACTCCAGACAGACATAGATCAGTTACACCTCCCCTAAGTTACCAGTTTGCAAATTTTTGCACAAAAAGTGTTTTGTGGAACTTGGAAGGTAGCTTGCTCTTTCATTCAGTTATCATTCAGTCTCTCCTCATGTCTACCTCTTTCTCCCTCTGCCCCTCATTCCCCCAAGGTAGAAGAAGAGGAAAGAAAAGCAATCCATGATTGATATAGTGGATTGGCCTCGACAGCACTGGTACACCCACTACTGAGGAGGAGTGCTGAGGGCCTCCATGGCCTTCTGCCTTGTCTTCTCAGGTTTTTTGTTGTCTCAGGGCAATCACTTCCTCATGAATCTCACAGCCTGGCATCTATTCTGTTTTATATTCTGGAGGGTCTCCTGGAGGTCAAGTCTTCGCTGGAGTTTTTTTTGAATGAAATTTTGTTTTGGAGGCCAGTTTAAGAAGATACAATACTGGGAATTTTTTCTTTTTTTCTTTTTTTTTTTCTTTGAAGTTAAGGTTTTTGACTTGTTGTGTTTTCTTCAATATCTTACTTTCAATATCTTTTGGAGTTATTTTGTCTTTTTCTTCTCGTTTCTCCTGCAAGGTTCATCCTGCAGCCATTTCTGCTGACTATGACTTGTGACCCTTCTTTATTTCATCCTTTTTTTTTTAAATTTCTTAGAGGAAGCAATATAAGACCCCCGTAGAGCTCCTACTCCTGCTTGGGATCTCAATTTTGTTTTCCTCTGCCTTTATGGCCAGTATAGTTTTGTATGTCAGATTTTGGGATGACATTATGATATTGTGGCGAGGGGAGGAAAACTTCATAGGTGTGTACTAGGCTAATGACCCTGGAGCCTTTACAAGCCTAGCCCATAGGATTACCTTGGCATCATGCCACCCGACCTTAGTTCCTAAGGTCTCTGTCGAGTAGAGCCACTGGAGTGATCCCCGAGGTGAATTTTCTATTTCCTAACCACTCATCAATATTTCTGTTGAAGAGGGCCAGTGAGGTGCTCTACTTGACATGTATGGAAAGTGTATTCCATAGCATGGGCAGTCTCTGGGTTATGAAAACTATTACTTCCATCTCCAGCAAAGAAACCAAAATAACCCTCAAAAATTCTGGGCAGGCATAAACCAATTATTGCTCCCAGGTCAAACCACCACTCCCACCTCCCTCAGCCTCTACTGATAAACTACCGGAGGATGTTGCTAGCACCTTTAATAGTTTCTTTACTGAGACTGTCCAAGCCCTAGCTAGCCAATTACCCCTGAACTCCTCTAACATACAGGATACCATTCCCAGTACCCAGCCTTCCTTTAGCTTCCAACCAGTCTCTACTTCTTTCATTCATACTCTAATCAAAAAACTAAAACCTAGTACCCTAGCCGCTGACCTTCTCCCTGCTGAATATTTACAAAAAGCTGCAGATACTATAGCATACCCCATTTCCATGCTAATTAATCGGACCATATTAGAAGCCACAGTCCCCTCTATTTGGAAAATATCTCGTGTCATACCCCTCCATAAAGGTGGTAGCGCTACTGAATTATCTAATTATAGACCCATAGCCATATTGTCACCTCTGGAAAAATCATGGAAAAGTGCATCCACAAACAACTTCTGTACTTCCTGATCGAAAACAACCTACTGGCTAAATCTCAGCATGGCTTCAGACCACATCATAGTACCACCACAGCCCTCCTCACCTTTTCTAATGCTATAAACCATAACAGGAACAACAATAAACTATCCTCAGCCCTTTTTTGGATCTCTCTAAGGCTTTTGATATGGTTAACCACCATCTATTCATCCGCACCCTGACAACAATGTCTCTAGGCAATCACTCTCTTCAATGGTTTCAATCCTATCTGCACAATAGACAACAAGCCATCCTATGGCAGAACAAACTACCCAACACCCTAGGTGGCCCCCAGGGGTCTATTCTGGGACCACTACTGTTTTTCATTTTTATTAATGACCTCCACACTGTCATCCCAAAAGCTAACTGCATTCAATATGCGGACGACTCCATGTTGATCTGCACTGACACCACCCATACTGAGCTGCAGACAATTACTCAGAGTACTTTTAATTTAGTTGAAAATTGGATTGCCAACCACTGTCTAATTCTAAATCCCAACAAAACAAAAAGCTCCTACTTTTCTCCCCCACCCAAAGATCCCAGATGTTATCTCTCTCCATTAAGTCTAATAATGGTACCATAATCTCCCCAGATGCCCACACGAAACTCCTTGGGGTTATTGTAGACAACAATCTAAAATTTGATGTGCACATTAACAAAACTATCAGAACCATTAATAAAAAACTGGGCACACTATATAGGATAAAATCATTCCTAACCTCACCTGCTAGGTTTGCCATTGCCTGATCACATTTACCCTCTACCCTCTTCTATGATTTCCCTTTACTTGCCAACTTAAATAAAATGGAACTTAACAGACACTCTAGCTGCTATAATAACATAGCTAGATTTGCCACTGGCCTGCCCTATAGAGCACACCACTGCATAAACCTAAAAAATCTTGGATGGCTAGAGCTAACCAGGCAGATTCAGTTTAACCAACTTATTGTGGCTCAGAAAGTACTTAACCAACCTGAAAATACACCTGCTTTGAAAAACATCCTCTATCCCCACTTCAACCTCGGACCACTTCGCTCATCTAATAGACTGATAGTACAAACTATCATATCCAACAATTCAGCTGGATACTCCCTGTTCACCGACTCCATTGTCAAAACCTGGAACTCACTACCTGCTACCCTAGACACTACCCTATCTCAATTTAAGAAAACTCTCAAGCTGTATTTGACATCTCAGTAGCTATGTCCTAGCTTTAAGCTTGACTAAATATTTAGTCTTACTAGTGTACCAGTAATATTTTTGTAAATTGAACTGTGTTGTAATTGTTAAGCCAGATTACAAGTTTGTGAGACTGTATAACTTTTACTCCTCAACAGAGTCTGTAAATTGTGTTTAATTTGTACTATGTTAAGTTTGCTTGTATAACTTCCTTTGGAGCTTTCCTCCCCAGGCCTCTGCTGAAAATGGACATGTATCCAGTCGGATTATCCCAGTCAACAAATGTAAAATAAAGTAAAAATAAAATAAAAATGAACCTGTCCCTCAAGCATGTTCTGTTGATTGTGGTAATGAGGTTGAGGTCTCTGAAGCGTGTGGTGTGGAGGGATTGGGATTTCTTTAGATGTAGCATTTCTAACAGAGCTGGGTCAGACTTGGCTTTGTAAGTCAAGCTGAGATCACCTCTAAGTAGGCAATATGAGACAGAGAATAGATGGAGTTTTTTGAGTCTGTCCATATAGGACAAGTGTTTAAGGTCTAGGATCCTCTTTGTGAGGTACTTTTGCGGCCTCTCCAGTTGTTGCAGGTGTCTAGTGAGGTACATGCCAAATGGGGCATTGTACTCAATGATTGGCCTAATGAGGGAAGAGTAGACAATGACCTCTTTTTGCTTGGATGCAAAACCCTTAGTAATGAGATGTGCCACATAGAAGGGTGGTGGTCAAAAGAGAGGTTGCTGTCAACCTGTGTTCCTAGATCACTTTACATGCCTTTTGTGTTCAGTGGACTAGCATTGATGTGGTAATTCAAGGGAACTGAGTTTTTCCCAAGGTGGATGACGACACATTTTTTGGCATTGAGCTTAAGGCCATGGTTCTGACACCAGTCGGTTTCATTGAGGCCTTTTCTGTAGGATGTCAACATCACTTGGGGAGTTAATAATAGCTCTCAACTTGAAATCATCTGCTAACTTTGTCAGCCAGAGTCCCTTCCTGTTGGCCTGGACTTCAGAGAAGTAGATACCAAACAAGACAAGACCCAGGACCAAACCCTGTGGGACTCCACTTGTGACTGGTCAACAGTCTGACTTGGAGTCAGACTGTTGACCAGTCTGACTTGGAGTCAACTACATTTACACTGTGGGTCTATCTGTGAGCCAGTTTGCAACCCACCTAGTGATGTAGTGGTTGATGCCTGGCTTAGTGAGTTTTTCTATGATTCCTGAGTGGGGGATGATATCAAAGGCCTTGGCCAGATCAAGGTAGGCTGTATGAACCACCTTGCCTTCATCCACAGCTCTGGTGACTGATTAAAAGAAGTCAACCAAGTTGCGCAGGCATGAGCTACCCTTCACAAAACTAAATTGTGTAGGATCCAGAGTTTGGAGATTCCCTATATCCCTGTTTATTAGGTCCATGATGATGCATTCCATAGATTTGCATATCGGACTCATCAAGCTAATGGGGCAATAGTTCCTGGGGTCTCTAGTCACTCCTCCCTTGTGGAGAGTGTTAACTGGAGCAGTGCGCCATTCCCTAGGAACAAAGGCTGAGGTGAGGCTGTGATTGAACAGGGCACACAGGTGAGGTGACTGTTTACTCTGTAGTTCATGTAGAATACAGCCGGGGATATTGTCAGGTCCCATAGAAGTTGTATTCTTGGCCTTGGACAGTGCTGTTTTAACCTGGCACACTTGGCGATGAATTTTATAGAATATCTTAATGGCACATTCCTTGAATTCACTTTTAAATGGCATACTAAAGAGATTGATTATCTAGATATTCATTTGATAAGAGATGTTACTAACAGAACACTAGTAAGTACCATCCACAGGAAAGAAACTTATTCTAATATGTTGCTGCATTTTAACAGTTGCCATCCATTACGTCAAAGGAAGGGGATAGTTAAAGGCCATATGGTGAGATTATCTTGACTTATAAGTGATGAACTTTTTTCCAAAGAGATTTTTTACACTAATTGGTATGTTTATGGACAGGGGCTTGCTCTTGAAAGTCAAGAAAGAAATAAAGATCAAAAGGGGTACAAAATTCAAGCCAATTTTAAAAGGGGGATGTATGGTTAATACTGAGATTATGGGCAAGTTTGACTCATACAAATTGGTGTTGCAATACAGTGAAGAAACACCAAAACTGGTGGCCAGCATTAAAAGATTATGGTAAGCACACTTTGACCAAGAAATGAAAGAGAAATTAGGGTCCCAACCCAGGATAGTTTATAGTAGGGGTAGGAATCTCAAAGATATTGTGGAGAGTGGAGAGAGAACAAAAGAGAAACATAGATCACCAATGTATAAATGTGGTGCTTGTAAGGTTTGCCAAAATATCAATAACGGCACCAATGTAGTGGTAGGGAGTTTCGAACGTACTATAGGATGCCCATGAAGATGTAATTGCAACACCAGCATGGTAGTTTATTTGGCTACATGTTTATTCTGTTCAGGATTTTATGTAGGGAAGACTGTCAAGAGATCTTGAGACCATATTGTTGAGCATTTGAGGGACATCAAAAAGAAAAATGCACACAATGCTTTATACGTTCACACTATGGAATGCCCTAGTTTTTAAAGATTTATATTTTTTGTTATTGATATGGTCCGTAGTAATGTTAAAAGAGGAGATGACCAATTAGAATTGGAAGCAAGGGAGGTTAAGTGGCAACTTAGATTGAATGTTTGTTGCAAACCTGGATTAAATGACTTTATTTCAATGGTGCCCTTCTTGCTATAGTAGTTTGAATTGGATATAATATTGAACCTATTTCTAATAGTTCACTGCTGTTTGCTTTTATATATGTTTTAGTTTGAGTGTTTATTAAATTTAGAATGTTTTTTGCATGTAGTAAGTATTCAGTATACATCACAGTGTGTTTAATGTATTTAGTGATTTTAATGGCAACACAAGTAGCTCAAGCTAAGTTAAAGATTAAATTTCATTAACAAAGTAACTAATTGAATTATTGATTTGACTATATAACATTAATTTAACTTAATTGTATTGACTCTGAGGAAGCCATTAGAATTTTATGGGGAAAGCGCTTAGTCTGGTGGTGCTCAATTAAACGGTTTGGTAATGCTCTACTGCCTTGGGGGCTCGTTTTGTTTTTTTATTTTTATTGTCTTTCTTAGTCTTTAACAGGGTTTGAAGGGACTGAATGTCTGTCTCACCCTCTATACAAGAAGAGATGCTACCCATAAGCAATTTGGTCCTTTCCTTAGACAACTCTGATATGTCACCTAAACCTTTTTTTGTTTTTATTATCTGTGCTTAGCCAGACAAGTAACATTAGGCAGAAGCACTTGTTTTCCAGGGAGATCTGGACATACTGGTTTTGTAAAATAATTACTGCAAATCATTTACACTGTATGCCTGTGGAGACTGAAGAAACCAGTACCATATGATTCTTGCTGGCAGTTTGTATCCTTTCAGCAGAACTGTAGGAAATCCCTCTTCTGCTTGAAAGGGCTGGCTGTGCCTCATTGTTTCAACACCTTTCTTTGAGGAGTTACCTTAAGCATATCCTGGTGAATGTTACAGCATTAAAAGGAAATTTGATGGAGGTGGTTTCTTTTCTCTTATAACAGAATGACTTTTTGAGGGATGCAGTACATAATGGTTAGATGTTCCCTTGTGCAACATTAAAATCTGTTTCATGTGGTAGTGTTTTGTTTTTTGTGTACTGCAGGATGAGTTTTTTGTTCTTACAGCATTTTAATGTGCAGTCATGGAATATAAAACATTTCCCTTGTACTGTGCTGTACTTTGATTTGTGTACAGTGAGAGGAACTCCATAAATTATGCATTATCGTGTTTTTTTATTACTCCTGGTGATGCATTTTTCACACTATCTACACTTCTTAATAGCATTGTACCCATTACGGCAGCTAGGCTTGGTGATTACTTTTCTGCTTAGGTTTGATTTACATCCATCATGTCAAGAGGTCTGCTTGGAAAGCAGTATCAAAATAAGTACCTTGATTAGATGAAATTAGCGTTGAGAAAATAAATACTATGTATGTAACGGTATGCTTATGTACAGCTAATGGTATGCTTATATATGTAGTCCTCAATTTCTTGTTTATTTTCCATCTAGTTTTAAGCTCCTGAGATTTGTTCTAATATTCTGCTTTTCATTTCCTCCTCGTGTGACACTGATTTATTTGGGACCATTGATTTAGTAGGGGCTATTCCTTTTGCTAAATTTAATACATTAGTCCTGTGATTTTAATTAATTATGTTCAATGAATTTGTTATTAAGCCTGAATGTTTAGACATGATCTTAAATATTACACAGCAGCCTTGTTTGTAAGAAATGTGTTAATGAATGAGCTTAGTTAGGATGAAAGATGAGATCAGAGTCCAATATGAGTACCAGACTTTGGAATCCCTGCCATTTCAGTGAAAGACTGTTTCCATTATAGTAATGAATGCGTTGATGGCATTTTATATTCTAATATAAAGTATGTGTTCTAGAAGACATGCATTAGGTCACCAGCCTGTGGCACTGCTTTGTATGATTATTATTTCATACATTTAGCTGGTAAAAGATGCAACCTTTAATTTGTCCTGCACTTTTGTCACATTTAAGTCTGATGATGCACACATTGTTTTTAAAGCAGTACGAAGCATTGTGTATTAATGCCATTGTAAACAACGGTCAGAGCTGTCCGTGTGTGATCTCACACTTTGTGGATGTGCATCATGGATCATAAAAGTTGTCACAAACAAAATATTTAAATCTTTGAAAGGAAGGAGAATTCAGTTTCCTGTGAGGTATTAGTTTTCATCTTTACAGCGGATCCTTTTAATAAGCCATGTTTTTGTGGCTGTGTATGGATCCACTACCCAACAGATAATTACACTGTTGAGTCATAATTCTGCAGGTGTTTTTTTGTGGGTGTGTGTGGATCCACTGCCCAAGAGGGCCACCCAAACTGCATAGGAAGAGGGCTTGATTCTCAACTGAAGCTGCTGAACTATTAAAGGATGTAACATTCAAGTTTAATATTGTGTATATAAACTAAGCACAATATCAGAAACAAAGCCTAAAAAAGTATTGAAAGGCTGTCAAGGGAAGTCAGAAAACAAGTTAAAAAGATGCAGCTAAAATGGCTATGGCATCATAACCTTTGCTCATCACAAACAAATCTAAATCATTAGTGTTTAGAGGTGCTAAAAGGGCAAGAAGAGGAACTGCTAGGTCAGAATTAAAAAAATATAAAAGGAAAATTAGGAGAGTTTCCTGCAGCAGACGTGATTTATCTTGCTCAGACATTGAGTTGCTCAGTATAAGTTAATGAGCTTGGAATTTTGTACAGTATCAAGTTTTGGTGACAGTTCCCACCGCATCAAAATTAATTACCTCTGTGCTAATTCCACTTGCATTGCATGGCAGCACTATTGCTTCATTTCAGCAACAGAACCTAGATAAAGCAACAACCACACTAGCTAATGGGACAAATAAAACTATATATATCTCTCAATTACTAGCATCAAACACATAGTCTGCTTTACAAGACAGGATAAGTCTGATACAATTCAGAACCCCTGCAGAATTTTGACTAAACTGTAATTATCTGACTGGATTAATTAAAGTGTGCACCTGCAGAAAAGGTTTGATGCTTAGGACAAAATTTGCTAGGAGTTACACGAATCAAGAGAGTAGCTGGTGATGTTGCTATCAGTGCTGCTGCCTCTAGATGCTGGGACATGTTACCTGCTGGCATAAGGGGGGCAAAAAATGTCTTAGCAAGGGCCACTGCATCAGAGTGGCATAAAGGCAGTTCCACAGTGAATTACTAAACCAAAATTTCAGTGTAAGCTTTAAAAAGACTTCCAGTAAGCAGTCTGTTTCATAACTTGATTTTAGAACAGATGGACAACCAGTTCTTAAGCAAATGTTATTGTTTCATACTTAAGTGAAATCACAGGGACTAGAGTGCTGTTTTATGGTGATGGCAGCATCATATTAATAATGCCTTTTTACAGCATACAGTTACAGTCATGAAGGGCTAGTTACTGTGCTCCATGTACAGCACTATATTGATGTATGCTTTTATGTTTTACTTAATGAATGCTCCGCACTATATATATATCCCCAGATTCTGTCTGTAAGAGGGCTTTTGGCCTGGTAGAATTGCAGATAAAGTGTGCGCAAAGGTTTAGTAACTTGAAAGGTAGGAAAAGCTATTTGATTTTAAGAAATCATCTCAAGATTGCATTGTCTCAAGGAGTGGCAGTTCTGGATTTCAGCACTTATGTTGTGCTGTATTCTGTCATATCATGGTGAGTAATACTGAAAAGTGATGGATAGTATTTTTTTACATAACTTAAATTGCATTTACTTTTTTAATTTAATGTGTTAAAAGAATTAGATTTCTTATTAAACGGTTGTTGATCAGGGATAAGGTATTTATCTCTGACTAAAAGGTAGATACAGGAAATGTAATACAAATAATAGGAGTGACAGGTGTCTGTGCTGTGAATAAAGAACTTTTGCATTTACTTCACAGCTCAAACACGTAAAACTAACTGGGAAATACAATAATGCAGGGGTTAGTGCTGCTGCCTTACAGCTTTATGGTTTGATCCTGATTTTCACTTACTGTTTATCTGGAGTATATAGATGTTCTGTTGTTATCTATGTGAATTTTCCTCATGGAGCACCAGCTTTCTCTTATCTCCCCAAGACAAGCTGGTTAATTTGTTACTTTTAACTGGTTATATTTATTTAACTTCCCTTTTGTATTCAGGCCCAAATTATAGTTGAAGGTCTGCATGGATCATTTTGCTTTATTCCTTAACAAATGAGTGAGTGAATGCCGTGAGTATGTTATAATGTAGATGTTTAAATCACATCTGCTATGTATCAAAGAAAAAAAAAAACAAAGGTCCAAAACCATCAATTTTATTGTACAAAGCTTTCAAGTCAACAGACTCTTCTTCAGTGTTAATTAAGACAGACAAGCAGTAGCCCATTAATATATAATAAAAAAAACACCCAGTAAAAAACAACATAGTCACACACATAAATATCTAACACATATAAAATAATAAAAAACTGTATATAGAATTATGCATATATTTCCCAACCATAATAATTACAGTACGTAGGAATGTTTCTCTTTTAATAAATAAATAATACAAATGGATTAATTATTTTCGAGCTGACCACCCACCAGGATTAAACACCACAAATAGTTTAAAACCTTTATTAAAAGAGAGGATGTTGATGGAGAACTAGAGAAGGTCAGAAGGAGTTGCACTGTGTCTTTGTCGACTTGGAGAAAGCATATGACAGGGTACCTAGAGAGGAGTTGAAATATTGTATGAGGAAGTTGGGAGTGGCAGAGAAGTATCTAAGAGTCTTACAGGATATGTACGAGGGTAGTGTGACAGTGGTGAGGTCTGCAGTTGGAGTGACGGATACATTCAAGGTGGAGATGGGATTACATCAGGGATCAGCACTGAGCCCTTTCTTATTTGCAATGGTGATGGACAGGTTGACAGAGGAGATCAGACAGGAGTCCCCATGGACTATGATGTTTGTGGATGACATTGTGATCTGTAGTGAGAGTAGGGAACAGATTGAGGAGACCCTGGAGAGGTGGAGATATTCTTTAGAGAGAAGAGGAATGAAGGTCATCAGGACTAAGAGAGAATGTATGTGTGTGAATGTGAGGAAGGATAGAGGAATTGTGAGAATGCAGGAAGTAGAGGTGACAAAGATGGATGAGTTTAAGTACTTGGGATCAACAGTTCAGAGTAATGCTGAGTGTGGAAGAGAGGTTAAGACGAGAGTACAGGCAGGGTGGAGTGGGTGAACAAGAGTGTAAGGAGTAATTTGTTACAGATAGGTACCAATAAGAGTGAAAGGGAAGATCTGCAAGAGGGCAGTGAAACCAGCTATGTTAAATAGGTTGGTGATGGTGGCATTGACAAAAAGACAGGAGTCAGAGTGGAGGTGGCAGAGTTACAGATGTTAAGATTTGCATTGGGTGTGAGGAAGATGGATGAGATTAGCAATCAGTATATTAGAGGGTCAGCTCGGGTTGGACAGTTTGGAGACAGAAGTGCGAGATTGCATTGGTTTGGACATGTGCTGAGGAGGGATGCTGGGTATATTAGGAGAAGGTTGCTAAGGATGGAGATGCCAGCTAAGAGGAAAAGAGAAAGGCCTAAGATGAGGTTTATAGATGTGGTGTTAGAAGACATGCAGGTGGTTGGTGTGACAGAGGAAGATGCCGAGGACAGGAAGAAATGGAAACAGATGATCGGCTGTGGTGACCCCTAATGGGAACAGCCAGAAAAAGAATTTGAGATGGTAACTGTACCTGTTAAAAGAAAGTGCGTAGCTGTTGTAAATAAACCGTGGGTTGCTAACAGCAGCATATTAAGTGATTCAACAGGACAAATGATTTAGAAGATAAATGAAAGTTACAGTGGCATAAGAGTGAACAGGGCAGTACTGACTTCTCTATTCACAGCAACAGTCCTTAGCACATCATGATCGATCCATAAGCATTTCTAGGAAAAGTAAGAGTTATATTCCCTCCAGCCTGTTCTGGGTTTGTCTTGAGGCTTTCTCCCAGTTGGCTGTGCCAGGTGCATCTCCTGAAGGGAATGCTCATCCCAGCTGATCTGGCTGCTAAAAATCATGAGGAGCAGTGTCTCCACTCCCAGATTCCCCTGGAATGCAGTTCTCACTTTATAATGCAAAATGATCTTGGCAATCTTGCAAAAGAAACTTACATTCCTTACTAAGTCAATGATGTCATCCTTTCATTCACTAACCAAAGCTTGTGATTACAGGTCAGGATGAGGCATTGACTGACCAGGAAATTGAAAGCATCAAATTTTGATTCAAATTTTTTTTTAACACCACATCTACATACAGTGCCTGCTGTCCTGCCATTGATGTTCTCCTTCTGTGGTCAGTTTTCTGGTCTTTTATGCCCCGAGGTGCATAATATTGCTCTGCTTGAGGTAGTTTTTCTGGTCACACCCATAAAGAGACGTCCACTCTCATGAATTGGAAACCATTGACTTTTTTTTTGTCATCCTGCTTCTGCTTCATTCTTGGCTGTCTCCAGTGCCCCTCAGTCCATTGTTGTGTCTACCAGCATGTAATACAGCCCTCTGATCATCTTCACTCTAAGGTGAGGGGGGGGTCATGTCTTTGGGTGATATTTTTCATTTATGGCTTTCCACTTGGTATCCCCCCTCCCTTATTCACTTGTTATATCTGAAGGCTACCCCTTCTATGGACCCCTTCTCCCTGTAGAGAACAACTAGACAACCCTCCTCAGATACACACATCCATCCCTCACTCCCCACCAGTGCCTCATATGCACAAGCCACTAATCAAACCACGGTCACCAAGGATGTAGTTAGGGCTTTATCACAGTAATTATGTAGAGCTTGGCCCCATGTTCTTTGATTCTGAGGTGTTGTTTTCCATTGCATCATACATGCTCAGTAGCAGAATGGTTGAGATCATAATTACTTGAGACTAAAAAAAAGTACTGTCTACAAACAGCAAAGATCCAGCCCTCCCTTCTCCAAGCTGGTTATTGTCCAAACCCAGATGTTTCGTTGTGTCCCTAAAAATCATGTAAAGGAGGAAGCAGGACACACACTTGGTGGATTCCTTCAACTACCTTTAATTTATTTAGCTTTGTGTCAGAAATGCAGATGTAACTGCTGCTGTAGAAGTACAGGAATGAAGTGGACCATAGCAACTGTCCCACTACTGCATGTTGCTACAACATTTCTAATGGTATTTGCATAAGGATAAAGAGTTGACCAACTATTCTAAGACCAAATCAAATCATCAGTACTCTTCCTGAATCAGAGACTCAACTTTCACAGGAAGCCTCCTATGCAGCACCCTGGCATAGGCTTCCCCAGGGAAGCTGAGTAGAGTGATCCATTTGTGATTGTAACTCGCCATTCTTTCCCATTTATTGAAAATGGGGAGGCATTCAAAGATTTACAGGCTAGTAGTACTGTTCTCACATCAATGAGATGGGATATTAACTGTGAAACACCAAAAAAAAACTACAGTGTTTTCAGATTCCAGCCACACCAGTAGTTGTGACAATGGAACCAGAGCAGGATCATGGTCAAATGGGGCCCTAGACAGGAGAATGGGCCAGGTTCTCCTCCCCCTTAGCTATTATGATGTCCAATTACCTGCCTTCATTTCAAAAGTAACAAAGAAAATAGAGATATGGATTTAATTTAAAACTTTTAATTTAGACATCCTTTGCTAACCAGGTTAGTCCCCACTAAGCTAGTAACATCTTTTTAGGGGAAACCCTTGCTGTTATTTATGCTACTTGGGAAATTTGGCAAGGGCAATGAAGAACCTGCACCTGTACTTTTGGATAGCTTAGGTGGATGTAAAGGATCTCACAGCAGTTACCATGAATGTAGACAGATGGGGCCTCAGTTTAACATCTCATCCAAAGAAATGCATTTGAGTGGGTTTCTGCTTGTTTGAACATCATGCAGCACCGTGCACTGCTGCACAATTGTGCACCATAGCTGGACAGATAATTTTGACAATTTTTCCCTTAGGTACAGCTGTAGTACATTGGTGTAGTCCTCATCTTTAGGAAATATGTGGTCTAAGAAGTATTGCTATTGAGCTGTGACCTATTAAACCACCAGCCAACACCCCCATCAGAAATACCCATCTACAGAGCACCTCCTAGATCTGTCCTGAAAGCACCCCCTTTGTGTTAAGTTGTTCAAACCTAGCATAATGGACAGTTGGACTACCCTTGTTTCTCCTGCCAGCCTTGTTGACTTGGGTCTTCTGAGGCAGTGTAGCAACTGCATCATGCACACTGACAACCCTCTACTAATAACTGACTAGTACAGAGTGTGAGAGATGTATCTACACCAAGAATCTTGAATCCCTGCTCTCTCGCACTCAAAACAGTAACACTGAAGAGATTGTCAACTCACCCATCACTACTCACGCATGTAGTACCACAACTCATACACATAGTACGCACCCAACATTTAAATCAACATATGAGGAGGTACTCTCAGAAAATATACCAAAACACCAGAGACCTCCAAAACAAAAGACTGCTACAACTAACACAGTTCCCACAGCACCCAACACACACACAACACCAGTGTCTTACCTACCAAGTCCTTAAGGTGTAGCACTCAAAAAACAAATTTTCTTGTCATTGGAGACTCCATAGTGAGACATACGGCTGTCCCATTCACCAGGTGAGATAAGGAGAAAATCACAGTCTACTGCCTGTCCAATGCCAGGATTCATCAGATCATGCATGCACTCAGGTCTCTCAGTAACAAGTACCATTGTGACTCTGTCATAGCTCATGTTGGAGTGAATGACCTGAGATGTACCTCACTGGACTATAGGAAGAGACGTGATTGAGCTCTCAGAGTATGTTTCTCAGGCAGGTATGTCCCTAGCCTTGGGCAGCATGTTACCCTCACCTAGAATGATGCAACAGTATAAACAAAAAATGATCGGTTTCAATAGTTGTCTTAGTTTTTGGTGTCATTCAAAGGGTACCCAGTTTTTGTCAGCCTGGGATGATATGGTCAACAAACCTTGCTGGTTTGCCTGAGACAGTTTGCACCTGGCACCACTAGGCTTTTAACTGCTGGCAAAGGCCAGCCTTTTTTAGGCAAGGTCTCAAAAACAAAATTGGCAACGTGAAAATTGCCAACCATAACAAAATAAAGGTTATGCTGGTAAACTCTAGGAGCTTAAACCAAAAACTACACACTCTGGATGTACATCTATCACTGGAGGATGTAGATGCCTATACAGTCATAGAAACCTAGATCAAGGCCTCAGAGAGTACCTTGGCCTTGCAAGGCTACAGTGCCTTCCACACCCTCAACCACAAAATGACAGTGTGAGTACTAAAGAGGCAGTGTTTCTATCTATATTAGAGATAAATTCTCCTCCTGACTAGTTAGTCTGGACAACACCATGGAGTTACTCCAAGTTCAAATTACTGTGGATAAGACCCCCATTCAAGTCATAGCTAATCATAGATGCCCTTCCATGGATCTTGATGCGCACTAGGCCTACTTGACCAAACTGGAGTCAGTCCAAATAGCCAAACACTCATGGTCATGGGGGATTTCAATTATCCCACCATCAACTGGGAAACCTATTCTAGCCCTAACTCAGTAGTGCAAAAGTTCCTTGACTTTAACTCAAATGCCCTGGAAAAAATTGTTCAAACCCCAACAAGAGGAACAAACATACTAGATCTGGTCTTCATTAACATGACAAACAGGTGCACCACTGCAACTGTAGGACCCTCATGGTTTAAATATGACCACAAATCAGTCACCTTTGAACTGGCACTAACACCAGAATTCACAAAGGGCAAAGTCAGAGTAAAAAATTAACCAAAGCAAACTATACCCTCTTGGAGAAAGGTATAAATGCACTCCAAGACCCACCTCCAGCTGGAAGTGGTAACTACACCAAAGCTTACACTAAAGCCCTGTACAATCACTTGTATAAATGTATAGACTCGGCTGTTCCAGAGAGAATCAAAGACAGTGCCCCAAGTAAAAAAAAAATACTGCCCTGGTGGACATTCAGCATCAACAAACTTTAGAACAAATGCAAAAAGTTGCTGTCTAAGAAAACTAAGGCAAGGCCTCAACAATGGAAAAACTCCCTCCTCAGACTCAACACGAAAATAAGACAACATATCAAATCCTCTGAGAAAAACTTAACAGTTTCAGCCAAGGATAATCGTAAGACTTTTTGTAGCTATGTAGGTAGCATAAAAGATAGGACCTAAGCATGCACTGAACTAGTGATTAACTGTATCGTACTCCCTGATCCCGCAGAGGTAGCAAACCTGCTAGCGGACAGATTTGGTGAAAATTTCACTCCCTTATCCCTTTTAAATGCATCACAAACCTTGCCCCCAACTTCCACCCCTCCCTACATTTCCAAAGAGCAGGTCATTTAAGTCTTGTCTAAGGCAAAAAACACAGCCTCAGTGGGACCAGACAACATGTCAAGCTGTCTTCTAAACAAACTAAAACATGAACTATCATCACCATTATGTACCCTATTCAATCACAGCCTAATTACTGGCTATGTTCCTGCAGAATGGAGAACAGCAACAGTTATTCCCCTCTATAAAGGTGGCTTAGCAACAGACTCGGGGAATTATAGACCCATACGTCTGACCAGCTTCATCTGTAAAGCCATGGAACATATCATCATGGACCTCACAAATAAAGACATAGGCAACCTCCAAACCCTGGATCCACCCCAATTCGGCTTTGTCAAGTGCAGATTCTGCCTGTTAAACTTGGTGGATTTCTTCGAAAATGTGACCAGGGCTATTGACGAGGGCAGATCTGTGCAAACAGCATACCTCGACTTGCCAAAAGCCTTAAACACAATCCCACTCTCAGGCATTGCCGATAAACTTAGCAAACTGAATGTAAACCCCTTTGTTGTAAGATGGGTTGCCAACTGGCTCAAAAAACAGTCACACACTATCAAAGTGGGTGACTCCATGTCAACCAGCAGACCTGTTACCAGCAGGTTGCCACAAGGGTCAGTGCTGGGCCCTTACTGTTTGGTATATAGTTCTCAGAAGTTCAGGGCAAAACTAAGGGGTTGTGGTTGACCAAGTGGGCAGATGACTGCAAACTGGATGGAGTTATTGAATTTCCAAATCATGTCAGTATACTTTAGGAGGGTCTTACGTAGACCAATGACTGGTGTCTTAGTCACAGTCTAAAACTGAATGCAAAGAAATGCATCATCATTCCCTTCGGTAAAAACAATGTCCCTTCACACTATCAAATTAACAACAATACCATATGTCCCTATGAAGTGATAAGAGATCTGAGATCACAAGTAGACTGCGAACTTAACTTTGACTGCCATGTGTCTGCTGTAGTAAGGAAGGCATTCTACATAGCACACTTGATTAGCAAAGTTATTGTCACTAGAGCAAAGGAGGTTATAACCCCTCTGTACTCATCACTAATCAAGCCCATAAATGATTACAACTCCCCTTTCTGCATGTACTGTACCAAGCACCTGCAGCAATCGGAGTGACCTCAGAGGTTTCTAACTAATAGGCTCAAGATACTCCAGCACGTGCCTTACACAAGCCAACTAAAGTACCTGTCACTATACGTAGTATTGTATAGACGTCTTAGGGGAGACTTGTGCCTGTGCCTGGCTTTCAGAGCAATCTCCAACCCAAACCTAATGAATTTGCTGCACTTCTGCAAATCCAACAGGACAACAGCTACCATTCCAGGGATGTAAATATCACCCGTGACTTGAATAGGACATGCAGGAGGGACAGATTTGTCTCCCAGCAACTGCCTCATCTTTGGAATAGGCTGCCAATTCATGCGAAGCAGAGCACGTTAATGACACTGTTCAAAAGGAACCTGGACGAGTGGATAGGGCACCATAAATTCTTACCAGAGATGAGCACCCACAACACTCCTGGCCATAAACAGTCATTATTAAATACAGTCCTGGGTATTGACTAGAGTATCTGTGGTATTACATTGGGATGAAACAGGTTTGAAATTACCTCTGGGTCGATAGTCTAGTAAGCTCGTATGAACCTAAGAAAGCACACTCAGGAGTGCAACAATTTTCTCTTTAAAGTGCACTGCAGTATCAGCAATCCATCTACATGACGTGAGAGTAGAACCCACAGATTTCTGCATGAAAAGCAAGTACACTATCTGTTGTGCTACTAACACTGCTTTGAAATTTTATAGTAAAAACATTGATAGACATTTGTTAAACAAAACACCTGCACATTGAAAACAAACTTACCATGAGCAAAATTAAACTACTTTTCCCCTTGAAGCTCACATCCCTTGAAAATGCACCCCTGTTGTTTTAAAGATTTTTTTCCATTAAGCAGTAAAACAAAATATATGAACCTACAAAATACAAAATTACTTATTTCAGCACATTTTAATCAACTGTGATTACTATGTGGGTAGTCTGGTATTTGGTGTAGAGTATTAAGGCTCTTGTTTCCTTTTGAGCCTGAGTGAGTTAATTAACTAATGTGCCATCCATAACTAGGGCAGTATACACACACACAAAAACTGACCAGTATCACTGTGGAAAAGTAAAGCTCATTACACACACACACACACACTACCCGGAGTACCTGCTAAGAAGGAATGTTCTCACAGTGTATGGTAGCATTGTTCATGAATAGTTCATGGGGAAGTTGTTACACTGTTCTTCAAGCTGAGAAGAGGAGCAATGTCCGTAATGCTTGTTGTCTTTTCCAATGTTAAAATTAAGTGTGTTGCTCTGCGTAAATGGTATTAAACGCACACACACACACACACACACACACACACACACACACACACGATGCGTGCTTAAAGAAGAAATGTGAATTTTTTTGGATCAAGTTAAAATTAAATGTGTATAATAGTAATATATAAGGTATTATACATTTGTACATAATGGTAAAACATGGTAATACAAAAGGCTGTTGAATACACTTAATATATATCATCAATAGTACATTGCAGGAGTGTGTAAACAGTGCTGCAGTTTTAGTACTTCGTTGTTTCAACAGAATTTTAAGTACAGCACTTGTGGTGAGCACTGATTAATATATACATTCCTGCTTATGTGACGTTCCCCCTCTAGGCCAGTAATCAAGGTCTCTGAATCCTCACCATTGACACCAGTGAGGGACATTCACTTGGAACAAAAATGGATACACACGGTATTTCCAGATGCAGCTCTCTTCACCAAGCACAATTTCCCTTAAGAGCACACAGGGAACACACTCAGTCCGGGGTCTGAGTTCCCCCTCTCTCTCTCCAGTCCCCCAATAAGACTCCCTACTGGCACAGCTATAGAGTCAAGTTCTCAGCCAAGTGTCCCAGGCTAAGTCCTCCAGCAGTCTCTCTCTGTGAAATCAGTGGTCTGTGTCCCTGCTCCAAGTAGCTGACTCGCACACTGTTTGAGATTTGATTTTCACACATGGACCTGGAAGAGGCTGTCACAGATTTACTAGTTATGCCCCTCTGCCCAGGCCATAAGGTAATTACTGCCACCAGGACACCCCAAGGCCAGCTACACTAAGGCTGTTACAAGAGTACCCAATTAAACTAAGTAAAATTAATATTAATACAAATTGTTGCCAAATAAATATAAGTACTCTCAAAGTTTAAAATATTCTCTAAAAGACCAGTCACAATTAAACATTTAAATGTATTTAATAATAAATAATAAAAAGAACATGAAAATACTATATATCTATTTACAGTAAACACTAGAGTTTCAATCACACGAAATATTAAAATAATACAGATAAATAGATTCACACAGATACAGAAAAACAGTACTTAAGTAATCTTACTATATTTTCCTGACTGATCTAAATAATTTTTATTTCGTGGTTACTTACTAAAGCAAGGCAAGATGAAGCAGGTGAGTGGTCTTCTTGTCAGGTTTCAAAAACAGACTGCTCTGAGACTTCTGTTCATAGGTTAGTACTAAGCTAACTGCCCTTGAGAGCCATTTTAAGCCTAGCCAATTATCCTTTGTGAGACTCAAACCATGCACCTTGTGTTTGTAAGGCAAACACCTTAACCATTAGGCCACCCTCCCAACCTGTCTCATCTATTATTAAAAAAACATCATTTCAGTCCTGGATTACAGAATGAGATCACATACATCTGACTTTGGTTCCCATGCTACCCCCTTTACTAGAAAATGAACCAGAATCTGACACACATGTGCCATAATGCACATACAGAGAGCTTTGCTAAGATCTGTTGCAGATTATGGAAGTCATAATACAAATTCAAACTTCAACCCTTCCAGAGTAGCAATTATTTGACCCTCAAGGACAAAACAGAAGGCTTCCTAGTACAGACTTGTCTCTGGCTGCATAGAGACCTGTGAGATAAAATCTTTATGGGCTAAATTAAGTAATTTAATTGCAGGATATTTTTCTAAAAGTTAGCCTGGGCTGAGATCAACCTGTTCTCTTCCAGTATCCTCTGTTACAATATATTCATTTCAGTAGTTCCATAAAGTCTGACATACAGGTATACTTCTTTTTCTGTCCAACAGGACCCACGTTCTGTACATTTTTAACACAAGCAGCTTTACAGATACATTTTCAATACAAACACCAGTATAAATCAGTTTGATATGCAAATGACATATTTACAAAACTCCAACTTGCTATGCTGGCATATTTTTTATTTTTTTTTATTCTTTACAAAACTCCAACTTGCTATGCTGGCATATGTTACACATCCACTGCCCTGCTTCTCATGCCACAGCTGGCCATACCTCACATCATCACATCTTCCCCCCTTTGAAGACTCAAGCGACCCTGGAGAAATGTGGCTTGAGGGACATTAACCTGTCTGGGAACACAACCCAACATACCCTGTCTTGAGATCCCATCTGCATTAGCATTGCTGACACTACTTTGGTGCTGCATTGTCATATCATGTGCATGTAACCCTAGGTTCCACCTTAATAACTTGGCACTTTGCTGGCTGGCTCAATGTAGCCATGCTAAGGGATTGTAGTCTGTAACTACAGTGAATTTCCTTCCATACAGATAGGGCTGAAGTTTCTGCAGTGCTCATACAATGGCTAGACATTCTTTTTCTACTGCTGCATAGCATTCCTGTCTAGGTTGGAGTCTATGGCTGAGATATACCACTGGGTGCTCTTCTCTGTCTGAGGAAACCTGACTATGTACAGCCCTAACCATGGTTCAAGGCATCCACCTGCACAACAGATTATTTGCTGTAATCTGAACTGGCTAACACAGGAGGTCCTGCCAAAGCCCCTTTAAGCTTTTGAAATGCCTGCTCACAGGCTCACACTACCTTGTCTGGCCTGTTTTTCCTCATCAGACCTGTGAGGGGAGCAGCTATTGTACTGTAATTGGTTACAAATTTTCTCTTTTACTGATCTTACCACCCCCCACTCTGTGTCCCAGGTAGGAGCCCTCTGCATACCTCTTAACCTGGAAACATCAAAAATCTGGACAAGGCCCATGAAAAATATTCACAAATCTGTACACAGATTAGCATAAAATGTGCATACATAATTACATAACCCCACCCCTCCAATGGAATTGCGGGATACCAGCTTTCAAATGCAAACGGAAGAACAGACAACCAAAATATGGCACCAGAGACCCCCTGCAGCCATTCCAATGTCACGTTACCTGGCTATTTTGCCCCATTTACCATAAACACTAATGTGCATGCATACCGCTTTACTTCTACAATGATTATTTGGAGTTTATATTTGCATTTTATAGCACAATGCACAAACACTAATAGACATCTGCTAAACAAAGCAATACTGTCTCACAATGAAAATAGACTTAGCATTAAAACTTCTCTGCCCTTGAAACTCACATTCATTGAAACAGCATTGAAACCCACACCACATCCAAAGAAAATGCATCTGGCCAGTGGTGGATAAAGATTACCTTTGGACTGTTTTCAAATCATAGGCCCCTTGCACACAAAACAAGAAACATACATGTGTTCTTTGATACACCTTCCTGACTTTATTAAATTATATTCCTTGTATAATACAGCACATGTGTTAGAGCACATTTAAAATTTATTGTTTGAACATTTTTCCAGTAGGCAATGAAACAAAATGCATGAACCAGTAATGACAAAACTCCCTAGTTCAGAACATTTCCATCATAAAGGTCTACTTACATACACACACACTCACTCACTCTCTCTCTCTCTCTCTCTCTCTCTCTGTCTCTCTCTCTCTCTCTCTCTCTCTCTCTCTCTCTCTCTCTCTCTCTCTCTCTCTCTCTCTCTCTCTCTCTCTCTCTCTCTCTCTCTCTCTCTGTCTCTCTCTCTCTCTCTCTCTCTCTCTCTGTCTCTCTCTCTCTCTGTCTCTCTCTGTCTCTCTGTCTCTCTCTCTCTCTCTCTCTCTCTCTCTCTCTCTCTCTCTCTCTCTCTCTCTCTCTCTCTCTCTCTCTCTCTCTCTCTCTCTCTCTCTCTCTCTCTCTCTGTCTGTGTCTCTCTCTCTCTCTCTCTCTGTCTCTCGGAATTACTGATTCTCTTTTCAGTGCCAGCATCTCTTTCCTGTATTCTTGATACATGTTGTTACCAACCAAACAAACCTGGCACCAAGGTTTCAGTCTTACAGAACACACTTACAATGAGCCAGTCAGTTCTAAAACTTATGTTAGCTTAGTCTCTCTTCAAAAAGGCAAATGCCAACAGTCATACTAATGCTGTGAGGTTACCCTTATAAATCTGTAAATAAAAGCCATCCACAATCTTTTGTAGGTGAATAAAAATACAAATTATGTTACTACGATAATCCACTAGTCTGGGCCTACTATCTTTTGGAGGGCAGACAAGATGCTGCTATAGCCTCTGCGCATTAGAAGGCAGTATATAGTCAATGATGGTCAAACTCCCACATTCATGATGGCAAGCATTTGAAAATAAGAGCAACATGTAATTTGCATGTTCATGAGCACAGATATTTGTACAGTTCTGCTGGAAAAGATTTGCAGAGGCAATAATTCATGAAGCATGTAGCACACACATTCTTGTAGTAAAGTAACAAAGCTGTTCATTGTATACTAGCAATGCTGAAATGAAGAATACAGTGCACAGAGATTCAGTAAAAGACAATGAAAAAAAAACAGACCAGTATTGTCTTCAGACTGATGTTTTTGATTATGCTGCTCCATTCTGATGTCTTAGTGAGTACAGAATAAATACAAACGCAGAGATTTCTTCAGTTATACAAGCAACCTCTGTTTTTTGGTGATTGCATGTCATCAGAACTCTGACTGCAGTGAGGCAGCAAACCGGGAAGAGATTGAAGTGAATTAAGCAATTGGGTATAACTGTAAAAGAATTACTGTATGAGCAAATGAGTAGTACAGTGACTGTGGTTAAACCAGACAAAATTGGAATCTACACAGATCTACATCTGAACAGACACACATAGGGTACTAATAATAATACCTTTACCAGTTATTTAAGCATTGTCATTCATTTATATAGTTTATTTTAACATTTAGGGAGTTTCAAGCTACTATACTCCAGGTGAATCATGAAAATCATGATAAGACATTATGATATTAACAAATCAAATAATTCTTCAATGGTTCAATTTATAGAACTGTATAAGATGTTCTTCATCTCACATTGCTGCAGTCCTAACACTTGGGTAGTCCGCTGTCCCTCGGTCGGCCCGAATATCAGAGTATAAGGCTGACGTCAGTCAAGGCGCATTTGACTGACATCAGAACGTCAGGGTACAAATGCGCATGACCGACGTCATATCCTCAGTCTTTTTTGCCGCATGGTCCGATGCAGAAGCAGTGTTGCAAGTGCCGTTCGGCGTTCTGAAATTTTTTGGAGTTTCAGACCGAAGTCAGAGTTGGTTAAGTACCCCGTTGGGGAATATTTTGTTTTTCTTGCCTCAGTGGTTTACCGGATGTCAGAAAAAGTGAATAACTGTATTTCTTGTGGGAAACAGATACCGCATAGGGATTACCATAATTTGTGTATACCTTGTTTGGGACCTGAGCACGACGTTGTTGGGTGTCGCTTTTGTGCTAGGTTCAATAAACGCACTATAAAGCGTAGGTTGGATTGTGCCAGGTTAGTCTTTGGGAAGCGGTGCAATTACAATATGCCGTCGGATGCTCCGACGCCGGCTTCTTCAAAGAAGCGCAAGGACAAGGCAGTTAAACCTAGGTTAGAGGAGTCGTCCGAACCGGACGCCGGTTCTTTAGAGGCGTCAGTGGAACCGGTGGTTCCGACTGAGACCTCTATGGAGTCCCAGGGAGAGACTGTGTTTTTACAGGATGTGGCCTCCCAGGAGGCAGGTCAGGCTGTAGGGGCTTCTCAGGTAACTGTACTCCCCTCCCTTCCTAAGGTGTCTAGGCCCTCTCTTTCTGCTTCCAAGGCTTCTCCTAGAGGCAGGTCTAGTTTTGCTTCTGTGGGTGTCACTCCTAGTTCTTCAGGTTCTGTGCCCAAAAAGCACATGCTTAAAATGGCAGAAGATTTAATTTCTTTAATTAGAGGCTCTATGCCCCCTCCTGATAAGAGGCCTAGGATGGAACCTGTGTTGGGGGATTATGAGCAGGCTTGGATGTGTCTGAGTCTTCGGCTGAAGACTTGCAGGAGTATTCTCATTATTCTGATTCTGATGTGGATGATTCTACTCCTTCTGCTTCTCCTCCTGAGGATTTTTCTTTTTCAGAGACCCTTCAGTCCATGAGAGAGCATTTTAAATGGGAAGGTCAGGATTTCTCTGATTCCAGGAAAAGGCTTAGGGAATTTTTGTTTTTACCCCAGCATAGGCCTTTAGCTATACCTCCTGTTCTGAATGTAGTGGAAGATGTGTTTGCAGAGTCTTCGCTTAATCCTGATTCTTTGCCTCCCGCTCCTGTTAAACCAGATAGGTATTACAGGGTGCCTGAAGCTCATAAGTATCTTTTTAAGAGTCCTAGGGCAGACTTAGAAACTGTTAGCCAGGGGCCTAAGGGTGTGAAGGCTTCTGTTGTCAAGAATCCGGTTCCTGCAGATAAAGAGGCCAGGGCCTTGGATAGATGGGGAAAGAAAGTTTATACTTCTTCCACTCTAGCCATGAGAGCTTTGAATTGCCAGTTTCACATGTTGAAATATCAAAATTATCTCCTTTCACAGTTGAAATCTAAAGTGGATGCTCTGGCGGAAGGTATTGATTGTAAAGAGTTACAAGATTTAGTGCATGTTTCTGAACAGGTGGGTAAGCATTCTTTGCAATGTGGTTTTGATGCTGTACAGGCCTCGTCTAGGGTGGCTGCCACTGGGTCAGTTCTTCGCAGGCATGCCTGGCTGAGGGATCAAAATTTATCTGACCATGTTAAAACTAGGATTTTGGATGCCCTTTGCAATCTGATGTCTTGTTTGGTTCTCCTGTTGAGGCAGTTTTAAAGAAAATGGAAGACAAGGCTAAGTCTATGCAGACTGTTAAAGATTTTTTGCAGGTTCAGCCTCCAAAGTTTAGTAGAAATTGGCCTACTAAAGGGTGGACGTATCCTTCTTATGATTCCCAGTCTAGGGGTAGATCTAGACGTGGCAGGGGCAGAGGTCAGGGCTCTTTCAGGCCTAGGACAGGGAGTTCTCCTGCACAGTCTTCGGGTGAGGGCAGGGGTCAGTCCTTTCGTAAACAGACCCAATGACCTACCTTTTCAGCTGCCAGAACCTTCTCGCCTGGCAGCACCTTTGGGAGGAAGGTTGGCACTTTTCAAAGAAAATTGGAGTTTGATTACCCAGGACAGATGGGTACTGGATATCATACATCACGGTTACAGGTTTTATTTCCATACCTTGCCTCCTTTCAAAGGCATGCCAGACATTCCTCCTCAACAAAGAATAGAGGCTCACAAGCAAATTTCTCTGTTACTCCAAATAGGGGCCATACAGCCGGTTCCTATGCCAGAAAGGGGCCTAGGATTTTATTCTCGCCTGTTCCTTGTGCCAAAAAGGGGAACACGTGGAGACCGATTTTGGATTTATCTATCCTCAACACTTATCTGGACATTCCCAAGTTCAAAATGTTGACGTTACAACAGCTTTTACCTCTACTGGGCAAGGATCACTGGATGGTAACTTTGGATCTCAAGGAGGCTTACCTTCATGTTCCTATCAGGCTAAGTTGCAGGAAGTATCTGCGTTTTCGGACTGGGACTTCTCACTATCAGTTCTCTGCATTGCCCTTTGGCTTATCTACTGCGCCCAGAGTATTTACAAAAGTTCTGGCTCCAGTGATAGCTTTCTTCAGGCTGAAAGGAATACAAATCTATCCTTATTTGGACGACTGCCTGATACTGGCTCAAGGAAGGGAAGAGCTTCTTCGTCATTTGGAGTATGTGATAGCAGTGCTAAGATGCCTGGGGTATTCTGTGAACGAAATAAAGTCCAGTCTAGTACCCTCTCAAGACATGTGCTTTCTGGGAGTAAGTCTGAATACAGCATCCCAGATGGCCTTTCTAACCCCGGACAAACAAAAGAATCTTTCCCTTTACTTCCATCATCTATCTCTTCAGTCCGGGCTGACTGCAAGGACAGTCCTTCAAGCCTTAGGGTTCATGGCATCTTGTATTCTGGTGCTTCCCAATGCCAAACTGCATATGAGGAAGTTGCAATGGTATCTCAAAAATGTATGGACACAGCACTGCCAGCATCTGGACACTGTCATTCAAATAATACCTTGCATTCAAAAGGAATTTTTGTGGTGGGCTCAGGAATGTCACCTAAACAAGGGACTCTCTGTGACCCGGCCAGAGGCGAGTCAAATTTTAACAACAGATGCCTCAGACAAAGCTTGGGGAGCTCATCTGAATGGAAAGTGGATACAAGACAAGTGGCCTGTCAGACTACAACATCTTCATATCAACTTGAAGGAGATGTTAGCAGTCCAGTTTGCATTAATAGCTTTCAAGGATTTACTTCTTTCAGGGCAGGTGTTGATTCTAACAGACAACACAACTGTCATGTGGTACATCAACAAGCAAGGGGAACACATTCTTATCCTCTATGCAGGCAAGCAATGATTTTGTGGGAGACTGCTCTCAGTTTACAACTAAATCTTCAGGCAAGGTTTCTGCCGGGAGCACAGAACTCCTTAGCAGATGTGTTAAGCAGACAAATCATGGATCCCCACGAGTGGAAACTGGATCTTCATGTATTTCAGAAATTGACAGTGTCCTGGGGAACTCCAGACATAGATCTGTTCGCTTCTCCACTAAACCACCAGCTGCCAAAGTTTTGCACAAAGCGGTTTCATCCCACAGCTTGGAAAGTGGATGCTCTTTCTTTCAGTTGGAAAAATCTTCATGTGTATGCCTTTCCACCTCTGCCTCTCCTCCCAAAGGTACTTCTGAAGGTCAGACAGGACAAGCTAAGGATGATTTTGATAGCTCCAGATTGGCCTCGACAGCACTGGTACCCATTACTGAGAAGTCTGGTACAGAAGCCTCCATGGCCTTTGCCTTTGATTCCTCATCTGTTGTCCCAGGAGGACAGTCATTTGCTCAATGTAAAGCTTCACTCTCTTCACCTAACAGCATGGCATATTCTGTTTTAAACCATAAAGGGTCTCAACTTCCACAACAAGTTTTGAATGTGATTTTGGAAGCTAGACGGCCTAGTACAAGGAAAGTGTACGCAGATAAATGGAAGAGATTTTTATTTTGGAGTGCAGCTAAGGATTTGGATGTTTGAGCCTGATTTAAGTGTGGCTCTTCAATATCTTACTGAGTTATTGGACAAGGGTTTGTCCTTCTCTTCTATTAAGATTCATGCTGCAGCAATTTCAGCTCACTATGACTGTGACCCACCATTGTTTTCTCATCCTTTGTTCAAGCAATTTCTTAGAGGGGCAAAGAATATAAGACCCCCACGTAGAGCTCCTACTCCTGCTTGGGATCTCAATTTTGTGTTGGAGAAACTCACTCTACAACCTTTTGAGCCTGCAGCTACTGCTGAGTTGAAATATTTGTCATGGAAGACTGCTTTTTTGTTGGCCATTACCTCTGCAAGAAGGGTTTCTGAATTACAGGCCCTTATGGCAGTTGAGCCTTTCTTAATTTTCCATAAGGATAGGGTATCTTTACGTACTAATCCTTCCTTTATGCCTAAAGTGGTTTCTAGTGTGGCTTTAAACCAAACTATTCATTTGCCTACTTTTTATGCAAATCCCCAAACTAAAGGGAAAAGATTTTGCACACTTTAGATGTACACAGGCAGTTGCGATATTATTTGGACAGAACTAAGGGGTTCAGACAATCTCAGCAGTTATTAGTTTCTTTTGCTTTGTGCTCTCAGGGCAAGCCCGTGTCAAAACAAACTATTTCTAAGTGGATTGGATTTTGCATTGCTTTCTGTTATTCCCATCATGGCAAAGAGATTCCAGCTGGGATTAGGCCTCATTCCACTAGGGCTACTGCCACTTCAACAGCTTTTTGAGGGGGGTGGCTACTAAGGATATTTTGGAGGCAGCCACTTGGAGTTCAGTGCATACTTTCTCTAGGCATTACCACCTTCCTCTGTACTCTAAATCCAGGGCTGGTTTTGCCACTGCTGTGTTGCAGGGCATTTTGGCAGCCCCTGCTTCATTATAGTTTAGCCATCCTCCCTTACCTCAGCTTTGGGATTCTACCCAAGTGTTAGGACTGCAGCAATGTGAGATGAAGAACATAGTACAGTTTTGTACCTACCATAAATGTAGATGTTCGAAGATCCACATTGCTGCAGTCCAATTTACCCTCCCTCCTTCCCCTCTGTAGTTTGAGGTGGTTGTGTGGCCTGGGTTATCCCTCTGAGGTATAGTGTATATATATATTGTATATATTGTACATATTTTTGGTGTTAGGCTGGTTGGTTGTTTAGTTGTTGTCTATGGGTTTTGACCTTTCTTTTTAGGGTCTTCTGACATCTGGGGCAAGAAAAGACTGAGGATATGACGTCGGTCATGCGCATTTGTACCCTGACGTTCTGATGTCAGTCAAATGCGCCTTGACCGACGTCAGCCTTATACTCTGATATTCGGGCCGACCGAGGGACAGCGGACTACCCAAGTGTTAGGACTGCAGCAATGTGGATCTTCGAACATCTACATTTATGGTAGGTACAAAACTGTACTTTGTATTCACTGATAGATATACTGGCACAGAGGTCAAAATCCCTGACTACATGCCAGGTGATAGGATCTAAATTACAGGATCTCTCACCTGGTCAAAACTAGCATGAGGGAGAAAGAAGTGATGAGGCCTCCTTCCGCTATCCAAAGGTCCAAAGGTATGCAGGTGTGGGTGTTCATAAATCAAAGTGCTCAGTGTGAACCAGTAATCACCAGGGACACCTGACTGAAGAAAGAAAAATTGGGAAGATGTCACTCACGAGGTCCTCAAAGTGCATGCATAAGTGGGTAGGTATGTAACTTAGAGAGAGAAATACTTCAGTGAACAACTATGGTGACTCCTGGCCCGGTTGCTCCTATAGATAGAGGTTGGTGACCTTGACTACTAGGAGTTATCTAACAGTTTGTCTATAATATGTGCATTAGGTATGAGTAAAGGCTCATTAAGATGAAATGCTAGCAATCTGAGAGGTGCATACCACATCAGTGGTGGCTGGTCATATACAGGCATTTACAAATACATCATTGATGCAAACCACTGTTTGAAGATTTGACAAGGCTAACCCTTGCTTTCAGTCAATGAGGGAAATGACTGAAAGGTTGGCTGTTTGGCTAGTGAAATTCATTCAGTCAACCATTTTTATGTTCTCAGAATATTTCCATTGTGAAACATGCTTTTCTTTTTGCAGTTTGTATTTTAATGAAGTTGGATTTTCAAAAAGTTGACTTCATAAAGTCAGTTACATGCATGAGCAATCTTTATCGAACAGCCTTATAAGTTAAGAATGTAATGCTTCACCTGTAGTATCTTTGAGGTACATTTAAATAATGCACCTGACTGGAAGGTTTTGGTTTAGACAGTGAAACTCAAAGGATTATAGATTTTTCCCATTAGGGAGTAAATTACAGTGTAACTAATACTCCCGTATCCAGTATGAATTATCACAATTATATTGCTATTTAATGTACTCTTACAAGAAATGATTACTGTGTTCGAAAAACATTTTATATATTTTCCTAAAGTCCCTTAAAATGGTGTGTGGTGACTTTTTTTTCTGCGTATACCCTTAGAAATAATTCCTCCCTGAAACTGTACAGACTGCCTTCACACTGTCACACACACACACACACACACACACACACACACACACACACACACACACTGCCTACCGCTTCTGAAAGTACAAAACAAAAAGCAGCCCAAATAAGACTTTTATTCAAACAAAAGCAAGTGAAGTTCAGAGACCAGCTTTTATCACAATCAACTTCAGAGCTATTCAACACGAAAAGGCAGTTCAAATTTATAGCAAACCATCAGTTAAACAATCAAGTCAACACTAAATGACAATCCATATTTATATCAAGCCATCAGATGGCATTATGAGTGCTTTAAAAGTCATCACATCTTCCGTTTGGATCAAACTCCTAAACATTTCCTGTGCTTCTTTTGCTTTAGTGTTTTATAGTCCCTCCTGGCCCCTCTGATCTCTTAGGGTCATACTCATAAATGGTGCATAAGACACCCTGCAAATCTGAAAAACAATTGAATCTATATGGAAAATAAATTCTAAGCACTACTGAGTAAAACATGAAACCACCACTTTCTTAGTCAACACACTAGAAGCTGTGCCCATTAATTACCTGTAAATCAATTATAATCACTAAGTACAAATGTTTGTCACTGCATTTTACCAGTCTTTCCTGGACACAAAGCAAAGACAAATGAAATCTTTGACTTTAAGTTTCATATCTCACCAGTATATCCCTCATTGTTCCCACTCCCCAAGTCATTCAGAAGCAGTAGTTGGTAGTCGTTTCCTACCTGAAGCAGCTTGTTTCTTGAAGTTGGCTTCCTACATGAAGGTGAAGCATCTCATAATGCAAGTCCTTCCTGCTCTGCTTGCACAAGTTCTGCACAGACGCCAGACACTTCCCGCTCGCAGAGCCATTCAAGCAGCCTGCTGGAAATGAGCCCTTGAGCTCAATTCCGACAGGCTGACAGAGTTGACATCATCGTGCAAATGATGATGTCAGTGCAAAAATAAGGGGAAAAAAAATTAAAAAATAAAAGCTGGGAAAAATCGGAAACGAAGAGGTGTCATTCGGGAATCGTGGCACCCCATTATTTGACCCCAAAACTCAGTAAAAACCGAGTAATTTGATGAAACTTACTGGACTTAATGGTCAGCCCTGCCCTTTGCAGTCTGCCCGGAACCTCCCTAACATGCTGAAGGTACTCATGCTAGGAATGGCTGTAAATGGCAATATCATCCAGGTAAGCAAGGGCATAATCTCCTGCTCCTGCTAGGATATGATCTACCAGCCTCATTACCACAAGCTTCCTCACAGACTGGATCTACTCACACAAATCAGGGGTATTTGATACTCCCCAACATCAATCATCTTCAATTGACTGCCTGGATGATAGGGTCTTAATTTCTCTCATAACACCTGTTTACTGAGGACTTGTAGCAGGTACTAATGGAGACAAGGAAACCTGCTACTTCAAAATGATGTTAGCAAATGAGATATGTTGTCTAGTTGGTGCCAATAACATAACCAGCACTAATTCAGGGTTAGTTGTTCTTTGGTTTTACAAAGTTACTATCCTGTGACCTTTCTTATTCCTCTGTCAACGTTCATTTATTGACCTTTTCAACATGTCTGCCCATGGACCCTCCTCTTTCAATGCAGTCTTATGTCAAAATGTTCTCGAAATGGGTTTTGTGCAAAAGGCCTCCAAGAAAACAGGTGACCCCTCCTTGGGATCATAATTTTGTATTAGAGAAGCTAACACTTGCTCCATTTGAACCAGCTAACCTGACTGACTTGAGGTTCTTAACATGGAAAACAGTTTTACTGATTGCTCAGACCTCTGCAAGAAGAGTATCCAAGTTGCAAGGTGTTATGGTGAGTCAACTCTATCTCATTCTCCATAGAGGCATCTTTCTTTGAGAACTAATCCTTCTTTTATGCTTAAAACGGTATCTGAGTTTTCTGTCATGAACCTAAAAATAAGGGAGAAAGGATACTCCATACTTTGGATGTCTACAGAAAAGTCTGGTACTATCTTGACAGAATTAAATCTTTCAGATCTTTGGATCAATCGTTCATTTCTTGTGAAGGTAAGAAGGGAAAACCTGTCAAAACTGACTGTCTATGTTATACTTACCATAACAAAACTATTCCAGGCAGGGTCAAGGCTTATTCTACCAGGACCTTGTCTTCATCTATGGCTTTTTGGAAAGGGTTGGAATCTAGACGTATTCTAGAAGCTGTTACTTGGTCCTCTGTACATACTTTCACAAAGCACTATAAGCTTAATTCCTTTTGTAGGTCCAGATCAAGCTTTGCTAGGACCATTCTTCAGGGGCATCTGGACTCTTCTCCTTTCACCTCCCAAGTATAATTAGCTAAGGTAATATACCCATATAGCTGAGGCCACTGCAGCAGTTACCAGTATGATGAACGGTACAGTTGTGTAAGTTGAATTTAATATAACAATAGATGTTAGAATGATCACTGCTGCAGTAACAGCTTCCTCCATAATTCTTGTTTTTTGGTGTGTTTTTTATACTAGGGAGTGGACATTTATTTATTTATTTTTTCCTTGCATTGCCCTTTCAGGGATCAGCCTCTCTCTCTCTGGCAGGAAAGCTGTGAAGAGTTTCACACCCAAACTTGTTTTTTAGTCAGCTGAAATCGAGATGCTTGACAGTTTGGGCAAGTGCCCTGAAGCTTTGGAGGCTGTCTGGCTGTTTATATCAGGCAAGATTTAACCTATATAGCTAAGGTTACCGCAGCAGAGATCATTCAGACATCTACTGTTGTGGTAAGTTCAGCTTACACAAGTGTATCCCCCCCACCCCCAATATTTCACAGAAATGCTTTCTAATACCTCAAATTTTAAAGGTTCAATTGATTTCCATTTCTTGGTGCACACTGTTTTTATAACACTTGCTAAAAACTCAGATAATCTTTCCAAGTGTAGGATTTTTTTTGTACTTTCTAGCTGTTAATTCCTGAGGTCCAACACTGCTAGTCTTTTGAAATCCCCACTTCATATACCTTCTCTGTCTACTTGATTGGGTATTCCCAAAATTATCTAACTTTTGTCCAACCTCAGAACTTAATAAAGGTGTTGGCCCCTGCTTGCGTACACCTCCAACAGTTGTTATTTTTATTTTCCTTGTAGAGGCAGGTGCCATCCATATAAAATTTTCATCTACTGGTTGTTACGTCTTAACCAGTGACTTAACAGACCCAAGGCTTTACAGTCTATTTTCCACCCCCATTCGCATTCTTAACCCATCTGGCATGCCGTAACTTAGATTGCTCCTGGTCTTTTTTTTTCTCTTGCTTCTGTAGGTAATGCCTGACCTTTCCTTGTTGGCGCTAGTTAATTTTTCAAATGTATGAGTTCCTGTTTCCTTCTTTATTTGTTTATTTTCAATAGGGCAACCATTCCTAGCCCTCAAAATGCAATTCTTAATTTATTACATTATTAACATGTTAGGGAATCAGATATTTATATGGAGATAATTCTACTCTGAAGGTAAGGGGAAAGGAGGATGCTTCCATTTTTGAGGGAAAGGGCAGAAAAATAAATATTTCCAAGGCAATACAAGCTTTATGTTAGTGTGATTTCTGTATGACATAGTGTCCAAATTAAACTGCTGAATGTTGCAAACTAGAACATCGTACAGCCACAGCACAAATGTTATTACAAAACATAGTTCTAAAATACACACACACACACACACACACACACACTTAAAAAATAAAATATAGATCATTCAGCATAACAGGAAGCAAGGCAGCAGACTGCCATGCTTCCTATAAAAAATGTCTTGGCATAACCCAGCTTAGAAACAGAGGCTGACTAAATGCAATGAAAGGCTTTGAGCAACCCTTAGTGATTCCCTTATCATTGTGAACATCCAAACATGTGGCAGAATTTTGCTGTTAGTTGAATAAATGACAAAGGACTAAAAAAGAGTAAGTAGCTTTGTTGATTCCCAGTAGCAATTTTTCACTAAAATAAATTTAACTACATTTTACTGGAGAAAAAAAGATGTTGCAAATTGTTTTCAAACATTCAAATGCATAAACCTTCCTGGTTCAAAGATTTCCTCTGAAACTTGTGTATCTCAAACAGTATTTTTTTCTGGATTATTCAGTGATACAACATACTGCAAACTATTTGAGAGCAGTACACTGGTGCAATTGTTAGAACTGCTGCCTCAGAATGATTGGTTCTTCTGTTCACTTCTCTGCTAAGGAACATCTTTGTGAAGTCTTTATATCCTCTCTGAGTCTCTACATCTGTTTTGTCTGTTGCTGCAGTCGTCTACTATGTCCTATAAGCTTGTTATTGGTAAATTATTGTTCCCTTAATTTTCCCATGGTGTGTGTGCGTGTGCATGTGCACATGTTTGAGTTTCTGCACGTGTCTTTGTGTGTTGCATGTGAGTTTCTCCTATGAAACTAATTTTTCTGTGGTACATCCACTGTATGCAAAAATGATAATGGATACCTAGCCAGCGGCAAAGCACAAACTAAATGAAGAACGCCAGCAGACAATGCCAAACTTGATGTAAAACCTATATATTAGCTGTCTCATAAGATGATCATAAACAAACTTCTTCAGAAATTACAGATGATGTTTTCCCTGCCCCTTAAATATATTTAATTAATCCCATTTTACATCAACTATATAACAAGAAATGTTCCAGCTGTTGTGACAATGAATTAGCTAACCAGGAAAGAAATCCTGGAATAAATGAAGAGTTAAGGGATAGAGATCCAGACATGGAAAGTTTCCAGGTATGATTGTTAATCTGTTAGTTACTTATTCATTCCCAGTGCCCATGCCTGCTTATCTATTACAATTGGCTGTAATAGTGAAGCCAGAGTATTCCTTTCAGCAGTCATGCAGATACTGTGTGAACACAAATTATGCAATTTTTAGTCACTTTCAAGTATTGCTTAAAAATGATGCTGCATTCTTAACACTACTTTCTCATAGCCAAAACGAAATTAAGTAGACCCCCACCAAACAAAAAAGCATCTGTGTTAATCTTAATGGGTATAACAAGTAAGACATCACTCGCACATGGCAGAAACATGTTCACAAACTTTTTGCAAAAAATTGTCCAGTTTATTGAAGAGTTTGGCGTAGCATATATATATATATATATATATATATATATATATATATATATATATATATATATATATATATATATAAAACCAGATTGTAGCCGAAAGCGTCACCTTATGCTTATCTTTTCTACAGTCAGCCTTTAGCATGTATTCCCCCCACAGTCCAAACATGTATTACAGTGAAATATCCACCTCAAACTCATCGGCTAACTTAGGTAAGAATTACATACGTTGTAAAGGAAAATAATCATTTAACATCCATCTTTATTGCCTGCTATATATATTCCCAACTCTGTTTAGATCCAAACTTCTTACTAATATAGCAGTGTAGTAAGCTGAGTACCCTTCACCTTTTTGAGAAGCAAGTCAAACACTTGCATCAACTATTATCATATCTCAAGCTAGCATAAAATATAACTTTTCCTGTTGCATAACTAGAAGCAGTTTTTGTTACTTCAGACACTTCCAAAGTTAAGTCTGGGCTTCGCTTAAGTGTGACAAATGGATAATAATATGGTATTTAAATTCCACCACAGTCACCAACAATGTGTGTAAAAGAGTAGTAGTATGTGGCTTAACTGCCACCACTGCCACTAAAAATATGTGACGAGGGCAGGCTTCATATCTGTATAACTGGCACCAAATATATGATATGAGTACAGGTATGGTCTTTCAGTCCTCACTGCCACAAATTGTTGAAGAAGCAAAGGCTGAGTAGCTGCAAGGGCGTACAGTAAATATACAGTGTTGCCATCCTGGCTAATAGCTAACATCTGCCATGCTAAACTAAGTTTTATACAGTTACATTTGTGAGTTATAAGTCCTAGCTCCCCATGATTTCACCCATCTTCGACACAACTCAGTACCTTTCACTGTAGTCTTACACCAATAATTAGGAAACGCGCACACACACACACACACACACACACACACACACACACACACACACACACACACACACACACACCTGTCTGTAGAATTTACAAGCCAAAGGGGAAACAGAAGCAGGTTGCTAGGTCTTTCTTCCATATCACATGCATGCTCAAGCCACAAGCTCACAGGCAATTTAGAGTCCCTGATCCAGCTACTGCATGCCTTTGGAATGTGAGAGGAAAATGGAGCACCTGGAGAAAACCCATGCCAATACAGTGAAAACATGCAGTCTGAACACAGGAGGCATCCCAGCCGAGAATCGAACCAGAGAACCCCTTGCTTTGAATAGCCAAACTACTCTTACAAAATCAGGGACACTTCTGTTTACCTTTGAAATAAGCTGCCCTATGTGGAAATACTTTCAGCAGTAACAGTTTGAATAGATGATGCCCGCAGTTAGTTGCACACCTGTTCATTATGCATGCACTTAAAATAATAAATAAATCACCAGCCAAAAGCATTTCCATGCAGTAATAAGTTATTTACCTAGAGTAAAAGTGTTGCACCTGAAAAGTAAGTATGCATACAGAAATATCCTTGCACAAAGGAGTTAAAACAAATTGTTTAAACTGACAAATGGCATACATAAAATGCTGCCAGCTAAAGTAGACCTTAACTGTATTAAATGAAGATATACTGTAACCTCACTGCATTAGCTGTCAAGATCAAAAACACACTTTTATAGTCTGCAGTGGTAGTATAATACAGTTGAGCTGTAGCAGGAAAATGGAGTTAATGACTGTCAGCAGGCAGGGCAGCAACTGAATTGAAGCACCTACTATTTCTCTGTCTTTATGCAAGACCGTAGACAGGATTTAGCATAGTTTCATTTGTAATTTTCTAAGATGTGTTCTTGTTTCCATAGTTAGTGTACTTCTGCGGAGGGAGTCCCAAAAAGCTGCTGTCCAATTAAGACATCATCATGTGACTTAGTGCAACATATTCCAAGGAGTGATGGACTGCATGCAGTGCAGAGATGTACACAATCATGAAACAGAAATGGTTTCATTTTTATACTGCAGTGTATTTAAAATAGCAAAAATATGGTTATAGACATTTAAGTATTACATGTTTACTAAAAAGGTAAGTACAGTGCATCATATTTTGCTTTATCTTTTAAATAATTGCATGCATGCTTCATAATTCACTACAATTTTAGTACAAACTTCAGATCTGCAGTAGTTAACTTCATTTTATCTGCAAGCTGTGGGTATTCGGATCCGAGTCATCAACGTTTTTCTAGCATCTTCTCCAAGCTCCGAGCTCCTCCCTCTACCCATAATGCACTACCATCTCCTACCTTCCCTCAGATCTCGTTTGCCGCGCCATAGTGAGCATCATGGTCTCCTTTACTCTGAGCTCAGGGATAGTAAGTTTAAAAATTCTTTGTCTTTAGTGTGTCTGTGTTAGTTGTTTCCCTTCCTCCCCCACTAGTATATCGCTTGTTCGACGGTTAGTTAAAAAAAAAAAAGTTTTTGTTATAAAACTCTGTAGAGTAGTTGTTAGTCCTGCCCTTCCCCTAAGTGTGTTTGTGTGTGGTGATCTTTGTAGGGAGTGGTGTTTGTTGCAGGAGCATGGCTGATCAGCCAAAATCAGTATTTAAAAAATGCACAGAGTGTGACCATAAGCTCTCACCAGCTGATGGTCACACTCTGTGTGTAATTTGTTTGGGAGTGTCCCATTTGTCGAATCAATGTGCAATCTGCACTGGGTTCAACCCTAGAGCCCTCAGGGATTGGAAGGCCAAATTAGTAGCCAAAGGCCTTCTCCCTGCATCTATGCTGGAGTCTGCCACGGCCTCGGTAACCATTACTCCCACCCAACCTCCCCCCCAGACAGGGATTCAAACTCCTGTTTCTTCTGGTGCTGGGTCAGACAAGGAAAAAGCTACAGTGAGTGTAGCAGACAAAGACAAGGACAGAGAAAGGCGCAAGAAGGATAGGAACAAGAGAAGGGATAAACCTCGCAAGAGATTCCCCGGACAGGGAGCTCTTCCTTAGTCCCCCTACTAAGTCCATGAGGTCAGTTTCTCCATGGCTCCGGTCTCTTCGTTTTTCACCGGAGCCACTGGAACCTTCAGATCTGAGGCCTTAGTCACCCTTACAGCACAGACCAGCCAGATCTGAGTCAGTGGCTTCTTTGCGATCGACTTGGAGCTTATCAGACTTAGACATGGACAGGATGATGTGGAGATTCATTCAGATCCAAGTACAGATGGGAGTCTTGCCAGGCCCCTCTCCCTCCGGAGGGGGACCTCCTTGCCTTTTTTCTGCCTCATTTCTCCTTCCCCGATCTGTACATCTGTTTCTGGGTTCTTGGATCCGAGATTTTTTGGAGCTGGTAGCTCGGCGGCGACGGTTCCCCCAACCTTGACTCCGGCTGTTACCTTGAGCTCCTGGGATCCAACTAGTTCGGAGCCGAGTGACTCTCGCAGCCGTGGACAGGGAGTCGGACCCAAGGGAATGGATTTTACGGGTCTGCCTCTTTCGGATCCAACCCATTTCCTCGGACCTCAGGTTACCCTTGCTTCAGCTCCGGTCCCTGCTTCGGATCCAGGGAGGGCTTCCTCCTTGCTGGGTGTCAAGGAGGTGCGCTCTCCTTCAGCCTGTGAAGTGGTGGAGAGGGTTCTCTCTGAGGGATTGAGATCCCAGCCCAACCCCTCAGATTCCACCCAGACCCCTCTGGATATGGCGACGACTCCCGTCATCCTGTCTCGAGGACAGTCCTTGCCAGTGAAGCCCCAGGTTATTCCCCCTGAGGAACCCCCTGCAGCTCACAAGTTCTCTTCAGAGAGTCCCACTGAAGAGGGTCACCGTAAGCACAAGTGCAAAAGGAGGCACTTGGACTTCCCTGAGTCCCTCACTATGGACACTGACTTAGAGGAAGGAGAAGGTTCTCCCAAGTCACCTCCCGATGACGTCTCCTTCGGAGACATCATGGAGATCCTCTGCCAGAGGGGAAGTTGGTCAGCCCCAAAACCTTCTGTGGATAAGTCAGTATTCCTGGAGGCCTTTGGCATGGGCCCATCTACCTCCTGGGTGTCTCCGCCAGCGGACCCTTGGTGGACCTTATCACCACGCGGGCATGGAAGGAGCCTGACACTGTAGAGCCCATCCCCAAATGCCCTGACAAGATTTTATCTCCTCCTACTGACAGACAACCTTGGTCAAAAGCCCCATTTGACGCTGTGTTGGTTGCAGCGGCCACCAAGAAGGAACTAGTGCAGGAGAGTTCCTCAATCCATCCTCCAGACAAGGAGTCCAGGTTGGTGGATAGGTTTGGAAAGCGCATTTATTCCTCAGCGACCTTTTCAATCCATGTGCTGAACTATTTGGCACATGTGATCCGGCTTCAGCGAGACCTTGTATCGGAATTCGTTGAGTCGCCCCCAGAGTCCTTATCGCCGCAGGACAAACAGCTGTTCTCTGTGAAAATGTTGACTCTGGAGTCAGTATCGAACACGTTTATGCGGCTCCTTTCCCATGCCACGGAAAGAGCAGCTAGGGTGGCTGGGACAGGCATAGCCATGAGGCGTCACGCCTGGTTCAGGTTGTGTCAGTTCCCGGACCCTTTCAAGGCGTCGTTTATTAATGCTCCCTACGATGGTTCTTCCCTTTTCGGGAAGTCAGTACGTGACACACTTGTCCAGAGTGAAAAAGACAGGAAGACTTTGTCTGCCGTCAGAATCTGTTTCTCTAGCCCTCAGCGATCCTTCTCTAGGAATCAAAAAAGGGCAAAAGAAGATGTGGTTCCGAAAATCTCAGTTTTCCCAGGATTCTCAGGACAACTATTACCCCAGAGGCAGAGGGGGACAGGATTGACGCTGACCCAGAGGTAGAGGGGGTCCCAGGAATTTTGGGTCTAGGGAACCTTTTTCTGATAGACCTGCTCAGCAGCCCTGAGAGGTTTCCCAGCTGTCCTACTCTGGAGGCAGTCGGGGGAAGATTGTCCTTACACCCAGCAGCATGGGAGTCCATAACAACAGATCGGTGTTACAGATTATATCCAGAGGTTACACTATCCCATTTGTTGCCCCTCCAAATGTTCCAAAACACCTCCTGGATGTTCCACCCACTCACAGGGAGGCCGCAGCTCTAGAGGTTTCAAATCTGCTTCTCAAATGAGCCATCGAACAGGTCCCCCCAGACCAAGTCCGGATCAGGCGTTTACTCAAGGTTCCTTTTAGTGCCAAAAAAGACAGGGAACCTCAGGCCCCTTCTAGAGCTGTCAACTTTGAACCTGTCTGTCGCCTAACAGAAGTTCCTGATGGTTACCCTACAGTCCATTCTACCTTATCTCCGAGAGTGCGACTGGATGTGCTCGTTAGACCTCCAGGATGCTTACTACCACATCAGGATCCACAAAAGCTCCAGGAGGTTTCTGCACTTCCGGCTGGGAGCCAGTTACTTTCAGTTCAGATCCCTACCCTTCGGTCTCACCACAGCACCCAGGGTGTTCACCAAGGTAATGGCAGTTGTAGTGGCTCACCTGAGGCTTCAGGGTATTCAAGTATTTCCTTACCTGGACGACTGGATCTTCGCTTCACCCAACAAGCTTCTGCTTTGTCTGGCCTGAGACTACTTTATTCAGTTGGCAGATCTATTTGGGATTACAGTCAGTGTTCAAAAATCCCAGTTGCAACCAGTACAAGTTTTAGACTTCATCTGGGCATGGCTAGACACTTTGCAGATGAAAGTATTTTTAACTCAAGACAGGATCTTACACCTCAGGTGCCACATAGCTCAAATAGCAAACTTCAAGTCCCCAGAGGTGATCGAGGTTCTCCGGGCACCGGGCTCCATGGCTGCCTCTATATCGATTCTTCCTTGTGCGTGCCTTCATATGCGGATTCTTCAATGGACTCTGGCTGTTCAATGGTCTTGGCTAGACCTGCCCATGGAATTTCCGATCAAGATCAGTCATGTCTGCAGGACGTCTCTTCTTTGGTGGTTAAATTCACCGGAGATTATAGGACACCCCTTTGCGTCATCTCCATTCCAAGCCACAGTGACCACGGATGCCTCCCAACTCGGGTGGGGGGGACACTGTTCGGGAAGGACAGTCCAAGGCACGTGGTCCCAGACAGAGACCAAGTTGCATATACATGTTCTAGAGATAAGGGCAGTGCTTTTATTGTTGGAAGCCTTTCACACTGTCCTCTCTCTCGGATTGATTGCAATTCATTCAAACAACATGTCGGTTGTCTGGTATATCAACAAGCAGGGGTAAACCAGATCCTACCCCCTGTGTCGCGAGGCCATGAGAGTGTGGGAGTGGGCTATCTCCACCGGTCAGTTTCTGATAGCAACACACATACAACATTTTAGTGGACAGATTGAGTCGGGCTATTCTGATGCCGTACGAGTGGTCTCTGAAACAGTCAGTAGCGGAGGAGATATTCCTTGCATGGGGTCAGCCTTGCTGCAATCTCTTCGCATCTCCTTCCAATGCAAAGTGCAGCGTGTTCTTCTCTCCGATTCCCTCACCAGGGAATGCTCCCAGAAATGCTCTAGTCCATGCTTGGCCCCCCGGGCTTCTGTATGCTTACCCACCATTGCCACTCATTCCGAAGTTTTTTCAGAAAGCTTGCCGACTGCGGTGCAAAGTTATCCTCATTGTCCCATTCTGGCCTCGCCAGGTTTGGTTCCCATTCCTTAGGTCTCATCTCTTAGCTCCTCCATGGGTTCTGGATCCCTGCCCAGGTCTAATCTCCCATACTTCGGTTGTGTTCGCCCGCCCGACCTGGGCAGCCTCAAACTGACAGCTTGGTTGCTCCAGTTCTGTTGATTGCCAGGACTCCCAGTCTTTCATCCCCTGTAAAATCCATACTGGTGGCTTCTCTTAAAGATTCCACTAGGAAACTTTATCGCAGTAAATGGAACCATTTTTCCATTTGGGCCTCACAGAGAAATCTATATCCCTTTACAGCTCCTGTTCCAGCGGTGTTAGATTTCTTGTCTGGTATTTTTCAGCAAGGAGCTAGCTCCTCCACAGTGAAAGTACATTTGGCAGCCATTTCTAATTTTCATGTTAGTGAAGACATCGCCTTAGCTTCTTCTAGGCTGTGTAAGGCTTTTCTTAAAGGCACTTTTCTTTTACGCCCTCCTGTTAAGGATTCAGTGCCCCCTTGGGACCTTACCTTTGTCCTACAGGCATTGGTGGCTCCCCTATTAGAACCTGCAGCATCGGTGGATTTAAAATTTTTATCCTGGAAGACAGATTTCCTAGTCGCCATTACATCAGCTAGGAGGGTTTCTGAGCTTCAAGCTCTGTCTGCCGTGCCTCCTTATTTGGTCTTCCATAAGGACAGGGTCTCTCTCCATACTAATCCTTCTTTCTTAACTAAAGTTTCACCTGAAGCAAACATAAACCAGTCTATTAATCTGCCTGTTTTCTTTCCTAATTTCCAAAACAAGGGTGAATATAAACTTCATTTGTTAGATGTTCATAGACAACTTCACTTCTATCTTCATAGAATAAAATCATTCCGCAAGTCTGTCCAGTTGTTCATTTCCTTTTCCAAATCCTTTTTGGGAAAAGCTATTTCTAAGGTTTTTTTGGCTAGATGGATCACTCTTTGCATTTCGCATGTCTACAAAGCAAAAGGTTTATCGCCTCCTGGTATTGTTAAAGCTCACTCTACCAGGTCCATGGCGACTTCTGCTGCCTTTTGGTCTAGGGTTCCTTTGGACGACATTTGTGCAGCAGCAACCTGGGCCAATTCACATACCTTCATTTCCCATTATAAATTAGACTTGATTTCTAGAGGTAGAGCATCCTTTGGCTCTGCGGTGCTCAGGAATATCCTTCCATAAGGGCCTCCCAGGATTGGAGTAGCTGAGGACTCTGTCCCACAGGTTGCAGATAAAATTAAGTTAACTACTTCAGATAAAGAAGTTATGTACTCACCATAACGTTCCATCTGAGTAGTTATACTTAATTTTTCTGCAACCTTCCCTCCGTCTCCCGGACCTTATCATGTCCATATACAGGTTTGGTTTATTGGGCTGAGTTGCTAATGTATTTAGTTGCAGCAAACTCGATCTGAGGGAAGGTAGGAGATGGTAGTGCATTATGGGTAGGGGGAGGAGCTCTGAGCTTGGAGCAGATGCTAGAAAAAAAGTTGCTGGCTCATATCTGATATGGATCCAAATACCCACAGGTTGCAGAAAAATGAAGTATAATTACTCCGATGGAACGTTATGGTGAGCACATGACTTCTTTTTTCCTACAGTTTCCTTCCAAAAAAAAACAGTTATGAGTTTTAAGGTTGTTAGAGCTTTTTCACTGCAATATTAATCATGAAATTGTTTACATGACTTCTCTAATCGTAAAGATTTTTAAACACTTGACCAACATCATTATTATTATGACACAAGTCAAAATCGGGTGGCATCTAGGGTGACTGTAGTGGTCGCCTGGTGTTAGTGTTATCAGAGTATAACAGTGCACTCTGTATCAAAAATTTTCAGGCTTATTGATGTCTGTGTGTCTTGTGAGTATCTGTAATGTGAAATGTACATCCTGTTTTGATGGGACTACTACTGTTAAAGAAAGAGGTATATGCACTTTTAGATTTGAGTTGTATTTAGTTAAAGCATAGTTAATCCAGAATTAGAGCTTATAAAAATCTTATGACTAGTTTAAATGAAAGGAACTATTTCCACCACTGAAATTATGGGTTAGTTACCAGGATGGCCAGCCTCCAGGGTGATATGAATAATGCAGACCAGAGGAGGGAGGGGAAGGTGGTAGTCACCTTGACCATTAAACATAATGTGAGCTTTTTAAGCTGTGTAAAACTATCATTGTGTTAGTAAAATATGAATAAGATTAGTTGGGTGGATGATGGTGGGTTAGCAAAGCCTGCACTTGTAATGCAGAGGTGTTTGTGAGAAAATTTGCATGAAAAGTAGATATTGTACCCTAGTGAGGAGGGCTATATTTAAAACTGTAGAATGAAATACCCAGGAGGGGAGTGAGATACATAGAAAAAGAAATTTCAGGACGAAAAAGCTAATTGAGCTACTGACTTTTTGTGTAGTTTGGCACCATTTTTTCTTTTTTCAGTTACTGGTCTTGGATTTGTTGTTGTTTTGGTTTCCTTTATCCCAGGAACTATCGCCCCATTAGCCTGACCAGTCTGTTATGCAAAGCTGTGGAATGCATCATCGTGGACCTAATAAACAAGGATATAAGGAATCTCCAAACTCTGGATCCTACACAGTTTGGTTTTGTGAAGGATAGAGCATGCCTGCTCAACTTGGTCGACTTCTTTGAGTCAGTCACCAGAGCTGTGGATGACGGCAAGGTTGTTCATACAGCCTACCTTGATCTGGACAAAGCATTTGTTACCATTCCCCACTCAGCAATCATAGAAAAACTCACTAAGCTAGGCATCAACCCCTATATCACTAGGTGGGTTGCAAACTGCCTCACAGATAGAACCCACAGTGTGAAAGTAGATGACTCCAAGTCAGACTGTCGACCAGTCACGAGTGGAGTCCTACAGGGTTCAGTCTTGGGTCCTCTCTTGTTTAGGATCTACTTCTCTGAAGTCCAGGCCAACATGAAGGGACTCTGGCTGACAAAGTTCCCAGACCATTGCAAGTTGGAAGCCATCATTAACTCCCCAAGTGATGTTGACATCCTGCAGATCTGAGACCGACGACTGGTGCTAGAACCATGTCCTTAAGCTCAATGCCAAAAAATGTGTCGGCATCCCCCATGGAAAAAGCCCGATTCTCTTGAATTACCACATCGATGGTAGTCCACTGAGCACAGAAGGCGTTATAAGAGAGATCTAGGAACACGGGTTGACAGCAACCTCTCTTTTGACCACCACATTGGCACTGTGGTCAGAAAGTCCTTCTATGTGGCACATCTTATTACTAATTACTAAGGGTTTTGCATCCAGGAAGAAAGAGGTCATTATCTCCCTCTACACTTCCCTCATTAGGCGAGTCATCGAGTACAATGCCCCATTTGGCATGTACCTCACTAGACACCTGCAACAACTGGAGAGACCCCAAAAGTACCTCACAAAGAGGATCCTATGCCTTAAACACTTGTCCTGTATGGACAGACTCTGAAACCTCCAACTATTCTCTGTCTCATATAGCCTACTTAGAGGCGATCTCTGCTTGACTTACAAAGCCATGTCTGACCCAGCTCTGTTAGAAATGCTTCATCTAAAGAAATCCCAATCCCTCTGCACCACACGCTCCAGATACCTCAACCTCATTACCACAATCAACAGAACATGCTGAAGGGACAGGTTCATAACCCAGAGACTGCCCATGCTATGAGATAGACTTCCCATACATGTCAAGCAGAGCACCTCACTGGCCATCTTCAAGAGAAATCTTCATGTGTGGATGGGAAATAGAAGATTCACCCTGGAGATCACTCCAGTGGCTGTACTCGACAGAGGCACTAGGAACTAAGGTCGGGTGGCACGATGCCAGGGTAATCCTATGGTCTAGGCTTGTAAAGCCTCCAGGGCCATTAGCCTAGTACACACCTATGATGTCTTCTCATGATTTATTTGATAACAGCGATGTTTATCCTCTGACTTACAATGTTATCCGTCCAATGTAGCCTAATTCTGGACTTATGGACAATAACTTAATTGTCCTTATTGGTTTCCTTACACAAGTGACTCAGAACTTGCAGTCACTTGTGTCATCCAGAGTTCATGGCAACAGCATGATGTTATCAGTATGGTAACATGCCCGCATCAGGAGAATAACACAACTGGCAGCAAGGTTTTACACAGTCAGCCTTTTTCCAGTGCATTATGATATTTCTACCTCTCAGATGGACAAGCAGTGTGCAAAGGATGTAGCCACCAACAGGTATTTGACTGATAGACATAGACATAGATTTATTACTAGGCTAACTGCCCTCATGGACCATTTTAAGCCAATTACCCCCTGTGAGAATCAAACCCTGCACCTTATGTTTCTAAGGTAAGCACCTTAACCATTACGCCACCCTCCCACCCATAAAGCCACAACCATTTCTGTGGAAGCAGAGTGTACTGCTTCAGTAATTAATGGCTACTGCAGAAATAATAGTAACTGTTTTCAAGACAATCGATCCTATGCTGTAGTTGCTAGAGGTAATTTACATATGACTATTTCCTTGAACAGCACCGCCTCCAGTGCTTCTAATGTTGTACCAAATTAGTTTAATAACCAAGTAGTTTACAACAACACTGTCGGTGAGCAGCTTGTAAACTGTAATGTCAGTGTACTGTTTATACAAGATTATGGTTTTTGTAACACTTGGTTGCATGCGACAATCCCTTTACAAAATAATAAGAACTCATGCCCTTTCCTCTTTGATGATTTCTTTGCAGGAAAAGATAACTTGTTTTGAGAGATATTTGTACCGTTATCAGTCCTTACAACTGGGAAATCATTTTTAAATGAATCAGTTAACTTTAAAAGAGGATTAAAAAGGCTGAGAATTTGTAAGTACCCTTACGGTGTTGAGCCAGGTAGTTTATTTCACAGGGAATTGTTGGAATTTTTTGACAAAATGAGTTTAAAACTTATGAGACTGATTGTGAATGACAACTTAATAAATCTAGCTAAACTAGAGAGGTTTATTAATAGATTATATAATGACATAATACATTACTTGATTTTTTAACAATACTGTGTACAATTTTATGATATTTTTGAAAAGATGGGTAGAAAGTGTGCAGTTATTCATTCTAGGAAAGTTAATCAAAATAGGACAGGGATTGGGCAGCATATGAGAGGAAAAAGGTATACCCTGATCTGATTTTCCTTGGTGATAGGTACAACAAGGAAGACTAGGGAATATTCAATCTGGGTTACCTATAGAGAGTGATTTTTTTTTACCCCCCTTTCACAGTCCTCAGCCTTCTGAACCCATGTGCCCCAGAAGGTCAAAAAGGCTGTTAGGTTAGAAAAACAGAGGGAGGACTCAGGGGCCAGTATCCCATATAGACAAATGACCATATCATTAGCAAACCCAACAGGAACAAGGGAAAGAAACAGAGAGGTCATTATTAAGTATTTATTGTTTTCTGGATGGTTTTCCTATATTTTCAGAACAGGTTTTTGAGCATAAAGGTGTTAATACTAGTTCACTGTCCTGTCCACCCATTCTTATGACTGTCCCTTTTCTGTTTTTGATGATTTGAATACTAGAGATAACACAACTGTAATTTGTATGGGTGGATCATTTTCCTCTACATCTAGCACTGTTTTTAACAAAATGGGTTTAGATTTATAACTACAGTGGAATTAGCATTAATGGTGAATTATTTAAAATCTTTGCCAGAGGTTTTACCTTGTTCCAGCAAGCGACTTTGATTTTGTTGACACAATCCTTGAAGTTAAATTATTTATGAGGAAAATCAATTTTTGCCTGAGTGCCCAATATCTGTTTAGAGATTTATTTACATAGAAAAAGTACTTGCAGTCCTCCCTTGTTGCCAGCATTAACCATTTTTGAATGATTGTGCCAAGAGGAACTTAGAATTTTGAATAACATGAGAAGGAGAAGACCTGTTTACAATTTAACCAGGGATGAAAACAACTTAACTATACCAGGTGTCTAACATCCCGGGTTCACTATGAAATCTCAAAATACTGAAACCCCGAATTTCAGTATTTTGAAATTACATAGCCGAAACTTTCAAATCCCGAAAACCCATAATCGTGAAACTCAAAATCCCGAACCTACACTACACACAGAGCACACACACAAACATACACACAACTTCCTCCCACAAGCACACAGACAAACCTAGACCCCTGCACCCCCCCTGTGGGGGGTTTCACCCCCCACACACCCCGACTTATATATACTAACTCCGAGATTGCACAATCAAACGCATAGATAACTCACATCCACACATTTCACAGTCCCTCGCGCACACAGTCACAACACACACTGACATACACTAAAGCCCCTAACCAACACACTTACAACTAACACCTAACCATTCACACGTGCTAATTCAAAATCTCTGTACTTAGGGATTTTGAATTTTGTTATAATTTCGAAATACTGAAATTTGGGATTAAAATTATGAACAGAACCCAACATCCCACATATTCACATTATGAAACTGAATAAGAGTGGTGAGGTAGTGGTCATGGACTGCACCACCTGTGTGTTTAAAATGCACCAATATTTATTTGACGCTGAATTTTTTGTTATTGTTACGAAGAACCAGATTAATATTGCTTACCATAAAACTGATCTTGATTTAGAGGAACTTTTTATGAATAACACAATTGATTCAGAGGCAATGAGATATTTAAAAGTACTCTACCCAGTAATATCAGCTATTTTTGGTATTCCCAAAATCCATAAAGATGTATTAGACCCCCCTGTTAGGCCGATAGTGGCCACTTCCAAATCTAAGACTGAGCCCTTTGTAAAATGGGTAGATTTCAAACTTAAAAAAATATTTTGATGACAAACCACACATTCTTAGGGACTAGTGGGATTGCCTGATGAAAATTACTGGCATTATTTTTAAGGAGAATATTTTGTTAGCAACAGTTGATATCAAAGATTTATTCTCAGTCATCCCCCATGGAATCGGTCTGGAGTGGTTTTGATCAAGCTTTATATGATGGGTTGGATCTCAACAATTTAGAGATCAATGTTCTTGTAGAATTTATGGAGATAGTTGTCACCAATAATTATGTTTTATTTTGAGAACAATTTTTTTAAACAAGAGGGGTAGCTATGAGTGCAGCATCTGCTCCAACTTTTGCAAACATAGTGCTATGGTTTTGGGGACAATAGTTGATTATTTCTTCAGAATACTGGGGGTGATTACTTGTATATTTGAGATTTTTGGATAACATTCTGATTTTTTGGAAAGGTTCATCTGATAGTCTGTATAATTTTATTAGGTACATGAGTAATACCACCCCTTTTTTAGAATTCAATTCCACCATAAGTAGTGTTGAGATATATTTATTTGGACATTTACCATCTACAAAGACATGTAAAAGCAAGCTTTTGAGTCTACTGTCTTTTGTGAAACCTACCTATTCCATCAGTTATTTGCATTTCACGAGTCAGCACCCATTGGTGCAGAAGAACCTCATAAAGGGGCAGTTTGTCAGACTTAGCAGAATGGTGTCTGAAGAAGCTTATTTGCTGAGGGAATGTTAAAAACTTAAGGTGATGTTTTTGGATAGGGGCTATCCTTTTGACTAGGTCAATACTATTGTGCATACCATGATACAGGATAGCAACATCAGGTGCAAACCTATCCTTAAAGCAAGACATGTATGTCCAAAGTTGACAAAAAGATTGGATGAGGGATTTGACAAGGCTTTGATTATAGCATATACTAACCAAAGTATGAGTATTAGGAATCTTTTTATGAAAAATTGGAACCTGATTAAATAGTTGTTAAACAAACTGTTATTCCTTCCACTTTAAAGTTTGTATATAAAAGGAGTATGAAAATAAAAAACAGAGAGACCACGTAAGGAATACAGATCACATGGAAAGAGTAAATGTGACAGTTGTGTACAGTGCAGATACATCTATGATAATGTAAATATATCAATAATGACATGCCCTAGAATTATTAGTAACAATTACAAATGTAATTGTAAGACCATAGGTGTAGTATATATTGCCTTGTGCACATGTGAGAGTTTTTATGTGGGTAAAACTAAGACAATTAAGAATGAGAATTGATGAACATTATTTTGCAATTTAAGAAGGATATAGGTAACACATTTTGCAGCCATTTTACAATCTGTCTGAACTTCAAAAAATGTTAGTTTTAGAAAAGATACCTATGTCTACCCATGGTGGCTGTGGGGGGGGGGGCTATTATTGAAATTAAGGAATTGCAATGACAGATTAAGTTAAATGCTACCTTCCCCCAGGATTAAATGATGAAATGTCACTAAATGGACTGTTAAACTCTATGGTTATTTAAATGGGCGAAAGTTCAGATTATGATATACAATATATTAATGTATTTTACATTTTTACATGTAAAGTTTTTATTCTCTTTACTTATTACAACTTTTGTTTTGTTTTTCCATTTTTGTTTTTTTATATGTACATATTTTTATATGTTGCATAATTAGATTATTTAATAATTTAATATTTGTATTTTGTAGTTTTTTTACCTCTGGTTACTGACTCAATTAGTTTTAGGGGATAGTTTGCTTTTTATTAAAACTGCCTAAGGTATTTTAATTAAAACAAGTCTTTTATTGGATGTTTTTCATCATATGATATGCAACGTTTTATATTTAAAAGTGCTGTTTGAACTGGGTTTTATAATTTGAAGAGGTTCTGTAATTTCAGGATGAAAGCACTAATTAAACTACTGACTTTTCCTGTAGTTTGGCATCATTTTTTTCTTTTTCATTTACTGGTCTTGGAGAGTTATATATAGAAAAGGAAGGAAACCTCTGGTATTCTATAGAGACTGTTATAGGTAATATGTATTTGCAAGTTATATTTTAATGTGTAAAACATGAAAAGGCATTATGAAGTCTGTTTGGGGAGAGCACTATTAAGTAAGAATGTATTTTTTGGATGAAGATTTTGGCAATTTTGTTTTAAAAATCAAGATGACAGTGCACCAGACATTTTTATTTTTCTATATGTTGCTTACATTGCAAACACATTGTAAGACTGGACTGCATAAGTAAATTTTTCGATGTTTCAAAGATGTACTTGCATATGAATGTACTAAAAAGATAGGGATCTCTGGAAATAAAGAAAGTAAGGTCCACATCTTCCTTCTCCACTTTAAGCAAAACTAGTTATATTAATGGACTATGAAATACTGGTGAAAATATTCATTCTAAAAAAGCCAAAGTACTTTATTAGAGTCTCAACAATAGTGAAAGAAATGAAAAACACAGCAGTTCACCTTTATGGAAAGGTCCGTCTTGGGATAGCTGCAGTTTACAAAGGAGCTGTTGTCCACATGTGATTTTTTTTCTTTTCCTATTGCAGCGTCTTGGAATGCAGACTACATACTGGTTGTCTGTCAACCCATATGTTCTGTCTTCATATGGAAGGTATTGCACTCTCATTATTAATGTGCAGATGCAGCAAAAAAAATGTACCATGTCACAGACGCAATACATTACACTTGGCATCACAAATTTGATATAAACCTGACTGCTGCAGAAGTGCACGACTACCATGCGAGACAGTATTCTTCTGCAGGTATTCATATATACATTGTGTTCTGATGGAGTTAACAAGCCAGGAGTCTGATAAATGTGCCTTTGCACCTCTCTGAAGTCTGATATACCTGTAGCAGTCTGTTTCTGAGGAACTTCGGAAAGATTTCCACATTTCAGCAGGTTGCTGACACAATATACTGCAGCTGTTCAATGAAGTTGAGATCAATGCTAACTGCTCTAGGCTGTCATAGATCTTAGTTTCCTTTATGTACACAGAGGAATATTCTTTTTTTTCATATTCTAATTGCATACCACTTTCCCTAAAAATGGACATGCTTCACTATGATTGTCTTTCACATTGTAATCAGACCTGAATTGCTTGTTGATGATATTTGTGTTGTGCTCCTATCTCCTGTCAGGTTTACTTACTGTTACATTATTTACATCTGCCTTGTGTGTTTCCTTTGCCACACTGCTTGTATCTTTTGTTTACATATACATGTGTGTGTGTGTGTGTGTATATATATATATATATATATATATATATATATATATATATATATATATATAGACACACACACATATATGGGGGGGTGTGTGTGTGTGTGTGTGTGTGTAGTGTGTGTACAGATATATATATATATATATATATATATATATATATATATATAAACACACACACACACAGACACACACACTGTTTACTATATCATGCATGTAGCAATGCTCACACAGGTTGTTCCTGAAAATGATCACTTCCACACCAGTAGTGCAGTTACCTTATGCCAAAAAAAGATGGTATAAAATAGATTCTTCTGCCATATAGTGTAGAAGACAAATAGAATTGTCTAAAAAAAACAATACTTTTAAAGCAGCTTAATTTCACCTGTGAATTTGGTTTCAGTTTTTAGTGAGTACCAACAATATGCTGAAATCTCCAACAGAACCTGGAATATTAAAGAAGTACTCTGCACATACGAACTCCTTGACCCTATATTTAAAAATAACCCTGTATTTGCTTCCCCCTTCCCTGACTACCTCCTTTGCTGTTTGACAGACTGTTTATAAAAAAACTGTAGGTGGTATGTTCAATGGTTTACCATGAAAAACTCACTGCTCTGAAAGTGATGTCCAGCTGTGTGAATCCTGCATGTCGACAGTTGGGATGTCTAACACCAGAGAAGTAGGGAGTTTCGGCATTCGGTGTTACGTTCATGCATGTCTGTATTTGGCATGACAACCTTCGAGTAAAGCTTCCATTGATATGTGCACTTGACCTTTGGAGTGGTGAGATTTTATTAATAAACCATGTGCAGCACTTACACAACCATACTTTATATTTAGATAGCATAAGTGAACTTACCATAACTGTAGATGTTCTAGTAGATTACTTTTGCCATAACCTAAACTTTTAAGGTTATATCCTGCCAAGGATTATGACCAACTAGCCATGTTTTCAAAGCTTAAGCGCACCTTCTACATGCTTTGACTGCCTGGAGTTTGAGCATGGCTCCAGATAAAAATAATGTTATGAAATCCAGATTCATAGGTGTATACTTGGCAGAGACCACTAGGGCCTTTATAAACCTAGCCATACAACCCAAATATATCCCATAGTTTATATGTTTTAGACATTTATATCTGGGGTGATTGTTGCTTATGACATGATTTTTACTAACTGCCTCTGTCCATCGGAGATGTGGGTGCGAGATCAGGGATGAATTTTTGATTTCCCATCCAGTGGTCCAAGTTACACTTAAATAGGGTTAGTCATGGACTTTTTCACATGGATGGGGAGCATGTTCCAGAGAAAAGCAATTCTCTGAGATACGTATCAATGTGCGACATATCCTATTTGCATTGCAAGCAAACTTTAGGTCATTAGATCTAGTTTAGATCTGCTTGTTTTACGGATGCTGTTTTTTTTTTTACAGATGTGCAAAAGGTCCATCAGAGCGGGGTCCAAGGATGCATTGTATGCTAGGCATAGTTCACCTCACAGTAGTCTGTAGGAGACTGAGTATAGAGATAGGACTTTGAGAGATCTGCATAGGACATTGTGTTTATGCCCTGTATTCTCTTTGTAAGGAACATTTGTGGGCATTCCAGTTGCTGCATGTGTCTGTGTCAGGTACATACTGAAGGGGACATTATACTCCATGATAGGTCTAATTAGGGTAGATTGACTTCTATGGAACTAGATACCATGCACTTACTTCTAAGTTGAGCAACACAGAAGGATTTCCTTACCACCTTGGATACATAATGGTTGAAGGCCAGGTTACTGTCTACATATGCCCCCAGATCCCTGATTAGTGGGTCAACTCTTAGGGGTGTTTTATTGATGATGTGGTTTCCTGGGGTGGCAGACTTTCCAAAAGGTTTTATAATGCATTTTTTGGCACTTAGTTTTAAGCCATTGCTTTGGATCAGTCATCTGTCTGTATTAGATCTTCTTGTATGATGTTAGTGTCTTTGGGGCATTCTGTGACTGCTTCCAGTTTGCAGTCATCTGATAGCTTGGTTAGCCAGATGCCTTTGATATTGGACTTGACTTCTGAAAAATTAATGCCAGAAAGAAGCGGGCCCAGCACAGAGCCTTTAGGAACTCCATTGGTCACTGGCCTCTTTGAGAATGTGGTTTCGCCAGTCTTAACTTCCTGGGTCTTATCTGTTATACAGATGGTTATCCAGCATGTTATATAGGAGTTATGGCTAATTCTGTAACTTTAACAATGGCCGAGTGGGATATTCTGTCAAATGCCTTAGCCAGGTCAAGGTAGAGTGTAGGCACTGTTTTAACTTCATCCGTTGCCTTATTGACATTCTCAAAGAAGTTTGCCAGGTTCACTAGGCATGACCTTCCTTTGACAAAGCCAAACTGGGCTGGATCCAGTGTCTGAAGATCTCCTACGTCTTTGATCATTCCTGGCTTTCATATAACATTAGTCAGGCTAATGGGTCTGTAGTTTCTGGAATTTTTTGTGGTCCACTCTTATGAAGAGGGATGACCATTGCAGTCCTCCATTCTCATGGCACGAAGCCTGCTTTAAAACCATAATTAAATAACTCCAGTGGCCTTCATATTTTAGGCTATTCAGGAGGCATCCCAGGATATTATCAGGGCCCACTGAGGTTGTGTTTTTGGCCTTAGCAAGCGCAGCCAGGACATGCTGTCTTTTTATAGTTGGAGGGGTTATGTTGGAAGGCATTTTTTGCGAGGTGGCTGGGGTGAGTGGGGGGTTACATTCAAACTGAATTTTTCAGGCAGCAGATTCAGTACATCACCCGGCTCAGTGAATGTAGCACCGTTAACCACCAGTTCAGCACACTGCTATGTGTGCTGCCTTTCTGACATAGCTGAAGAAGGCCTTATGGTTGTCTTTTGTAGACCTCAAAATTGGCTTTATTGGACTTAATTAGCCCTCTTAGCTGCCTGTTTAGTTGAGAGAGTTCTTATCTTTATAGGAGTAACACTTCCTGATTTTAGCCATGATTTTTTTCCTTTTGTTGATAGCCTGTTTAATCTGGGAGGTGGTTTGTTCTAGGAATTAGTTTTGGGCTTATTTCTGGTACGCACAGCAGCCAGTATGCAACCATTGACGTGGTTGTACAGCGTTTCTGTGAACAATTCTGCATAGGCTGCTGTGTTCTCTGGGTATGGAGGGGCACTGAATTTTGACAAATTGTTTCTTAATAAAAGGTAGTTTGCCTTGGTATAGTTCCTAACTGTTACTGGGTTTACTTGGGCTACTGAGTTGATTTTGCTTTCAAAGGAGTCAACTTTATGGTCAGATTTTACCAGGGAGGATGTGACATTGAGGGTGGTCCAGTGTTCTTCCGAATTTGTGAATACGAGGTCCAGTATGTTGGAACCTCTTGTGGGTGTATACACTAACGGGTTAAGGGTGCTTGTATTTACGAAGTCCAGGAATCTCATTGCCTGTAGATTTGGGGGTCATGAGATTCCAAATACTTAAAAAGGTAATTAAAGTCCCTCATGAGTAAAGTGTTAGGTTGGATGGTGAGCGTCTCCAGTAGGTTTAAGTATGCACTATGCGTTTTGTGGAATATAGGAGGTGACCTACAGCTTGCTAGGATATGGTATGAGATTTTATTTGTGGTGACCTGCAATGTGGATAAACTCCAGCCCATCATGTTTAACCAGCCTAGAAGTAAACTTGCTATTGATTTATATTATGACTCCTCCAGCTTCAGTCCCTGTCTGTACTGCTACTGGCCTAAAAGTGTGTAGGGCACTGAAACCTTGTACTACAGGGTGCACTCTGCCACTTTAAGCCATATCTCCATAACTGCACAAATGTCTTTATTCTCAAATGTGAGGAGGGCTTGGAGGTAGTGTAGATGTACTTAGAGTTTCACTATTGCAGTCATCACATTTGGGTTATCCCTGCCAGGGTAGCCCTCGGCTGGCCCAAATGCCAGAGATTTAGTATTTCTGTGTCGGTTGCTTTCGCTTGAAGATTGAGGTCAGGATGTCCAGTGGTATAAAGTAAGGCAGCCAACGCCATTACATCAGTCTTTCTTGCTATGGAGCCCGAAGCAGAAGCAGTTCACATGAGTGCTGGTTGGCTGCTACCTGAGTTTTCATTTCCGAATTGAAGGTGAAGTCTTCTAAAGCTAAGTACCCCATTGGGGATCCTTTTTTCTTGCACTAACCGATGTCAGAAAAAGTTAATTGTTTTGCCAGTGGAAAGCAAATACCACACCGAGACTTCCACTCTTACTGCGTCACTTGTCTAGGCCCAGACCACAACATCCTCCGTTGTCACTTTTGTGCTCTGTTTAACACCAGAACTATCTGTCATCGGGCCCTTATTGTAGCCATATATTTTCGTTTACAGTCCTCGAATTCTGATATGGTTTTGGTAAGTCATCTAACAGCAGATCTTCCAAAAAAAACGTAAAGATAAAGACAGACAGACTGCACAGGTCCAAACCTACCGACTCAGTGAGTTGCTTTTACAGCCCCTGATGCCCGCTTCAGTTGACTGGCAGGCCACTACCGAGACCCTTTCAGAGTCTGGTATGCCGCAAAACTCTTCTTCGTCTAAGGATCCTGCGGTCATCTCTACCTTGGATGGGTCCAGAGCCACTGAGCAGGCACCTGCTTCTGAGGAAGTCCTTCGCATCACTGAATCTCGACACAAACCATCTTCTTTCGCGACTACTGTTCTTTCAAAAAACACCGAGTTCCTTAGGCTCAGGGTTCGAACCACACCCCAGAAACTGACTACCCACTCTCAGGTGCCTGCTACCTTGCCCGAGTCTCAAATGCTTAAAATGGCAGAAGACCTTATCATGCTGATCAGGGGAAGCCAAGCTACCCCCTCAAAAAGGAAAAGAGATCTGTCCCCAGTAGTTTTGTCTGAACAAGAGTCAGATGAATCTGATGCATCTGATTATGAAGACATGCAACCCCTCTCCACTTATGAGGATTCTGATGCAGAGGAATCCATTCCTTCAGCATCTCCCCCAGAAGATGTTTCCTTTGGGGAATCCCTGCATACCTTAATGGAGCATTTCCATTGGGAGAGTCAGGACTACCCTCAGTCTAAAAAGAGACTCAGGGAATTCCTAGATCTTACACAACACAGACCCTTGGCCATCCCCCAAGTCCTGGATGTGGTGGATGATGTTTTCCTTGAATCCAGCTTGACTCCTGATGCCCTACCTCCTGCTCCCAGAAAACCAGACAGGTACTACAGACTCCCTGACTCACACAAATACCGTTTTAAAAATCCAACAGCTGACCCTGTGGTCATTTCTTAAGGGCCAAAAGGGATTAAAGCAACCTCTGCTAAGAATCCCACCCCCTCAGATAGGGATTCCTGAGCATTGGACAGATAGGGTAAAAAAGTATACACCTCAGGTACTCTTGCTATCAGGGCACTAAATTGTCAGTTCCATATGCTTAAATATCAGCAATATACCTTGGAACTCCTTAAACAAAAAAGGTCTCCATTTCCTGCTTGGGCAGAATCTAAAGATTTATAAGACTTAATGCATTCTGCAAGTCAAGTAACTAAATACACTTTGCACTGTGGTTTTGACACCCTAGAAGCTTATTGCAGTGCAGCAATCACTGGATCTGTCATTAGAAGACATGCATGGCTTAAGGAACAAACCCCTGCCAGACCATGTCAAATCTAAATTGTTGGATTTCCCCTTGCACAGATAACTTATTTGGCACTAAGGCAAAAGAGGTCTTAAAAAAAGATGGAAGAAAAAGCAAAATCTATGCAAACAGTTAAAGATTCCTTACAGGTCCAGCCCCCTAGGTTCAGCAGGCATTGTCCCTCCAAGCACTGGTCCTTTCCTGCTCCGAGTAAACAGGACCAACCTAGGCCGCGTGGAAACAACCCCCAGACAGGTGCCCCAGGGAATGCAGAGATCTAAGCAGTGAACTACCTCCACTTCAAAACCAGGGAGTTCTAAGCCACCCCCTTATGGTAAGAACTCATAATGACTCACCTCCTCCCGACCTCCCCTCTGCTCACCTTCATTTGCCCCTAGGAGAAAAGCTCTCCTTTCATTCAAGCACCTGGGCCACCATTACAAAGGACCAATGGGTTATGAACATTGTGTCTCAGGGATACAAATTCTCCTTCCACACCCTTCCAACCCCAAAAGGGTTCCCAGATTTTCCACCAAATCATTGAGCAGAGTCTCAAAAGCAAATCCATTCACTGCTCTCTTTGAGGGCAGTAGAGCACGTTCCTGCAGAACAGATAGGCCAAGGCTTCTACTCCAGACTTTTTCTGGTGCCTAGAAAAGAAGGCACCTGATGCCCCATCCTCGATCTATCCATTCTAAACACCTTCCTGGTGATCCCAAATTTCAAAATGCTCAGCCTCCAACAGCTGCTACCCATGCTGTCCATAGTTCATAGATAAGTTCATAGATTAGTACTAGGCTAAGTGCCCTTGTGGGCCATTTTAAGCCTAGCCAATTACCCCATGTGAGAATCAAACCCTGCACCTTGTGTCTGTAAGGTAAACACCTTAACCATTATGCCAATCTCCTGTCCAAGGACACTTGACTAGCCACCCTGGATCTAAACGAGGCCTACCTCCACATTCCTATCAGGGAATCGTGCAGAAAATATCTCCGCTTCAGGGCAGGATCTCAACACTTTCATTTCTTTGTGCTTCCCTTTGGCTTATCTACTGCTCCCAGAGTTTTCACAAAATGCCTGGCTCCAGCCATTGCCTTTTGCAGACAAAGAAATATTCAAATTTACCCTTACTTAGATGGCTGCCTTATTCAGGCAGACAGCCAGGAAAAGCTTCTCAAGCACCTGGCCTTTGGAAAGAGCCTACTAACCTCCCTAGGGTACACAATCAACTAAAAGAAATCAAAACAGGTGCCCACCCAAAGGATAATCTTCCTGGGAGCAACTCTGGACACAGTATCCCAGATGGCATACCTTACCCCAGAGAAACAAATTTTCCTGTCAGCCTACGTCTTGATTGACCTTTTTTCGTGCATTCCTAAAGAGGAAGGACTCGAAGCTTTCACGAATAGTTTGACGAGGCATACAGACTTAGAATGGGACACTATATGTTTGATTACTGAAATGATGGCACTAGTATTAGATAACAATTTCATTTATTTTGAAGGAGAACTCTTTAGACAGATTAGAGGTGTTGCAATGGGTGCAGCATGTGCCCCTATTTATGCCAATATGGTTATGTTGAATTGGGAGGACAATGTGTTATTTAAGAGTAAGTACTATCAAAACGTTCGATATTATTCAAGATTTTTGGACGATATTTATATTATATGGCAAGGAGGAGAGGACATGCTACTTGAGTTCATTGAGTTTATTAATAACAGCAGTGACTACTTAAAGTTTACATACTCCTTTGACCCTAAGGGTTTGCCATATTTGACACTTACATGACAAAGGGAAAGTATATTCCAAAATTTGTAGGAAATCTACATTTTCCAATAATTACCTTGATTATTCCAGTTGTCATCCTCCCAATGTAAAATACAATGTTTTTAAAGGTCAATGTATAAGAGCAGCCAGAATGGTATCAGAATTGGATGAACTACATAAAGAGTTAACACAAATCAAAGAATTTTTTAGTCAAAGAGGATACCCTAATATGATGGAAGATGTGATGTCATATATTGTTAGTCATTGGGGCACCAAATATAAACCTTTATTAGGTTCGGGTGAAATTCAAAACCATCCCATCCTCAACAATGATGGTGTTAACCCATGTTTTCAGAGAGCATGTATAATACCTTACAGCATAGGAGCAGACAATGTCAAGAAGATTATTTATAAATTTTGGCATTTGATAAGCAGTGAACAGGTGTTGGTTAAGGTTTTGGGTATGAAACCCAAATTTGTCTACAGAATGGGATATAATTTGAAAAAATTACTCGAACAACAAAATAGTAAAAAAGGTGTATGTTTGAATAGTTCTAGGAATACTACAAGCAGAAAATGTGGTTTTTGCAATTATTGCAAATATATGTCCAGCGAAGACAAGATACATCTAAGGAATGGACATAAAAGTATAATTGTATGTAAAAAGGGTAATTGTAACACCAAACAGGTTATATACTTGGCTATGTGTGGGGCTTGCACAGCGTTCTGTTTGAAAAAACGGATTTATGATCACATATATTGCATCAGGACCAAGGATACAACAAATGCATTGTACAGACATATTGAGGCATTTGGAGAACAACACACTTTCAAATTTGTAATTTTAGAGGTGGTCCCAAATGATCCTAGGGGAGGCGATACTAAAAGTCTCCTGGCATTTAGAGAAACTTGGTGGCAATTATATCTTGATGCCACCAATCCACCTGGTTTAAATGACTGCATTTCGATAAAATCATTACTTTATTAATGTTTAGTAAATACACTTATATACTACACATTTTTTAGAATATTTATTTATTTCTATTTTAAGACAGTTAATTCCTCTTATTTGACACAATTAATTATTTATTATAACTATTTATAATCTCATCCATTTATATGATTTTTTATAGTTGATTAACAATTGATCAACAAATTCGTTCCAAATTTTGGTCTCAACACATGTATTTTTTAGTCATTAGTTTTTTAAAGTTAATGTTTCAACGTCAATAAATTTATGTACAGAGTTAGTTGGTTAGTCATTTCAGAATATTCATATACATATATCATTTATACATATATTTATTACTAATATTTATTAATACTGACCAATATACAACATTTACATTTTTATATTGTAATGTATTTATGTTTATGTATCATTCTTATATTGAATAGTTCTTAATTATTAATATTGTTTTTGTCAATGAACTATATACTGGATACAAACAAGTTTATACAATATTAGGAGTACGATCTTCCTGAATATTTATATTTATACATATATTGATTACTAGGCATTAGTTGCCACAATTAGGTCACATTTATCCATTTTACAGATTACACTAATTCTGGATTTAGTCTATAGTGTCTGTCATTCTCTTTTATTATCTATCATTAGTTCCATTATTAACATTTTATCTATTAATGTTAAGTAGAACATGAGTAAGTAATATTATGTATGTGATTACACATGTGTTTTAGTTTTATCTTTATATTTATTGTAATTTTTACTTTTCATTTGTCACTGTTCAAGTAGAATTTTTATTATAATAGATTATGCTACTTTTTGTAGCATTGTACCTTTAAAGAACAATTAGCCATTTGGCGCCAAAGAACTTATTTAAAGTGTTGGAGAATTGGTTTTAATTAGGAAGACCAGATAACTGGTTGAAGCTAGCTAAACTCAAAACTTTTTTTTTTTTTTTTGTTATACATTTGGTGTCAGTCAGCTGTTGTGCCCTATCTTTTCAACAGTTTTGTAGTCTAGTCCGTGTCATCCGTTTGTTTTACTGGCGTTGTGTGGATCAATAAATCGTGTAAGAAGAATTGTTTCCTTGTGGTCACTGGGTCGAGTGGCGCTTATTGGTGGAACCGAAGCTCTTTGGTACTGTTAATTTTTCATACTTCTTTCAACTGGCCACCAGGCCCCAGCTTTCTGCAAGGAAAATCCTGCAAGCTGTGGGGTTCATGGCATCTTGCATACTCTTCATTCCATATGCCAGACTGCATATGAGGAAACTTCAATGGTACCTAAAGAGCCTTTGGTGTCAACACTCTCAAGACCTGGAAACTCTTCTACCTATAATCCCTTGCCTCAGAAACTAATTTCTTTGGTGGGTGGCAGCATGCTCCCACAACAAGGACTGCCCTTCTCCCCACACCCCACCACCCAGACCCTCATCACAGATGCATCAGACTACACTTGGGGTGCATTCCTGGGTGGCAGGTGCATACAGGGCCAATGGAGCCCTCAGCAATTTCCTCTGCACATCAAGCTTAAAGAGATTATGGCTGTGCAGCACGCCTTGATAGCTTTCAAACCCCTTCTATCTCCAGGGGTTCTCATGATCAGAACAGACAACACCACTGTGATGTGGTACATCATCAAGCAGGGATGGACTCACTCCTACCCTCTATGCAGACTGGCCATGACCATTTGGCTCACAGCCTCTTCCATGCAACTACGCCTGTTAGCACAATACCTACCAGGCTCTCTCAACTCCCTGGCAGACCAATTAAGCAGAAACCTTCTAGACCCACACGAGTGGCAGCTCAACAGAAGTACCTTCATCCTAATAACTCAGAAATGGGGAACCCCAAAGGTCGACCTGTTTGCCTCCCACACCAACCATCAGCTCAGCAAATTCTGCACCAGGGAGCATCATTGCATGGCTTGGAAAGTGGATACCCTGTCCTTCTCCCTGGGTCAACCTCTCGGTCTATGCCTTTCCTCCCCTACCTCTCATCCCCAGGGTACTGCTCAGAATAAGGGAGGAAAACTAAGGACCATTCTTATAGCTCCAGACTGGCTCCGACAGCACTGGTACTCCTTGCTATGCAGCCTGTCCCAGCTGCCTCCTTGGCATCTTCCTCAGATTCTAAACCTCCTAACCCAGAGAGAAGGGGAATTCATGCATCCTCAATTGCAGACACTCAATTTGGCAGCTTGGCTTTTTCCATAACCCCAACCAATCTGCCATCCTCAGTAAATAGGTTCTGGATGTTATCCATGAGGCCAGACGCCCTAGCACCAGAAAGTCTTATGCAGATAAATACAAAAGGTTCTGCACCTGGATCCAGGATAAGGAGGCCAATACGGCACAGCCCTCCATCCCTCTCATCCTGGATTACTTAACTGACCTACTACACAGTGGTCTCTCTTTCTCTCTATAAAAATTCACGCCTTTGCTATTTCTGCTCATTTTCCCACTGAGCAGCCCCTTTTCTCACACCTTTTGATCAAACAGTTTCTCAGAGGGGCTAGCAACTTGAAGCCCCCCTAGAAGGGCACCAACACCAGCTTGGGATCTTAACTTTTTCTTGGAAAAGCTCACCCTGCCTCCTTTTGAACCAGCTTCTTCTGCAGAGCTAAAATTTCTCTCCAGGAAGACAGCCTTCTGGCCATCACTTCAGCCAGACGAGTCTTTGAGCTGCAAGCACTTATGGCTGTGGAACCCTTCATCATCTTCTATGCAGACTGGTAATCCCTCAAAACTAACCCATCCTTCATGCCTAAGGTGGTGGCTCTCAACCAAATCCATTCATTTGCCCACTTTCTTTCCTAATACCCAGAACAAGGGTGAAAGGATTCTTCACTCTCTAGATGTGCACAGACAGCTCAGATACTATCTGGACAGGACTAAATCCTTCAGAAAGTTGGATCAATTGCTGGTTAGCTTTGCTACAGGGGCAGAAGGCAAGGCCATCTCCAAGCAAACCATTTTCAAATGGATAGCACACTGCATCCATTTCTGCTACAAACAGCATGGTAAGCCTCCCTCCAAGGGTTAAGGACACACTCCACAAGAGCAGCCTCCACCTCTGCAGCTTTCCTCAGAGGAGTCCCTACCAAGGACATCCTGGAGGCTGCCACCTGGACATCTGTTCACACTTTTACCAAGCATTACCACCTGCCTCTCTTCTCCAAATCCAGGGCAGGGTTTGCCTCTGCAGTCTTGCAGGGCATCCTGGCCAGCCCCTAGCTTCCTTGACTGCCTCCACCCATTTCCTCAGCTTTGGAAATCTACCCAAATGTGATGACTGCAACAGTGAAACATGAAGAACATAGTACAGTTGTATACACTTACCATAAATATAGATATTTGAGTGTATTCACTGTTGCAGTCCTGGTTTCCCTCCCTCCATCCCCCTTTTTTCTCTTTCTCCTTCTGTTACCATTCTTCCTTGTTGTTCTCCTTTCCTTACAAGGGACATGTTGGTCTTTATTTTCCACTGGTGGGGTTCTTCCACCAAAACCTGGCCTTCTACTTTGGGGGCTCCTAACAGGTTAGGGCAAGAAAAACTGATGTAATGGCATCGACTGACAACCTGACATCAGTCCTCAAGCAACAGCGACCGATGCAGAAATACTAAGTCTCTGGTATTCGGGCTGGCCGAGGGCTACCCTGGCAGGGATAACCCAAATGTGATGACTGCAACAGTGAATACATTCGAACATCTACATTTATGGTAAGTGTACACAACTGTACTTTTTATTGTTTAGGCTGCTGTCATTGAGCAGTAACACCGTGAGGTTCAGTTGAGTTGATTTTGCTATGTTGGTAGATTTGTCAGTTTGGCATTGCCTAAAAAAGGAAAAAAAAAAAAAAGAGTAACTGTATACACAGGAGTACATACATTCACATCCTGGCAATACCAAAATAACCAAAGAAGGGGAATGGCAGGCGAGGACAACTACTGCAGCAGTGACCTATTAAAACATCTGCTGCTGTGGTAAATTTAGTTACACAACTGTACTATGTTCTAGTAGAACAGGCCTCAAACAGCTGCAGAGTATGTGTCTGTGCTATTATCTCCAGTTCATTTGCTTTTTGTGACTTCCGTCCACCAGCTGAGTTACAGAAGAAACTAAATATTGCTTCTGGAGGGAGCAGCAGTACACTGTTAACGTGAACTGAATCATTTTTGTTAGATGTTTTTTTCTAACTCAGTACCTTTACCAAGAATGATCTAACTTCAGACATTGAAAGGCCTTTCAACTTCTCTTCAGAACAAGAGCCAGTCTGTTCACCATAAAGAAAAATTAATTTAACAGTATTTACTGAATTGGACTTGTTGACTATGTATCCCTTAGCATGACTAAAAAATTTCTTGTGTATTACAGTCACATTGGCAAAAACATGTTGGAATGAAGGTTGTGTGCAGTTGTTTAGTAACATCAGCACCATATGTGTAAGGTGATCATGTTTGCATTTTTACTGCAGTCTTTTGAATAAAGTCTAAACCTTTTAGCATGTATCTGTGCTACTGTCTTCTTCTTCCAGCTGCTGCTATTAGGGGTCACCACAGAGGAACACAGGTCCACAGAATGAGTGGCAGTAGAGTTTTTCAGTGTCGAGTTGCCAGCCTAGTGCCTAAGTTTCCTCAGAAGGCACACACACACACACACACACACACACACACACACACACACACACACACACACACACACACACACACACACACACACACACCTAGGGCCAATTTGAAGCATCCAGTCCACCTGTAGCATGTCTTGGGAATGTGGGAGGAAACCCGAGCAGCTGGAGGAAACCCACACAAGCACAGGAAGGACATGCAGACTCTGCACAGCAGGCATCTCATCTGAGAATCGAACCGGACAACCTTTTGCTGTGAGGCAGCAACGCTAACCATTCCACCACTGTACCACCCATAACATCATAAACTGTAATGTAATCAATATTTGTTTAGACGTCCAATCATTCTTTGTCTTTCTGCTGCCTACTCATTTCTACTCCCTCTGAGTTCAAAGCTGGCAGACAGCATTTTCTGTATTTTGCACCTCTCTGTATTGCAGCAGTGTCTAACTTGGCATGTCTTGTAGTCATGCACTTCCCTTATTTTCATAAGGAAATTGCCTTGAAGCATCAGCACTGCAGAAAGAAAGGTGTGTGCACACGCATGTGTGTGGGTGTCTGTGTGCTCAGGACCTGGTGCTTCGGGTCGTCATACTCCTGGAAGGCATATCAATTCCACTGAGGAAGGAACAATATGGAAATTCGTTAGTGACATGTATCTATTCCCAATCACATGCTAGTCATATATCAACTGCATCCTCTTACTTGTGGCTGCAGTCCTCTGAGCTATACCCTTCAGTGTCTGCCAGAGGCAGCTGTACTACACAGCACCTCATTGCTGTAGCTATTCCCTTCTGTACAAGGAAAGCAGGCCATCTGATGCTTGACCTGCCACCTTACCTTCCAGCAGCACAGGTCTGCTCTTAAACATAAGTCACAGGTGCCTCTAAAGTATAACTTCTTTTTGCACCAGTGGATTGAGTGCAGCCTCAGTAGCTCAACAGGTAGCACCCTCGCCTTTGGTACAGGAGTGTATGGGTTCTTTTCCCACACCAGATAGTTAGATTAAATTTCCATTACTGATGGTGCAAAGAAGCATAAGGGCAGATGCTGCACTCCAGTATGTGCCATCCTTTGGATGAGATGTTAAACCAAATCTCAATCTGTGTGGGTTGGTAGTAGCTCAGGTGCGTGTAAAAAGATCACATGGCACTTATCAAGAAGAGTAAGGGAAGGTTTCTGGTGCCCTGGCCAAAATACCAACCTAGTCAGTATGAATGTCACCTTGGGTCTCCCCTGAAAAGAGGCCATTGGGTTGTGGGACTAACTCAGTCATCAAAGTGTATATAAATAAAATAAAAACATCATTGGTGGTGATTTAGAGGTCTTTGTGCATCTGCAAATTGTATCAGCTAATGAAACTTCAGAAGACTGAAGATTCATTCAGATGTCTAACACTCCTGACCTTTTTAATAGAATGGATATTAAGTGGACTTTATACCTGTTGGATAAGATGGATATTAAAACTTTCTGACCCCTTCACAACATGGCTTCAGGCGAAATCATAGCACTGCCACTGCCCTCCTATTTTTTACCCACACCATTGCCAAAGCAAGGGACAAAAATCTTCTTGTATCTTCCCTCTTCCTAGACCTCTTTAAAGCTTTTAATACTGTCTCCCATCCCAAGCTAATTTCTAAACTAACTGACCTTAAGCTCTACCTTTGTACCATTCAGTGGTTCTCCAGCTATCTCTCCAACCGGCTCCAGTCTGTGCGATGGCAATCTATCTGTTCCCCTTTCCTACCTATCCAGACTGGCATCCCCCAAGGCTCAATCTTTGGTTCCCCCCCTTTTCATCATCTTTACTAATAAACTTTACTCCTCCTGCTCCACCTCCACTCTCATACAATATGCTGACAGCACTATTCTTATCTCTGTCTCTGACAACATCTCCAACCTTCCTTCCATTACCCAAAACACTTTCTCATCTGTGGAAAAATGGCTAACCAACCACCATCTTATACTCAACTCCAAAAAGACCAAGCTCCTACTGTTTCTTCCTAAAACTCTCTCCCACCACAAATCTACCTTTGTCATCTCCTCTCTTAATAACACCCTTATCAAAGCAAAATCACACACCAAACTACTCAGCACTATAATCGATGGGTACCTAAAATTCGACATCCATATACAACACTGTATTAAGAAAACCAACCAGAAACTGGGTCTTCTCTACAGAAATAAAAAAATTCCTAGCTCCCAACTCCAACTTGCCAAAGCCTTCCTCCTTCCATGCCATCTCTACGCCTCCCCTGTTCTTACCCAACTACAGTCATCCCTACCAACCAAACTCTAGCAAGTCTATAGCAATGTAACCAGATTTGCCTCTGACCAACCATATAAATCACATCATTGCCTTGCCCTAAAAAAAAAAAAAAATCCAATGGCTTGAATCCCCCCAATTCCTGCTTCTTTCCCAACTGCAGCTTACACACTCCCTACTAAATAAACTCTTAGCCTGTCCCTCTCTTTCATCGATAGTATCCTATTATACCCCAGCTCATTCATTTCGTAGCTCTGACCAGAACCTCCTAGCCATATATAAACCAAATAAAAATACTGGCAAACTCCTCTACAAAAACTCAGTCTCCCAAGCCTAGAATAGGTTTCCTCCTGACTTCTGTAGCATTAATAGTACCAGTCTCTTAAAAACCAAACTCAAATCTACCTCCTTAACTCCAGAACCTGCCCTTACCATAATCCCCCTGAACTATCCATCTCTCTCCATCTTCTCTTCTATATCTTCACACTACTCTGTCCACATTCTCTCCTTTCTAACATTGGCAAAATTATCTGTCTCCTTCTTGTAACATCTACCCTCTATACATAGTGTCACTCAAGCTGCAGAAAATGTCTTTATTGTTATTATGTTACCAGATAATGGATATGCTGGTATTGACTGTTTACTCACTTTATTCAAAAGATCCTCGGCTCTGACTCAGCCTATACTAAAGCTCGAGAGCTATTTATACCGGCTCGAGGCCACCCTATGTCCCACAATGCTAGGCGCTAACTACCCAGATCTCGTTTGCCGCTTAAGCTGCGAGGTGCGTTTATTACCGGCTCTACAGGTTAGAAGTTATAATTCTAAAATTTTTATCTTTTAGTCAGATTTTTGGTTAGTTTTTAGTTAGCGACCATCCCATTAGCTTCCCTTCATAGCTAATCCCCCTTCCGGTCCCTTTTAATCTTTTTCCTAACCCCCTTTAGATGTCCTTCAAGGATGCATCTGCAGTCATAACATATGGGTTGTCCTGCCTCAGACAGCCCTTCGGTCGGCCAAGGTCTGGTCGGCTGATCTGTCTGGCTCGCCGCGCACAGCGTCAGGGCGGGTATAAAAGGTATAAGCCATCAGCCATTTCCCCCAGTCTTTCTTTGCTTGCGTGGTGCCGAGAAGCAAGCAGTTAAAGTGCGTCGGCCAGCCAGCCTGTGATTCAGCCAAGACTTCAAAAAAAAAGCTAAGTACCCGGGACTCTTTTCTGCCTCAGCAGATGTCAGATAAAGTAAATAATTGTTTAACTTGTGGGGAAACAAATTTTTTGGTGAAACATTGCGCCAAGGTTTTACTCCAGATTATTCAAGGGCTATGGTCTGGACAGCAGAGGATGCACATAAACCAGAAGGAAATGCTAGCAGTGATACAATGTGGTATATGCAGACTGGCAATGAATCTATGGGAACTTTGCTTGAAGCTCAATATACAACTGCAATCACAATACACTGCATGGATGCTGACCACCCACAGGCATGGAAGGTGGAGCTGGAAAGCTCTAAACATACTACCATTAATGTCCAAGGTTTTACTGAAGATCACTGGTATCCACTGTTGAGGTTGTCACAAACAAACCGTGGCCTCTCCCCTATGGCCACTGTCACAGAACAACTTCAAGACCCTACATCCCAACTTGAAAACATTGCAGCTGGCTAAGACATACTCAGCAAAATGGAAAAGGTTTCTTATCCTGGAATACTTAGCAGCCATGATGGGCCTGTCTTATTTTTCCATTAAGATACATGCCCAGAATACAATTTGGATCCACCTATCTTCTCACATCCTCTCTTAGAGGAATCAAGAACATCAATCCTCCAAAACCTCCTTTACCTACTAACTTCTGGAGAAACTAACTCTTCCTCCCTTTGAACCAGCAGCAGGATCTACAGTTCCTGTCTTGGAAAACTGCATTCCTACTGGCCATAACTTCAGCAAGAAGAGTATCTGAATTACAAGCTCTAATGGCAGTGCCATCAAGACAGAGTGTCATTGAGAACAAATCCTACTTTTATGCCCAAGGTGGTTACACAGACAATTACTTTACTGTTTGGACAGAACTAAAGATTACAGAAAGACTGACCAACTGTTAGTTGGGACACAAGGAAAAGCAATTTCAAACAAACAATCTCAAAATGGATAGGAAATTGCAAAACATTAGGCCTCATTCCACGAGGGCCACACTACAGCCTTAAGAGGAGTGGCTACCAAGGACATTCCATTTGCCAAACATTACAATTTACCTTTATACTCCAAATTTTGCTACTGCAGTCCTGCAGGGTATCTTATCTATCCCCAGATTAGCTATGGTAGTCTACCCATATGTTATGACTGCAGATGCATCCTTGAAGGACATAGTACAGTTTTGTACCTACCATAAATGTAATGCATCTGCAGTCTCCATCCCTCTGTGGTATTTCTTGCTTACCCTGCTATTATCTGTTATGGTGTATTTGTTTGTAAATATGTATATATGCTGAAAAATGATAGCATTTCAATTGAATTTTTTAGAGGGCACCTGGCATCTGGGGCAAGAAACACTGAGGAAGACTTTGGAACAGGACAACCCATATGTTATGACTGCAGATGCATACCTATCGGACATCTACATTTATTGTAGGTACAAAACTGTACTTTATAAGGTTAGGCCTTTGGGCCTATTCTGCTCTTAACTTGTCAGTTTAATTTTTTGTGTGACTGACTTTGCTGTTTTAAAGGGTGTCTGTGTGTGTGTGTGTATTTTTTGTACTTTAGGATGTCAAAAGACACCAGGGTCTCAGGCTTCAAGAAGTGTGACTCGTGCTGTCAGAAAATGTCGCTGACAGACTGTCACACTTCTTGTGTTTATTGCCTGGGCCCTCTGCACCTGCAGGACTCTTGTTCGGTCTGTCATGCGTTCAGTCCAAGAGTCCTGCAGGAACGCAGGAATAAGTTAATTTTGAGGGGCTTGTTAAAGCCTGAAGGTTCCCCGACCAAGTCATCATTGGGGAAGCCTTCAAAGCCATCTAAGCCGTCGGCTCTGAGCTCTGAGCCTTCGACTGGTGGTGCTCTGACTGCTGTCACATCGGCTCCGGCTGGAGCCAATATTTCCAAGACACAGCCTTCATCATCGGCTCCAGCTGGACCCGATGTTTCCAAGACACAGCCTTCATCATCGGCTCCAGCTGGACCCGATGTTTCCAAGACACAGCCTTCATCATCAGCTCCGGCTGGAGTTGACGTTCCTCAAATTCAGGCTTCTACATCGGCTCGAACCGGAGCCGATGATTCTAGGACTCAGTCGGCGCTGATAGTGGTGTCGGTGCCATCTGCTAGCCATAAAAGGTCCAGATCTCCGTCCTTGGAATCTGTTCACTCAGCTCCGAGGTCTCCCTTACTCTCGGAGCGGAGTCATCGAACTCATTCCTCCAGGTCTTCCAGGCTCTCGGACCACGACCTCAAGAGGGTGGTTAGTAGACTTCTTAAGTCTCAGGCACTAGCCCAAATGCTCCATAGCCCTTCTCAACAGACAGTGGCTATCCCCACCCCATCTTCGATTCCTCCTCTGACTCTTCCTCTGAGTTCGGAGCTGGAGCTTGTGGGAGCCGTGGCCGTCGACACGTCAGAGTCGATACCTCACCTTTCGGCTCCGTCATCGGCTCCGGTCTCTTCCATGGTCCCATCCTTGGAGGGATCCGGGCGCATGGACTGTCTCTTCGGCTCTGAGGGGGCGAGTGGCATTGGACTCTTGTCCGACCCCGTTCTTCCTCTCGGAGCTTTGGCGCTGGTAAGTTCGGCCCCAACATCGGCTTTGGAGCCATCCCTCTCGGTGCCGGGAGGGGTCCTTATCTCTTCGGAGTGGGGACCTTCTACCCTGCCTGATAGGGGCACCTTCGAAGTCATGAGGAGTGTGCGGGCCCCTGTGCCTGCTCCACGGTTGGCTCCCTCAGCTCCTCCCTCTGTAGTGCCTGTTGCAGTCTCTACCCACCCTCTCATTCCTGACCGTAAAGATCCAACGCCTCAGGTTTCCCCATTGGGAATATCCTCTTCCGAGGTTTCCCCTGATCCATCAGGGGAACCCCCTCGGAAGAGGAAATGTAAGAGGAAGCATGTGCACTCCCCTGAGTCCATTACATTGGATACTGACTTGGATGAGTTGGAAGGGTCCCCATGGTCCCCCTCTGAGGATGTCTCCTTTTCAGACAGCCTTGAAATCCTGAAGCAGAGGGGGAACTGGTCTACCCTTAATCCTTCCGAGGATGAGTCGGTTTACCTAGAGGCTTTTGGCTCTCACCCTTCCACCTCCTGGGTGTCTCCGCCCTTTGACCCCCTCATGGAAGTGGTGGTGCGGAAGGCATGGACGGCCCCTGATACGATGGAACCTACCCCACGGAGGCCTTCCAAATTCATAACAACCCCTTTGGACAAACAGTTTTTAGCCAAGGGTGTCCCGGTTGACGCCATGGTGGTGGCTGCAGCCACTAAGAAGGAACTTGGCTGATCCTTCAGTACCTGTCCATCCTCCTAACAAGGAGTCTAAGACTATGGATAGGTACGGCAAGCAGATGTTTTCTTCAGCAACCTTTGTCATGCGGTCGCTGAATTATCTGTGCCACTTCACCCACCTTCAAAAGAGACATGCTCAAAGAAGTGGGTGAGGTCTTACAGAATCCAGCATCTGCGGGGTCTCAAGACAAAATAAATTCCCAGCTGGCAACCCGGAATTCCATTGTCAACTCCTCCATGCGGCTTATTTCTTATGCGGCTGATGGGGCGAGTAGGGCTGCAGGCACAGGTGTTGCCTTAAGGCGTCACACCTGGATGTGGCTTTGTAACTTTGCAGACCCCTTTAAGGCGTCCTTTACTAACTCCCCCTTTGACGGTTCAGCTTTGTTTGGACCTCAGATGAAGGATACTTTGACCCAATGCGAGCAAGAAGGCAAGACTCTCTCTGCCGTGGGAGTCCGTTTTTCCACCCTGTCTAGACCATACCCTAAGGGTCAGAAGGGTGGGAAGATGTGGTTCCGTAAACCACAAGAGGTCGCGCCTGATGCAAGAGGTCAGTTACCCTCTAGAGGCAGGGGGGGGACAATAACAGATGCCGCCCTAGGGGCAGAGGAGGTCCGCAAAATCAGGGTAGCAGAGAGTCTCTTTCTGACAAACCCTTCCAGCATCCCTGAGAAGCTGCCCGACTGTCCGCCTTCAGATGCAGTCGGGGGGAAGGTTATCACTGTACCAAGAAGCCTGGCTTTCACTCACCCAAGACAAATGGGTACAGTCGATCATATCTGAGGGTTACAAAATTCCCTTTATCCACACCCCAACTCAGCCAAAAGGAGGACCCCTTCCAGACGTTCCACCCAGTCTAAGGGAACAAGCAGTACTAGAAATATCAAAACTGCTAACAAAAAGAGCCATCCAGCCAGTCCCAGCAGACCAACAAGGATCCAGAATCTACTCCAAGTTCTTTTTGGTACCAAAAAAGACAGGGGACTGGCAACCCATATTGGATCTCAGCAGACTAAACAAGTCTGTAAGAAGAATGAAGTTCCGGATGGTCATGCTACAGTCCATTCTACCCTTTCTGGGTCAGGACGATTGGATGTGCTCAGTAGACCTTCAGGATGCATACTACCACATCAGGATGCAAAGGCACTCCAGGAGGTTTCTCCGCTTCCGGCTGGGAACCAGTCATTATCAGTTCAGAGCCCTGCCCTTTGGTCTCACTACAGCCCCCCGAGTGTTCAGCAAATGCATGGCAGCGGTTACGGCTCATCTGAGTCGTCAAGGATTCCAGGTGTTTCCATACCTAGATGACTGGCTCCTCACTGCCACCACCAGGCGTCAACTTCTCCTCTCCAGAGATTACACCATTCATACTTGCAAAGGGCTAGGTATCTCCATAAATTTCGAAAAGTCTGCCTTGTCGCCTTGTCAGTCTATTACCTTCATAGGCGCCACCTTGGACACAGTCCGGCTTTCTGCAAAACTAACCGAGCAAAGAGTTCTAGATATTCGCAGGCATGTTCACATCCTTCTTTAGAACAACAAAATCCAAGCCAGGTTTGTCCTGAAGGTATTAGGTCTCATGGCGGCAGCCATTACTCTACTTCCCCTAGCTCGCTTTCATATGTGGATCCTTCTATGGATGCTCTATTCCTAGTGGTCCTTTCAACAACTTCCAATGTCACACAACATTTTAATAACCCTGTCTTGCAAGAAACACCTTTCTTGGTGGATGATCTCCCCTCAAGTCCTTCAGGGCAGACCATTTGTTCCTTCTCCCCCGGTCGCCACGGTGACAACGGATGCCTCCCTGATCGGGTGGGGGGGGCATTTTCAGGGCAGGATGGTGCAGGGCACATGGCAACCTTTCGAGTGCCACCTGCACATAAATGTCTTGGAGATGAGAGCAGTACTTTTAGCGTTGCAAGCCCTTCAGGACTGTCTTCCTATTGGGACTATTGCAGTTCAGATGGACAATATGTCCGTAGTGTGGTATATCAACAAGCAGGGCGGAACCAAGTCCTATCCCTTATGTCGAGAGGCTCTCAGACTTTGGCAGTGGGTGATCTCCTCTCAGCGGTTTCTGATAGCAACGCACATCCCTGGGAAGTCCAACATCATAGCGGACAGGTTGAGCAGAGCCATTCTCATGCCACACGAGTGGTCTCTCAAACAAGCAGTAGTGGAAGAAATTTTTCAGAGATGGGGGTCAACCTTGCTGCGACCTTTTTGCAACACCTCAAAACAGCAAGTGCCACGACTTCTTCACTCTCTTCCCTCTTCCTGGCCGCCCTCCCAGAGACCCTCTAGTCCACGATTGGCCCCGGGGACTTCTGTATGCCTTTCCCCCCCTTTCCATTAATCACTCAATTGATTCAGAAAGCTACTGCCGTGAGAGCCACCATGATCCTCATTGCTCCTTACTGGCCTTATCAGATATGGTTTCCGTTCCTGCATCATTACCTCTTGGGGCAGCCCTGGCATCTGGACCCTGTGCCAGATCTCTTGACCCATCAGTCGGGACAGCTGCACCACTCCCTCCAATCTCTCAACCTCACAGCTTGGTTGCTCCAATTCCAACCCTATCCAGGCTTCCCCTTATTTCCCATTCTGTGCATGACATACTTATAGCTTCCCTAAAGTCATCCACCAGGAGGATTTATGCCAGCAAGTGGAAGTGTTTTTCCTTCTGGGCAGGAGCTAGAAATATTGATCCTTTTACTGCCCCTATCCAATCAGTCCTAGACTTCCTAGCCAAATTTTTTCACTCAGGGTCTTCTTCCTCCACCATCAGAGTACAGTTAGCGGCTATTTCGAACTTTCATGCAGGCTTTTCGGACTCCAGTATCATGTCCCATAAGCTTTGTAAAACCTTTCTTAAAGGTATCTTTTTGCTTAAGCCCCCAATCAGGGACCCCTCACCGCAGTGGGACTTAAATTTGGTTCTAACCTCCTTGATTCTTCCCCCCCTTTGAACCTGCGGCTTCCTGCTCCCTGAAATTGCTGTCTTGGAAAACTCTTTTTCTGGTCGCCATAACATCTGCGAGAAGAGTATCAGAACTTCAGGCCCTTTGCATTCGTCCACCTTATCTACTTTTCCATAAAGACAGAGTGTCCCTCAGGACTAGTCCGTCTTTTTTACCCAAGGTTTCTTCTGAGGCGAACCTAAACCAAACTATCGATCTTCCAGTTTTCTTCCCCAACTACTCCAACAGAGCGGAACAAAAACTGCATTTTCTGGACTTTCATCGTCAACTCCATTACTATTTGGATAGAACCAAGCAAGCTAGGAAATCTGAGCAGCTCTTCCTATCTTATGCAGCAGGCAAGGAAGGCCTTCCATTTTCCAAAGTAATCCTTTCTAGATGGCTGGCATCTGTGATCACTTTCATCTATCAGCTCAGACGCCAAAAGCTACCGTCAAGGCCCAGGGATCACTCAACCAGAGCATTAGCCACATCAATAGCTTTTCAGGCTAGATTACCAATAGATTCCATTTGTGCAGCAGCCACTTGGGCCTCTCCTCATACCTTTATCTCTCATTACAAATTAGACATGGCCTCCCGAAGCCAGGCTAATTTTGGTTCCACCGTTCTCAAGAGTCTGTTCTGATGAGCCACCCAGGGTGAAGGTGCTAGGGAACGCGGTCCCATCCAGTAAAAATGAAGGCGAGATTGACAACTTAACATTGAGAAGTTATGTACCTACCATAACGTTCCATGTTAGTTGTCTTCTTCTCGCCTTCTTTCTTGCGTCCCACCCCCCCTAGTCTGGACAGACCTAAGGATCCTTGGGGATCTTCTTCTTGCCTCAGTTTGCCCCCTAGGCTTTCCCTTCTGGTAGCTATAGGTCTAGGTGACTTTCGAGTGAGGTTTCCTCTCCTCCTTTTGTTGGAGAGCAGAACTGCTATGGTTTCAGCTATCAAACGAGATCTGGGTAGTTAGCGCCTAGCATTGTGGGACATAGGGTAGCCTCGAGCCGGTATAAATAGTTCTCGAGCTTTAGTATAGGCCGAGTCGGAGCCGAGGGTCGGCTCCGAACCCATCCAGCAAGAAAGAAGGCGAGAAGAAGACAACTAACATGGAACGTTATGGTAGGTACATAACTTCTCATTCTTCTTCTCCACTAAATGTATAATCTATGTACTCTGTTTCAATACTGCATACCAACAATTATATTCTCTGTTCATATAGTAATGTACTTATAGTCTTTGTACTTTATATTTCAAAGCTGCATGTTAACAGATGTATTCTTTGTTCTTAAAATTTCTTGTAAATAATTAATCTTTCTGTAAACTGGAGCTTTTCTGCTCGGGTCTTCACTGAAAATGGGCCACTTGGCTAAGCTGGACATTACCCAATTAACAAATGTCAAATAAATAAGTTAAGTTATTGCAGAAGAATCACAATGTTTTTTAACATTTCTGATTATACTGACAACAGGTATGAAGTAGCATTTTTCTAAGCTGTGACCTTTAACTGCAGAAATAATGTCTCAGAACATTTGCAAAACTGTTCTAGTCATCTTCTGTAAATCCTTCTCAACAGTAAACTTTTACTAGCCATATAAATCATGCAGCAGCCATCATTTTCTACATGGCTGACTAAAATGTACAAAAACACATACTCCTCAAGTAAAAAGAAAACAATGACTGAGTTTATTGACATTCTTTCCCTTTTCTTAGTGCCTTTTCAAATTCTTTCCAGATGCAATTTTCTGCAATGTCTACTTCCAAGAGGGACTCCAGGACTGTGTAAGCTATGCCTGCATCAGTTAATGCACTCTACTGCAGAGCAGTGTCAGTGACCCTGATTAAGATATCCACTGTTGCAACAAGTGGTGCACAGTTAACTCTAGTTGCTAGTCAAATTGGTTTTATATAGAAGTTCACAACATTAACTTCACCTGTAATACATTGTATTTATTGTTGGCTTGTTTCGCATGATTTTGTACTGTTAGCGTTACAGTTTCTGCAGTCTAGCTCTGCAAGAGGAATAAATCTAAACTGATCCATATGCACATAAAATAAATACGCTGTCTGTGTCATAAGCAGGATTACTTAGGTTCATAGGTGTGTACTAGGCTAATGGTCCTGGAGCCTTTACAAGCATAGTCCATAGAAGTGCCCTGGCATTGTGCTGCCCGACGCCAGTTACCAGTGCCTCTATCAAGTAGAGCCACTGGAGTGATTCCCGGGGTGAAATTTCTATTTCCCATCCACTCATCAAGATTTCTGTGGAAGAGGGCCAGTGAGGTGCTCTACTTGACATGTATGGGAAGTCTATTCCAGAGCTTAGGCAGTCTCTCTGGGTTATGAACCTGTCCCTCCAACATGTTTTGTTGATTGTGGTAATGAGGTTAAGGTCTCTGGAACGTGTGGTGCAGAGGGATTGGGATTTCTTTAGATGTAGCATTTCCAACAGAGCTGGGTCAGACATGGCTTTGTAAGTCGAGCAGAGATTAGCTCTTAGTAGACGATATGAGACAGAATAACTGATTTTTTTGAGTCTGTCCATGTAGGACATGTGTTTAAGGCCTAGGATCCTCTTGGTAAGGTACTTTCATGGCCTCTCCAGCTGTTGCAGGTGTCTAGTGAGGTACATGCCAAATGGGGCATTATACTCTATGACTGGTCAAGTGAGGGAAGAGTAGAGAGAAATGATGACCTCTTTCTTCCTGGAAGCAAAACCTTTGGTAATGAGATGTGTCACATGGGAGGACTTTCTGACCACAGTGGCAATGTGGTAGTTGAAGGAGATGTTGCTGTCAACCCGTGTTACACCAGATCTCTTATAACTCCTTCAGTGTTCAGTGGGCTCCCATCGTTGTGGTAATTAGTGGGAACTGAGTTTTTCCCAAAAGGGATGACGATGCATTTTTTTTGCATTAAGCTTAAGGCCATGGTTTTGACACCAGTCATTGGTCTGTAGGATGTCTGCATCACATGGGGAGTTAATAATGGCTCCCAGCTTGCAGTCTTCTGCGAACTTGGTCAGACAGAGTCCCTCCGTGTTGGCCTGGATGTCTGAGAAGTAGATGCCAAACAGGAGAGGACCCAGGACCGATCCCTGTGGGACTCCACTTGTGACTGATTGGCAGTTTGACTTGGAGTCTGCTACTTTCACACTGTTGGTTCTATCTGTGAGCCAGTTTGCAACCCTCCTAACAATATAGGGGTTGATGCCTAGTTTACCGAGTTTATCAATAATTCCTGAGTGAGGTATGGTATCAGAGGCCTTGGCCAGATCGAGATAGGCTCGTATACTCATAGGTAGCTGTATGAACTGCCTTACCCTCATTCACAGCTCTGGTGACTTTTTCAAAGAAGTCAACCAGGTTGAGCAGTCATGGTCTACCTTTCAGAAAACCAAATTGTGTGGGATCTAGAGTTTGGAGATTCCCTATATCCTTGTTAATTAGGTCCATGATGATGCGCTCCACAGCCTTACATATCTGACTTGTCAGGTTAACGGGGCGATAATTTCCAGGGTCTGTAGTTGCTCCTCCTTTATGGAGAGGGATGACTGTAGCAGTGTGACATTCGGAAGGTACAAAGCCTGAGGTGAGGCTGTAAGTGAACAGGTTACACAGATGCGGTGACAGTTCACTTTTTAATTCATGTAGAACCCAGCCAGGGATATTGTCGGGTCCCAAGGAAGATGTATTCTTGGCCTTTGACAATGCAGCTTTAACCTGTGCTGCAGTAATGCTGGGTGCCTGTCATTCTTCCGGTATCTGTCGGCCAGTATGTTGGCAATATTTGTTGGCTCAGTATAGGATGTACCATTGTACAGTAACTCAGAGCAAATCTGGGTATTGCCGTGGAGATTCTTTATATAACTATATTAGGCTTTGTGGTTGTTTTTAGTGTCTGCTGCAATTCTGCTTTCGTATCTGCTTTGGAGGTTTTGATGAGGGCTCTCAACTTTTTGTTGAGGCTAATAAGGGAATTTTTCCAGTCTTGGGACTTCACCTTTTTCTGCAACAGTTTCTTCCTTCTGTTGTAGAGTTTATTAATGGCAGGGGGTTCACCAGATTGGCTTCCTTTTTTTGGAAGAGAGCATCTTGGTTCTGTTGGGTATGGCTAGTTCCATGCATTTATGTACATGTTCGTACAGTGCATTGGTGTATGATTGGGCAGTCATGCATCTGTTTTCCATTGGCGTGGGTGCCGTGATGTTAGCCACCTCTGTTTTTAGGACTCCAAATTCAGCTTTGGAGAAGTTTTTCGTAGTGGATACCTTTGCAGGGGGTGTGGGTGAGATGTGTATTTCCATGGTGATTAGTTTGCGGTTGGATCTAACCAGGGAGGAGTTGACTACTGGTGTAGAGCAACTATTGCCCATGTTAGTAATAACAGATCAAGGATGTTGCTTCCTCTAGTGGGGGTAAGAATGAGCTGGTCCTGGGCGTTAGAACTGATGAATTCCAGGAAGCGTTGGGCCAGTGCACTGGTGCATGAGCAGTATTCCCAGCTGATGGAGGGGTAGTTGAAGTTGCCTAGTATGAGAGTGTTGCGTTGGATCTTAATAGTTTCCAAGGTGCTTAGGAATGTGGAGTGAGAGTCTTGGCACATGTTTGGGGACCTATAGCAGGCTACGACCTGAATCACCGTCTTACCCAATGTTAGTTGTACCTGGAGTATATCAGATGCATTATGCTGGGCTACTAGTCTGGAGGTGTGCATATCCTTTATCAGTATGGAGACACCACCACCGTTGGAGCGTTGGTCCATATTCTGGGGCCGAAAGGTGTGGAATGAGTTATAGCCTGGTAATGCAGGGGTGCTTTCTGCTGCTTTAAACTAGGTCTCCGTTACAGCACAAATGTCCATGTTCTCCATTTTGAGGAGGGCTTCGAGTGAGTGCATCTTGAGATTTAGACTTCTAGCATTGAGCAGTATGACCCTCAGATTGCATTTATTTATAGCTGTTATGGTGGTAATTTGGTCTTTGGAACACCGCCTAAAAAAGGGACAATAGGGGTGGCAAGAGCCTTAGCCAGTACCCAGAAACCCAGGGGTGACAGATGCAGGCCATCTCTGGCAAAGCATTGAGATCTGTCAATCATGTCATCAAAAGCAGACAGATACTGGATCTCCTTAGAATGACACCAGAAGCTTAGCCAATTGTTGAAGTCAATCATTTTCTGTTTGTACTGCGGTATCATGCTGGGTGATGGTAGGATGCTGATCAGAGCTAGGGTCATACCTGCTTGGGCCACATAATCAGAGAGCTCCACCATGTATCTTTTCATGTAGTCCAGGAAGGTGCATCTCAGGTTATTCACACCCACCTGAACAGTGACAGAGTCGTACTTGTACTTGTTGTGGAGTGACCTGAGTGCATGTGCTATGTGTCGGGTTCTGGCACTTGATAGACAGCTGACTGTTACCTTCTCCTTATTCAACCTAGTGAGTGGGACATCAGTGTGCCTCAATATTGAGTCACCTATGATTAGTGTGCTGGGCAAGCTGGTTTGCCTTAGGGGCTTAGGTTGAAGGGCACACTGTGTAGGTGAGCTGTGTGACTTGTGGTTTGTGCTGTGTTGTGGTGGTAAAGTGTGTTTCTGCCTTGGAGGTCTCTGCTGTTAGGGTAGATTTCTATTGAGAGCCTCCATGAAGGTGGGTGTGTGGTTCGTTTTTTTATGTGAGGGCTGTGATGGTGGGTGTTGTGGATTGCTATATGTGTTCCATGTGGGGTGGTGCAGGTGTTGACCTTCTCCTCTTGACCAGAGTGCATGGCTTCCAGTTTGGAGAATCAAGTGCATCTCTCATAAATCTGAGTGTTGAAAGGTAAGAGGAGAGGGTTGTCTGTGTACATGGGCAGTTGCTCAAGTTCACCATGTTAATAGGAGAAAGCACAGGGAACTGATCTTTAGGCATGCCAGGAGGGATGGTCATCATTACTAAGTACTGGAGTTCCCTTATAGGACGTCCACTGCTGATAGCACTTGTGTGTGCTACAATAATTGCTACAAAAAGCCTGATGAAGTGCTAGGTGAATAAGCTAATTAAAGTTTGAGAGAGAAGAGAACTAGCAAGATCTAAGGGAAAAACTGAAGAGCAGACTTTCTGGCACCAGTAATAGTTTACCACTTTTAAACCAGAAAGTTGAAAGGAATAGGAAAAAACTGCCCAAACGGCCAATAAACTACAATTTCAGAGCCAGAAACCACTCCTTTTGTGGTAGATAGGCAACATAGTGCTTACTACTCCCACTGATAAGCTGGGAACTTGCATATAGCTTAAAATTTTATGACTGACCTAGTTCAAAACCAGGATAAAAGAAGCTAGAAAGACACTAGGACTCACTGATGAAATGTGCTCCCCACAGTAAGCATAGCATGCATTTGTCAAAACAAGTTCAATTTTTTTCCCACCGTCATCAAGGCTGTGGCGTAAGTACTACATCTCAGTCTTGGAACTTTTTAACGTACAAAGTCAGAGCAGTAACAGTAGTCATAGTGGGCCAGGAAAGATTTGTTTTCATACTTGTAGCTTGTAGACTAAGGGGATAGTATACCTGTCAACCTGTAGATTTTGAAAATGGGTGCAAAGGCTCTTGAAAATCCAGCCAAAAATCTGGACACCTTATTAGCATACATTTTCATACTGAATAGCTTACAACTCCTTCACAAGTTTTAAAAACTGAGCTAACAAGAATTATTTCTGAGGTTTAAGCATATTTTCATAGATGCTGTGTAAATGCTATAGAATTCCCTAAATGTTACTGCAAAAATGTGCATCATGAAGTAATTTATTTTTACTTTTGGGAGATGTAACACGTGGATCCTCTTTCTTTAATTATTGGTAGTCATTTAGTCTGGTTTTGTGCTTACTAAACAGCTTCATAATTGTGTGTGAGAGTTAGTGGGATTTAGAAAACTATTTGAAGGCATAAATCAAGAAAAATAGGAAAATTCCTCCAAAAATATGTACGTCATATAAAGAGGTAAATTCATCTTGAAAATAGGTACGTTCCTCCAAAGTAGGTACTGTTGAAAGGTGTGGGGGAATAAACTCATGGCAAGCACGTTTCCAAAGGTTGAGGTACTAATTCATTTAAAATTATAGGCAGCATGTTTTCTGACTTTTCTTTTCTCCACCGTCTTCTCTGGCTGCCAAAAATTCTGTTGTTTCTTTCTGATACTGACCACTTAAAACTCTGGCAGATATCACAGGCTTAAGGTTCAGTGAGAAATGCAAATATTGCATATACACATAGTGTATGTGGTTTATTAAGCACTAAAATATCACAAGATAATCAAGTCATTGAGTATAGTAAGTAATCAAAAGGTAAAGTAGAGACAGAGAAGAGTAATTAGGCAGACCTTTTAAGTGCTTTCATCAAGAACCGACTGCCAGACCGTATAACCATCAGCTAGGGCTGATGACTTTTCTTCCCGCTATAATTCTAGACCAGTCGGTTCACCCCTTCCAGCCCATCACTGTCACCCTGGTAGCAGTTGATGGTGCTGCCATTTATCTTCTGGACACAAAGGAGAGAGGATATGGAGGTATCCTCGCTAAGCATTATCTGTTGCTTTTTTGTTTGCATGCCCTGATCTTCTCCTGAGAGGTGGGTATGCAGTGACATAAGCACGTTCATGGAAGTTCTTGTCCATGATGTAAAGCCTACATCTTCCATCAGTTGTTCAGATTCCCAGATGGCTAGTCAATTCTGGGTAGCAGTATCTCAGGTGAATGCTAAACCAACTGGCCTTACTTTGCTTTCCAGGAATTCAGATTTCATCGTTCTTGTCCTTTAGGAGACACCTCTTCAGAAGTCATGCTAACATGTGAGACGTATTGTAAGGGACAGTAACAAACTTGTGATGTGCAGCCAGCCTTTGAAGGGGTTACTTGGTACTAGCTATAATGTCTTCAAGAGTTAGAATAAAGCATCCTGCAGACACATAGTGGATTATCCATAATGTAGTATATGGAGTGAATTAGCTCGAAATAGGAGATGAATATAACTTTTGTTATGCCCCTTTCTGATGCAAGAAAGATGCTTCATAAATTTTGTTCAGCAGCATCTTTTAGTGCTGTTAAGCTGTTGTCTCATGTTGAAGCATGAATAGTGGGAGGAAGCTCAGCCAGCTTTTAACTGCTAGAATACACTTTGTGTCACAACATTTCTTTATTTGGCAGTGCAAAAGTGTGTTATGGCAGTTTTCATTTCAGCAATGCCTTGCCAACTGAATGCCCACCTTCTGACACCACAGTACATACCATCTTTGGTTCTGCCATGGAATTCCTGTTGTCTGAAGTCTCCACCAACATTACTGGGTGACGGAAATTTCCATCCGTAGGATGACAGTCTTGGATGCCCTGTTCTTCAGCTTTCTTTGGGGCATGTACTATGTTTACTACTACCCTTTAGGGGATATTAATATTCATCTAAAACTTTGTAGTCTCCCTTGGAAAAATATATTCATTGTATCCATCCCAAATCAGGGCTCCAATGCCTGATGAGAAATTTTCAGGCACGGTTGTCCAGACATTTGGACAAGGCTGCAGCCACAGAGCTGCTTTTGGACATTGAGGCCTTTGGTTTGTATTTTCATCAGCCTGGTTTTAAAAAAGGGCATGGGAGTAGTAAAGCATGTTTTTCCTTCAGTGACCATCTTTATTGTTCTATGGATACAGGAAACCTTACTGATTGTTCTAAAATCTTTGACTGTGTAGACCATTGCAGAGCTTTCTTCATATGGTCACAGCCCTTTCTTCTTAAACTGGTTGCTAGCTATTTGCATCATAACATTTTCAGAATGACCTGTGGTCTGATACAGATATCACTTTGGGCAGTACAGTTAGAGATTTCACAGAACATAGTGCTTTGACCCTTGCATTCAAAGTGTACAGCAGCTCATTTGGAAAAAACAGAGTAACTGCAAACTACAACATAGGAGGTAATCCCCTGAAATCTGAAGAAGAAATAAGGGATCTAGGGACCCAAGTAGATAGTCAGCTTTCCTTTTATAACCATGTTGCCAAAGTGGTTAGAAAATCCTTCTATGTGACCCATCTGATCACGAAAGGGTTCGCATCAAGATCTAAGGATGTAATGGTGCCCCTCTACTCTTCCCTCATCAGAACCATTATTGAGTACAATGCACCAATTGGAATGTACCTGGCTAGACATCTCCAGCAGCTGGAGAGACCACAAAGGTACCTAACCAAGAGGATTACTGGCCTCAAACAGTTGCCCTATGCAGCACGATTGAAAAAGCCAAGACTGTTCTCTGTTGCATACCGCTTTCTCAGAGGCGATCTCTGTCTAACGTACAGAGCCATGTCCAACCCAGAAATGTTGAACATGCTCCATCTTAGCAAAACCAAATCTACTCGAGGTACATGCTCCAGGGATATAAACCTCAACACAACAATGAATAGAACATGCTGGAGGGATAGATTCCCTTCGCAGAGACTTCCCTTACTATGGAACAGGGTCCCGATCTAGATAAGACAGAGGCCCTCACTATCACTCTTCAAGAGGAACCTTGATGAGTGGATGGGTAACAGAAAGTTCACACCGGGGATCACACCAACAGCACTACTAGATAGGGTCCAAGGGTACTAGCTGCTAGTACAAGGGTCTAGGGAATTACTAAAGGGGCGGTGAATACCGCACAACGTGGCTGGGCTAATATATGCCTTCGGGCAGATCCCAGTACCAACCTATGAACCTATTTGTTATATCTCTGGAAAAGAGACGCATGCTCCTTTGCATAGATCACATGGTAATCAGGAGTCCAAAGATTCTCCACCTGTAGTTTGCATCTTATTTATTTACTATTAACTAAGCTTTGTTAGCCTTTTCACAGCTGGGACTTTAACTCTAATTAAAAGAAAAGCAATTGCTTTTGGATCTCGGAATGTCTAAGTATGTGCAAAGAGAAGTGGAAGATATCTGGACTAGACTGACAGTCAGTAGAAAGAATTCAGATGCATAAATATCTGGAAATCATGCTGGACCATCACTTAATACATACATGGATTAAAATGGTGGAAAAAAGTTAATAGGTATTACACTTCTGTCATACAGTCTGCAAATTTTTGACCAAGCAAGGTATTCAGTTAGTGAAGAAATTCTACTCTGAATCCTCATACATGCTCTGCTACTTGTGGTTTTTACATCAACACATAACCTAAAGAAATTGCAGAGGGTACAGAACAAAATATGCCCATTTATGACCTGGGCTAACAAGAGGCAGTACCAGTGCCTCTCAGTGAATGAAGCTAGTAGGCTGTCCATCAGCCTTAGAGTGACCTTACCCACCTAATTAATCACTTACAAGCTGCTGAGCATTGGTTACTCCAGGTCTGTCCACTACTTGATCCCTCTCAAGCAACCCACTAAGATGTTTGTCATCTTGCCATGAAGTCATGCCTGCCCTTATACTTAAGAGGCCCTCTGTACAGGAACTCCTCCCCAAGCACAATTTGTCAAGTACCCCTTTATGAAAGCATTCAACACGTGACATTGGTTGTTTCCTCAGGCAAAGAGATAAATGTAATGGTGTATATGATACAAGATAAGTTGGACATTATTATATTGGCTTCACAATTTTTTTTTTTTTTTTTTTCAAACAGTCTTTATTGTATTTTAATATAAATCAATAAACAAAACCAAAACATCCAGAAGTTGATAAGATATATGAATACATAAGCAGTGTGGAAACACAACGCTGCATATAAAAGCAGTTAGCAAATCAAGTTGATATTTGAAGTAGATAGAAACAACTATATACACAGTGCCATTAAATTCAGAATGTGCAGAGATGCATCATAAAGCTGCTTGTCCATAAATTACAAAGGGAAAGGAAGAGTATAAGCTATTATAAAAATTATAGTTATGTTGGTATGGCTCGGTTAAATCATATCTAATAGTGAAAAAATGAAGTTCCATAAGTGCTTAAATTCCAATTTTTTACGAGGGCTGACAATTATTAATTTTTGAGAAGTTATGTATGTAACTGCCATCTTTTTAAAACCCTCCCAAGTTAGTTTGGAACGGTCTATCCAGTGTTTAGTAATATAGAATTTAATCAAAAGGCATATGATAATCAGGCTTTTACGTCTAAGGGGTGGCATATTGATCTTGGTAATATGGAGTAAAGCCATTTCCCAAGATAACGTTGACTTGTGGTAACCCATTTTATCCAGCCTAACCTTGAGGGAACACCATAAATTTTGAGCATACTTGCAGTACCATAGTATATGCATAATGTCTGCATGAGAGTGAGAACAACAAGGGCACGAGGTGGGGATAGAGGCATTGAATTTATTTAGGTGAGTTGGGGTAAGGTATAGATTATTTATAATCATGAATTGGGTATAAGTAAATTTCTTAAAGGGAGAGTATTTAAGCGTGAGAATTATCGATTCTTTCTTCTGTTGCAAGGATATATTAGATCCTTGTCTGTTCCAATATTCGGCAAAGGTAACTCCATCTCCATAAAGGTATGAGGAGAATGCTTTATATGTTATGGAAAGCATGTGTTTCTTGATATTTAAATTTAGAAGCAACTGTATGACTATATTGATCTCAGATTCTGATTTGTATTGATTCATAGAAAGGGATGAAATAAGGTCCCTTATTTGCCTCAGAATAATAGTATAAGCCTTAGATAGCGATAGGATTCCTCTAAGCTCATTTAAGGAGAGATGTTTAAATTTGTGTATATCCCATATCGTGCAGTTTTTGATCAGGGGAAATTTGTTTAGGTTCAACATTTGGCCTCCCATTGTAATGTTAGGATTAAGATGGATAGGCTGAAATAACAATAGGGCATTAGATAAGCCCACCAAATTAAAAAGTTCCTGAAAATTCTCAATTAGGTCTTTGAGAACTCTATGTAATTTCATTTTCCTGATTGAAACTCTCATGAGGAAAGGCAAAGATTTGGGATTGATGTTTTTATTAATGGCATATTTGTACCATATCTTAGTCCACATAGGGGTCCATGGCATGGATTCAGTGGCATAGTTGGCAATATTGAGAAGTCTATTGGCTTGAATAATTCTATAGTATAAAATAAAGTTTATACCTCCTTTCAGTTTGGGAGCTGTGAGTTTGTAGTAAGACATCCTGACTGATTTTGGGTACCAAATGAATTTTCCAATCTCTTTCTGGATTTTCTTGATAAAAGTAATTGTGACCAGGGATAAGGAGGAATTATACTGATAGAGAATCTTTGGAAGTACATTCATTTTGACAATGGCGATTTTGGAAAGTGTAGAAAGTTTCAACAATTGCCAAAGTTTCATATCTTGTGTGATAGAGTTCCAAATTTTTACTAGGTTAGCTTGCATAATAGAAGAATACAAATCTTCATATGTGACTCCCAGGTAGTTGAAAGAGTGAGGCAAGACTGGAAAAAGATGTGGTTTGTGGGCTTCAGGATTAATTTGGAAGATATGGGATTTATTGGCATTCATTTTATAGTCAGAAATCGCTGCAAAGGTATCTATGGAGTTTATTAATTTTGTTGCATTGTTAGAGGGATACATGAAATACAAGTTAAGGTCATCCAAAGGCAGCAAATTTAATACTAAGATTACATATTCTCGGGATAGCATAGTAGGCTTTCTGTGTAATAAACAGAAGTAGTACTTCTATATATAGGTTGAACAATAGGAGACAGAGGGCACCCTTGTCTTGTACCATTAGCTATTTTAATCGGCTTTGAGAATTTTTATTTATATAAAGGTGTGTGTATGAGCTATTATATAGAATCTTAATTAAATCAATGAATTCAGAAGGGAGTCCAAATTTTAAAAGAGTCAAGAACAGGAAATCCCAGTTAACCGGCTTTACTTGCGTCTAATATCAAGGCATAAATAGGGTCTCGGTTCTGTTTAGATAACTTTATCATAGATTCTAAAGTTAGGGTATTGTCCCATGTGTGCCTGTTGCTCATAAATCCAGCTTGTTCTGGGGAGATCAGATCGTTTAGTACTCCTTTCAATCTAGTTGCCAAAATGGAGGACAGAATTTTAATATCTACGTTCATAAGTGATATCGGTCTGTAGTTATTAGGATTAGTGTCATCCAATGTAGATTTAGGAATTAAAATAGTTTTCGACAGATTAATATATGGATCTTTAATACCATTGGCAGCAATGGATTTAAACAGGTCTAATAAGATAGGGGCCAGAGTGACTTTATGTGATTTATAGAATTCAGATGGAAAACCATCCGGGCCCGGAGCTTTCCCTGTCTTTAGTTTATCAATAGTCTCTATAATTTCTTTAATATTAAACTGGGCTGTGAGTTGATCTTTTTGCAGTTCAGTAATTTTCGGAAAATCAATCATATCCAGAAAGTTTCCCATCTCCTCTTTTGAGGTCATGAAGTTGGAATTGGCATAGATATCTGAATATATTTGGTGAAAAAGGTGAAGGATATGCTCGTCAGATCTATAGACCTGATTTTATTGGATGCAAGAAATTCTCGGGGATCTGGGTGTGTTCAGAATAATTAAAGCTTTGGAGGAGTTTGAATGTATTCTGAAAATCTCACTATATATTTGAATTCGGACAGATTAGATTGGTGGTATTCAAATAGTTCTTTTTGTTTGGTAGTTAGTTCTTTTCTGTGCCCTCAGAGTATCCATCTAGCAGCTTTTATCAATTTCAGCCTGTAAGTCTCCTAATTTTTTGAATGCGTAGCTTTTAAGAAAACTCGCTTTCTTAATGAAGATACCTCGAAACCTGACTTTAGTTGCAGCCCATCTAATATCAAAGGAAATGAGTTTGTCTTGTTTATTACCATAAAGATCTTTAAGAGTCATTTTAACATCATTATCCAGAGACTTATCATTTAAAAGATTACAGTTTAGAGACCAGTTAGGAGTTGTAGGGGTACTAGGTTGAGTTAATCTAACTTCTAAGATTATTCTTGAGTGGTCTGATAGGAAACGGGGCTCAACCGAAAATTTAGTTTTCTTATTTCTCAAGCAATCTGAGATCAAAAAATAGTCAATCCGGGACCATGACTGATGACATTTAGAAAAATAAGTAAAGTGTTTATGTCCGTCTTCTAAGGCAATAGTACTGGATGCAATTGGGTCCCACAAGCCAAAATCATCAATCATGTCAGATAAGGCTTTACAAGTTATGATATTGCTATGGTTATCTTTCCCTTTACGATCCACCTGTGGGTTAATGACAGTATTCCAGTCTCCTCCAATTATTAGGACGTGATTCGGGAACTTAAGCAGGAGATTATAAATCTTAATAATGAATTTGGATTGTCCAGAACATGGCCCATAAATATTAAGAAGTAATATCGGTTCAATTATTGGGTGAATGCAGCAAGTGAAGTAACACCATCTCCCCTCTTGATCACTCCCTTTTGATATAATTTGTATCTGGAAGGATTTTTTAACAATAATAGCCACTCCCTTCGAGTTGTTAACCGAGCCAGAGGAAATAATGTCACTAATCCATGTTTTCCTCATGTCATTTGTCCAATCTGTAGTTAATAGATGTGTCTCTTGTAAAAAAACAAACATTACAATTGGATTTAAGTAAAATATGCATTGCCAGTTTTTTCTTATCACAGTTATTGAGTCCCCTAACATTCCAGGATGACACTGTCAGTACATTGGAATTATTAGCCATACTATTTTTTAATAAGTCGTCTAAACATGCGAAGTATACACTTACATAAGAATTTATCAAGTGGTGGAAGAAGATATGAAAAGGTAGAAGGATAATATAAGCACTAAAATACCATAGAGTTAAAGCAGCAATTAGTAAAAACATGGCACTAAAACCCCTCAATCCTACACCCGTGCATACCCACCTCCCTATAGCAATTGAGAGAATGCATGCGTGTGACATTATAGTTAAGTCAATAAGTTAATAATATATACAATATTTACTCAATCTGTACAAATTCCTAACAAGCCCAAGCTTGGACATCATATCCCTTCTTAGAATCCTTATAGCTTCCAGGGAAGTATAAACAAAACATGAGCCTGATCAATCTGGCAAGACACCGGGCAACAACATAAAAGGTAGAACTATGTTATAAAATACATATGAAATGCCCGTAGGTAACCCATAGGTGTATGCCTTATAAAAACCACGAACCAGGTACACTTACAAAAAAAAAAGATAGAGAAAAAAAAAAAAAAAAAATCTCTGTAAAATTTTAAAAAGTTACTTAATAGGTTCAAACTTTAATACATATATCCGGCAGGGATTCATAGGGTGTCCTAAGGTGGAAGTAAGTGATTAAAATGGTAATCGCGATCAACTCACTATCTACAGTTCGAGTTGTTTAGAACAGCATTGTATCATATTTAATATGATCATCTCTTGGGCTGATCAAGCGAAGCAAACAAATAACAGTGACAGTATTGTATTATAGATGGAAACATAGGGCATTCATTACTATGTTGTATAATTAATTTGCCCTTTTAGTTCGTCAGTTGTACAGTATAGTATTTAGAGGCAGTTAAGTTTCTCGTAGCACGAGCATGTCTAGGATTCTTCCTGTAGGTGTGTGACATTTAAAGCAGACTAAGCGCCTCCCTTACAGGAGTCCTCCTGTATTTTGTCCGCCCAAACAAGGTTCCTACGGTTAGCTAAGACAAGCTTTAGCAAAGGACTTATTTATTATATGATAAACTAGGTTTCATATTATATCAAGGAGTGACATTCCAGCTGAACAGTAGAAGAGCATGAGCGCAAGTCTCAGAAGTGTATCAGGAGCAAGATAATACACAGCAGCACATGTTCAGGTGGAGGGTGCCACGCCGAAACATTTAATAAAAATGTTCTTAGCTTCAGCAGGGGAAGACATTGATAGTTTGGATCCCAAGTGAATAAAGTTCAGCGTTGAGGGAAACTTCATCTGGAACTGGATTTTTCTTTGTATAAGTTCAGCACAGTAGGGAGCCAGTTTGCGACGCATCTCTCGGATCTCTAGAGGTAAGTCCTGTGAGATTATTAACGGTTGGCTATTCCAGACAAACTTTTTATTTTTTTTGAAGGCTAATGTGATAGCTTGGACATCCTGGAAGTTCAGCATTTTTATATAGATTGGTCTCGGCTGCGTAGGTATCTGTTGGCTCCGGAGAGCCCTGTGCGCTCTTTCGATATGGTATTTGTGCGCAGGGTCTGTTTTCTTGCATAGACTAGTGAAAATTTGTGTACAAACCTCTATTAATTGATTAGGTTCATACTTCTCACTCAAGCCTCGAATCACCAAGTTATTTCTTCTGCCTCTAAATCGACAATCTTGGTTTGCATGGTACTGATGGTTTTATCTTTCCTTTGGAGAGCTTCCTTAATGGCAAGGATATCAAATTCGTTCGCTTTAGATTTCTCTTCTACCAGGTCCAGTCTGTCAGCGATTTTTTGTAGAGATGTGTCAAATGTAGTGAACTTCGCCGATAATTCTTGTATGGCATTCTGCAAGGGTATGAGAGCATTTTTCAATTCATCAATGGGTTGCATATTGTCAGGTTTTTGTCTGATCGGGTCTTTGGAGAGCTCCGGTAAAGTTTTGGATGATCTCAGTCTTTTCGGATCTTTTTCTGGAGAGGTAATAATAGCAGATATTTTAGATTTTATGGTTTGCGTGTCCATGCCCTCTGATTCTCTCGGCATTTTGAATGTTTCAGTCAAGAATGTAGTACTTCTATTAACTGTCCCGATATGTGGTTCTGTAGATCAGGCCTCTAATGTCCGCGTGGCTAGTAGGATGCGCGCATCAGCTGTTTGTTTAACTTACTAAGAGCCAGCAGAATCACTATAAAATTTCCAAATTAGTTCACAGAGGCTGGTTAAAGTTTAAATTAACGATTGAAATGTAGAGAGCCTGTGATTTCCCAGATTAAGCAGTAGAACTGAAGTTAAGTCCTGGAGCAACAAGGAGAGGGTACCAGTTAGATGCCCACCATCTTGGATCTCTTGGCTTCACAATTTTTAGCAGAGTTGTACTAAGTAGAACATGTAATCTTATCCATAATTGTCCTTCTAATTTAAAAGTGTTAAGTACTATTATTTCTTTTAACTCTGTTAGGGTGACCTAATATTGCTTGTATGTCTGTGTGGATCTACTTTGGAAACTCAACCTTTCAAAACCTTGAACTCCATATGGTCGAGACCATAACATTGAAGTTTTGAAAGTTCAAAACTTCAATAAAAATAACTTTTTTTTTACGTTTATGGAGGTGAGGGCAAGACCTCCTAAACCCCCCACACCCCCTGCTAATTAAATGTACCAACTCCGAGATTGCACTACAGTGAAGAGAACAGTAAATTTCCCATTCCACGATATATGGCGAACTCCATTTAAACCGTTCAAAGTGTCAAAACTTCGATCTTATGGTCTGGACCATATGAAGTTTCAAGTTTTGAAACCTTGATCTTCCAAAGTAGACCAAACTGTGTTATTCCTTGCATTTGTATGTTGTTATTTTATTATTAGTGGGCAGTGTCATGACTGACAAAGGCTTGTGTAGTCCAACTTACCTACCTGTACAGTCAAACAGATAAATAAGATCTCTTTTTGTCCTCATTTCCAAGGATTAAAGATTTAAATTAAGGTATTCTTTGCCCTATTGCCATTTGGCTAATATCTGTGTGTGTGTGTGTGTGTGTGTGTGTGTGTGTGTGTGTGTGTGTGTGTGTGTGTGTGTGTGTGTGTGTGTGTGTGTGTGTGTGTGTGCGTGTGTGTATTTGTACGTGTACCTGTACATGCACAATCCACACACACAGAAGCACAAGCATCCTGTTATTGTGCTCTGGATGTACCACAGAAAGTCATGCTGCAAAGAAGAAATCTTGATCCACCATAGCTAACGGAAAAAATAAATATCTACAAAACCATTGTATTGAGTGCATCGAGAATGGAAATGAGAACTATCAGGAACAGAATGGAAAGAACAACAACTTAGTATAATTCATGCCTAAAGATAGTAGAAATACCAGAGAGATGACTTAAACACTACATGTAATGAAGTCTGAATGCCAAAATGTAAATCATCAGTATAAACCTAGACACCTTTGTATATAGTTTGTTGATTTTTTTTGGTTAATTTTATACTATTGCTAACCTGATGTCCTTCAAGAATGCAACTGCAGTCATAACATATGGGTTGTCCTGCCTCAGGCAGCCCTCGGTCGGCCGGATTACAAAGTCTGGGTCCGACGTCGGCTGATGTCGCATTTCTCTCCGACGTCACAGCGGCTGGAGTACATAAGCATCAGCCGACGCCATCTTCTTCAGTCTTTCTTGCCACACGGTGCCCAAAGCAGAAGCAGTTCGCAAGTGCCGGTCGGTCAGCTCCTGTATTCTTCGAAACAGAAGTCATCAAAAAAGCTAAGTACCCCTTTGGGGACCTTTTCTTGCCTCAGCCAATGTCAGAATTAACTGAAAAAGTAAATAATTGTTTGTCTTGTGGTAAACAAATACCTCATAAGGATTTCCATTCTTACTGCCTCCCTTGCCTTGGCCCAGACCACGACGTCTCGGCCTGTGCCGCCTGTTCTCGCTTCAATAAGCACACTCTCAGGCACCGGGCGGAGTTCGCTGAAGACTTTTTCGGCGAAAAGTTTGCTTATAGTATGCCGTCGGAACAACCGACAACTCATATTTCTAAGAAACGGAAAGACCGGGACTGACCTCCTCGGCCTGCGACTTCCACCAACTCCACGCCAAAACCTACCGCGAGTGCTCCGGTTCCCTCTGAGGTGGTTATTCCACCGCTTGAAACCGAAGACACCGCATTACCGATACCTCCGACACCGGAGGCCACACCGACGCCAATTATTGATTTTCCTCCGGATACTGACACCGGGGAAATGCCAGAGACCATTGCTGTGGATAAAGTTACTCCTGCACGTGGGGCAGCTAGGCCGCCCATGTCTATGTCTATCAAGGCCTACACACGTGCTAAGGCAGCAAGCCAGGCCAAGCCTGCAAGCCAGGCCAAGCATCCCCCTGCTAAAACCTTGCCTCAGACAAATCCTGAAGCTCAGATTATGTCCTTGGCTGCAGACTTAATTTCCCTGATCAGAGGCTCCCAGGCCCATCCTGAAAGAGGATCTCAGCCTCCTCCTGATAAGAGGCCCAGGGTAGAGCCACCTGACCCCCTTTCTTCAGATGAAGATTCTGGGAACTCTGTCCATTCTGAATCCCAGGAAGTCCCTTTTCAGACTTATGAGGATTCGGATGCAGAGGACTCCATTCCCTCGGCCTCTCCACCTGAGGACATTTTTTTTGGGGAAGTTCTGCATTCTATGAGGAAGCATTTCCAGTGGCAAGGCCAGGAATATTCTGATTCCAGGAAGCGCCTTCGAACATTCCTTAAAAAGCCACAACACAGACCTTTAGCAATTTCTCCTGTGCTTGATGTGTTGAATGACCTTTACTCTGACTCCAGTGTTACTCCTGATTCTCTGCCCCCAGCTCCTGTCAAGCCAGACAGATATTATAGGGTCCCAGAAACCCATTCCCATTTCTTTAGGGCCCACTCTGTAGATTTAGAAACTATTGCCCAAGGGCCTAAGGGGGTTTCGGCTACCACTTCCAAAAATCCTTTGCCTTCCGACAGGGAGGCAAGGTCCTTAGAGAGATGGGGGAAGAAGGTTTACACCTCTACTACCTTAACTATGAGAGCTCTCAATTGTCTGATCCATATGTTTCAATATCAGGATTCTTTGTTGGATGATTTACAGAAAAAATTAGCCTCTCCTGAACCTTTAGATAGAAAATCTCTCCAGGAGGCTGTTCATAACTCTCAGCAGGTTAGTAATCATTTTCTGCAGTGTGGATATGATGCATTGGAAGCTTCATGTAGGGCTGCTATGACAGGAGCGGTCATTCGTAGGCATGCATGGTTAAGAGAGCAGCCTTTACCAGATCATGTTAAGGCAAAACTTCTGGATGCACCTTTGGAAAAGAACAAACATTTTGGTGATAAACCTAAAGAGGTGTTAAAGTCCATTGAGGAAAAAGCCAAGTCAGTTCAAACAGTCAAAGAGTTCCTTCGGGTTCAGCCCCCCAGATTCAGCAGGAACTGGCCTTCTAAAAACTGGTCCTTTCCTAACACTGAAAGATTTCAAAGGGGCAAGAACAGGCGTGCCTGAGGGAGAGGGCAATATAGAGGATCCTACAGGGGACGCCAATGGCAGCCAACAAACCAAAGAGGTGACACAGGGGTTTCCCTGGTCACTCAGGGACAATCTCAATGACTTTGCTCTAACTCCACCGACCAAGGAGCAAAAGGAAGCTCCTTTGGGCGGAAAATTATCTCTGTTCTCAGACAATTGGCACAAACTGACAAAAGACAAATGGATATTGGACATTATAGATCATGGTTACAGGTTCCATTTTCATACCTTACCAAGAAAGCAAGGCATGCCAAATCTTCCACAAAACCAGAAGGCAGAGGCTATCAAACAAATTTCTCTGCTTGCTCAGATCAGGGCAATAGAAAAAGTTCCTCAGCAAGAACAAGGTCAGGGATTTTACTCAAGACTGTTCCTTGTTCCAAGAAAAGAAAACCAATGGAGACCAATACTGGACTTGTCCGCTTTAAACACTTTTCTCATAGCACCAAAGTTCAAAATGCTGACTTTACAGCAACTCCTTCCCATGCTGGGCAAGGGGTCTTGGCTGATTACTCTGGACCTCAAGGAGGCATACCTGCATGTCCCTATCAGACACAGCTGCAGAAGATACCTCAGATTTCTTGCAGGGCCAGAGCATTATCAATTCTCAGCATTGCCTTTTGGCTTATCTACTGCGCCCAGAGTATTTACGAAATGCCTGGCATCAGTAATTGTTCATTGCAGACTGCAGGGGATTCAAATCTACCCCTACCTAGACGACTGCCTCATACAAGCGGACAACGAACCAACCTTGACAAAAAACTTGAATTATGTCATAAACTTGCTACAGGCTTTGGGATACACAGTCAACTTTCAAAAGTCAAGACTTCTGCCATCCCAGCAAACAACCTTCTTAGGTGCCAAACTAGACACAGCCTCTCAAATGGCTTACTTGACAGAAGACAAACAAGAGCAGTTAACTCATTACTTCAAAAATTTGGCAAAACTCACCCAGATGACTGCAAGGAGATTCCTACAGGCCCTGGGGTTCATGGCATCTTGCATTCTCCTGGTTCCACTAGCAAGACTGCACATGAGAAAACTTCAATGGTATTTAAAGAGCTTATGGTCCCAACACAACAACAACCTAGAAGCAATTATCCCACTCATTCCATGTCTTCAAAAGGAATTTCTATGGTGGGCCTCAGCAAGTCAGTCAAATACAGGCATGCCGTTCAAAAGACCTCAGACAACACATACCATTACCACAGATGCCTCAGACCAAGGATGGGGGGGGCGCACATGGAGGGCAGATGTATTCAATGACAATGGAAACCACAGGAAGCACATCTGCATATCAACCAAAAAGAAATGTTGGCAGTAATGCATGCCATCGAGGCCTTTGGTCATCAACTTCAACAAGGCCATCTTCTAATAAGGACGGACAACACCACTGTGATGTGGTACATAAACAAGCAGGGGGGGGTACGCATTCTTACCCCCTTTGCAGGCTAACAGTGAATCTTTGGGAAAAATCACTGAGTCTAAACATACAGCTGCAATCCCAATTTGTTCCAGGCAAAGACAATGTCCTGGCGGACAGTCTAAGCAGAAATTTCCTGGACCCACACGAATGGAGGTTGCATCCAGACATCTTTGCACAACTAATCTCGGCATGGGGCAGGCCAGACATAGACCTATTTGCCTCACAACTCAATCATCAGCTACAAAAGTTCTGCTCAAGGACCTATCACCCCCAAGCATGGAAGATAGATGCTCTCTCATTCAACTGGAGCTCCCTAATCATCTATGCATTTCCACCTCTGCCACTGATGACCACAGTGTTATTAAAGATCAAAGCAGAACAGCCAAAGGGGATCCTAATAGCTCCGGACTGGCCGAGACAGCACTGGTATCCACTACTATGGAGCATATGTCACAACACATCGTGGGCCCTTCCCAAACGGCCTCAACTGTTGACTCAACACAACTTCAGGACAGTTCATCCCAACCTCCAGACCCTACAGCTAACAGCTTGGAAGATCCCATAAATAACCTAAATGTATCTCTCTCCAAGGAAGTTCAGCGGATACTAACAGAAGCTCGCAGACCATCCACCAGAAGGGCTTACTCAGCCAAATGGAAGAGATTCCACATTTGGAATACCAACAGGGGTCAAGATGCATCAGTTCTGAGCATCCCACTCATTCTGGAGTACTTGGCGGAATTGCTAAACAAGGGACTTTCATATTCCTCCATAAAAGTACATGCTTCGGCTATCTCAGCTAGGTACAACACTGATCCACCTGTGCTCTCACAATCTTTGCTTAGGCAATTTCTAAGAGGAATCAAGAATATAAAGCCTCCCAGAAAGGCACCAGTACCAGCTTGAGATCTCAATTTCATGCTAGAAAAATTGACTCTACCTCCCTTCGAGCCAGCAGCTTCTGCGGATATACAATTTCTTTCCTGGAAGACAGCTTTCCTGTTAGCCATTACATCAGCAAGAAGGGTTTCGGAATTACAGGCTCTAATGGCAATACCACCGTTCATAATTTTCCACCGAGACAGGGTCTCCTTACGAACCAATCCTACTTTTCTACCAAAAGTGGTATCTAGGGTCTCTCTAAATCAAGCAATCCACCTGCCTACCTTCTTCCCCAAACCTGAGAACAAAGGGGAAAGACTGTTGCATACTTTGGACATACACAGACAACTTCGCTACTATCTAGACATAACCAAGACCAGTAGGAAGTCTGATCAGCTTTTTGTAGCCTACGCTCCTGGAGTACAAGGAAAAGCAATTTCCAAACAGACAATTTCAAAATGGATTGGACATTGCATCAGATTTTGTTATTCCTTCCATGGAAAGAGTGTACCAGCCAATATCAGACCACACTCTACCAGAGCTACAGCCACCTCCACAGCCTTCTTAAGAGGGGTGCCTACAAAGGAAATTCTAGAAGCTGCTACATGGAGCTCTGTGCATACATTTTCAAAACACTACAACCTCCCTTTGTTTTCCAGATCCAGAGCAGGTTTTGCTACTGCAGTCCTGCAGGGATTACTAGCTATACCATCCTTATCCTAGAGCATACCACCTCCCCCAGCTAAGCTATGGTATTCAACCCATATATTATGACTGCAGTTGCAGTCTTGAAGGACATAGTACAGTTTTGTACCTACCATAAATGTAGATGTCCGATAGATATGCAACTGCAGTCGGGTTTTCCCTCCCTCCTTCCCCTCTATGCCTTGGGTCCACTCCTCTCCCTGTTATCCTTAGCTGGGGATATCTGTTATGGTGTATCTGTTTATTGCTTACTTATTTGTCTGAAAACCTATTTTTGCCTTACAAATTTGATTTCAGCCTTCCTTGGAGGGCACCTGGCATCTGGGGCAAGAAACACTGAAGAAGATGGCATCGGCTGATGCTTATGTACTCCAGCTGCTGTGACGTCGGAGAGAAATGCAACATCAGCCGACGTCGGACCCAGACTTTGGAATCCGGCCGACCGAGGGCTGCCTGAGGCAGGACAACCCATATGTTATGACTGCAGTTGCATATCTATCGGACATCTACATTTATGGTAGGTACAAAACTGTACTTTTTATCTATGTGTCATATTACAAATTTATTGAAAATACATTCATATTAAATAATTCAATAAAAATATTTAAGCAAAAAATAAATAAATACATAAATAAATATCTTGGGCCATCCTTACTAAAAATAGCAACAGAAGTCATGCTTTTTACTTGACATCAAAAGTATACTAACATTTCCTAATGAGCCAATGGTCATTTGTCAATGTATAAAACAGACCCTCTAAGTACAAGTGAGGTAAAATAACTGACTCAGCAAGACGCTTTTTTATTGTTGATCTGCAGTCAAATACATATGTTCATCAGCATGTGGCGAAATACTTAGCTTGATTTCATCTTGGAATAGTGTCATTTCATGTCTTCCCATTTTGTTTTTGCTCAACTAGAACGCATGTTGCAGTCTTCTGCAGTGTTCATTCCTACCAATGTAAAGCTACTTAAATTAGGAAACTCTGTAAATATTGTGATTACATTTCAGATGTTCTGTACTGCTTTTACACAGCTGCTCTTCAAGATGTCTTTTCTTAACCAAGCTAATGAAACGGGACCAGTTGTTACTCTGCTGTTAATAAATGTTTAATTACTATTCTCATGGTGGTAATTGTTAACTAATGATGTGCTTTTGAAGTAATTTTTAGTTAATTGTTGCCATGAAGAGAATGCTTACTAAGAGGTTATCACAGTTAGAGCATCCATTATTTCTTACAGTCTATAGTTCTTATGCAGATTGCTTTAAAAGAAAGACACTTCACAGATTTTTTAGCTATATGACTAGAGTGTTAGAAATGAATTCCACAGTCCTTTCTGGTGTTTTGCAGTAGCTAGGTCCTAGAATATTAACTGAGTGGTGTGCTCTGAATTCCAAGATCTGATAAGAGGAGGTCCTGTTTCAGTATGCTTTAAGACTGATGCCTGCAAGCATTAGGACCACTTGGCAGGTCATACTTTTCCAGATAGACTGTAATCCTCCCTTTCCTATTTTGCATCACTCATCTCTCCTTCTCGAGTTCTATTTCAACAAGCCATTAAGACAGTCAAAACAAAACTGCACCAGGCTACCTTTGTGAAAACGTCTTTTGAAATAATGTGAAAGTGTTTGTACGAGGAAGAGTTATTTTTCTCTTAAATCTTCTTTTTTAATTATGAGGACCCTTATTTTGTTTTTTTAATTCAGTCATATCTTAAACATTGGTGCTTTCTGTCACAATGTTCTTTGTTTAGGAATTGTACCTGCTTTCGAGCCATTCACTTAGCAAAAGGTACAATTATTTTCTGTAATGTCTTGAAGATACCTGTAGTTTTTCTCACTGCCCCTTTTGTATGAGGTTTAATAAGACTAAACACCACAATTGTTGAAATGTGTTCCAGACCTTTCTTGTTTCAGTGTCATTGCCAGCTGTTCCAGCACAGTATCAGATTGACCAATCTTTTGACTCTTTTTTTTCACTTTAACAGTATTGCGTTCTCAGATGTTTGCCTTCCCAAAAATAAGACTTCAAAACCTTCCTTCAAGAAAGTTTTTTCTTCACTGTTCTATGTTTTACCTCCTGTTATGGAAGTAGACACTTTTTCTGCTGTCTGTCAGAACCTCCTTACTACCCCTGGACTGAATCCAGGCCTCATTTATGGCTGAAGAGGAGCTTAATGTTTTGTAGGGGGGGTGTCACACTGCTGTTGAAGTTATTTTTCTTCCTATGGCCTGATGTTCTTTGTGTTTCACTGTTGCAGTCATCACTTGTGGGTTATCCCTGCTGGGTAACCCTTGGCCGGCCCGAATACCAGAGTAAAGGATTTCCCTCCTGCGTTCACTGTCTGAAGTGTGAGGCTGATATCAGGTCATCAGCGCTATAAAATGAGGCAGCCGACACCATTACAACAGTCTTGCATGCTGTGGTGCCCAAAGCAGAAGCAGTACGCGAGTGCATCGGTCGCCCATTGCCAGAGTGAAGGAGTAACCATCTAAAGCTAAGTATCCTATCGGGGAACCTTTTCTTGCTTTGAACCGATGTCAGAGAAAATCAATAATTGTCTTAGTTGTGAACAGATCCAACACTGAGACTTCCATACCCGGTGTGTCACTTGCCTAGGCCCAGACCACAACATCCCCGGTTGTCGGTTCTGTGCTTTATTTAGTGCTAGGACTATTAGGAAGAGAGCTGAAATTGTAGCTAGACACTTTAGCGAGTCTATTCATCATCGTGAAATGGCAGCAGTCAGTCAGGCTGCTGTTGATTTTCCCAGAAAAAAGAAAGATAAGGAAAAGGATAGGTATCAAAGTTAGGCCTTCTGACGACTTCAATCTAAAGTCAGCTAGCCTTCCACCCAGTACAGTTGCTGAAGTCAGTGAGGTGCCTTCGCAGCCCCTGACACCAGCCAAGGATCCATCGCAGGCCTCTACTGAGACCCATTTGGAGTAGGGTACGCCGATGAGTCCATTTTCACCTGCTGGTATGTTGGCCTTCAGTCATGCGATTGGGTCTGGAGCCACTTCGCAGGCACCGGCTTCTTTAAAGACTATTCCAATGACCAACACCTGGCAGAGACCGATGACTATGCCACAGGTAAATCTAACCATATACAAGGCCATGGATTCCACTAGGCCCAAAACCAAGACTACCCCTAAAAGATCCTTCCCCAGGGACCCAGCCACCCACTCCCTTCCACCCAGCTTGCCCCACAGTCGCAGCAGCTTCTTAGAAAGGCAGAGGATCTAATCACCATGATGAGGAAGCCAGCCCACCCAAGCCATCCCAGCAAAAAGGAAGAGGGACACTTCCCCTGAGGCTCTTTCTGACCAGGACACAGAAGGGTCAGACCTAGAAGAGTCGGACACTGAAGGACAAATCTTTGCAGCATTTGAGGTTTCAGATGCTGAGGACCCCATTCCTGCTGCCTCCCACCCGAGGACCTCTCCTTCAGGGGAAACTTTAAATTCACTCAGAGAACATTTTCACTGGGAGGCACAGGACTACCCTCAGTCAAATAAGAGACTGAGAGAGTTCCTTGACCTGCCACAGCATAAACCTCTGGTCATCCTCCCAGTCCTGGATGTGGTGGAGGGTGTCTTTCTGGAATCTGCACTCACCCCAAACTCTCTTCCACCTGCCTCAGGAAGTCAGACAAATATTATAGGGTACAAGACACCTGCAAGTATCTTTTTAAAAACCCTACAGCTGACCCAGAGGTCATTACTCAGGGTCCCAAGGGGGTTAGGGCTAGCTCCTGTAAGAACCCCATTCCAACTAATAGAGAACAGAACATTAGACAGACTAGGTAAGAAAGTCTACAGTTCAGCTAGCTTAGCCATTAGAGCTCTGAATTGTCAATTCCATATGTTTAAATACCAACAAAATGTGCTGTAGTTATTAAAACAAAACATGTCCACCCTACCAGACAGCAGTACTACCTGGGAACTAGCAGACCTCGTACAGTCCAGCTCCCAGGTAGCCAAGCATTCCCTACATTGTGGGTTTGATGCTTTGGAAGTTTTCAGCAGGGTTGCAGTATCTGGCTCAGTGATCCACAGGCATGCCTGGTTAAGGGAGCAACCTTTGCCAGATCTGGTAAAGTCCAAACTATTAGATGCCCCTCTGGACAAGGACCAGCTATTTGGACCTAAGGCTGAGGGGGTTATTAAGAAAATGGAACACAAGGCCAAAGTCCATGCAGACTGTGAAGGATTTTCTGCTTGTACAGCCTCCCAGATTCAGTAGGAACTTCCTCACAAAGCATTGGTCCTTTTCTACCCAGACAAAACTGGTCCACTGGAAGGGGAGCAGGGACAGACCTTCCAGGCACCAGCCCCAAATCCAGCAGAAATCTAGACAATGGGCCACTGTCACACCTATTCAAGGGAGGTCTAAACCCACTCTCTTCTCCAAGGACTCTCAATGCCACTCACACCTCCCCCCCCAAAGAGGCTAGGAGGAAGACTCTCCCTCTTTCTACAGAATTGGCAGGCCATCACCTCAGATCTAGGAGTCTTAAAAATGATTGCCAGCATGTACAGATTCTCTTTCAAAGAAAGCCCCAGATATTCAGGCTTACCAGATGTACCAGCAAATCAGACAGCAGAGGCAATCCACCAGATCCAAAAGTTGTATGCCCAAGGTGCCATGGAGCCTGTACCAAAGGAACAGGCCGGACAAGGGTTTTATTTCAGACTGTTCCTGGTACCCAGAAAGGAGGGCACCTGGCAACCTATTCTCGACCTATCCACTCTGAATCTATTCTTCTTGGTTCCAAAATTCAGAATGCCGACACTACAAAAACTTTTGCCAATGCTGATGCCTCAGGCTTGGCTAGTGACCCTAGATCTGAAGGATGCCAACCTCCATATCTCCATAAGGAAGTCCTACCAGAGTTTCAGAGCAGGGCACCATACTTTCAGTTCTCTGCTCTGCCTTTGGCATATCTAATGCTCCCAGAGTCTTTACCAAGTGTCTGGCTCCAGTAATTCCCTACTGCAGACAGAAGGGCATACAGATTTACCCCTACCTGGATGACTGCCAAATCCAGGCAGACACCAGGGAAAAACTCCTGCAGGATCTCACCTTCGTTCAAGCTCTCCTTACCTCCCTGATATTCACCATCAACCTGGAGAAGTCCCAATTTTACCCCGCAAGAAGGTTAACCTTCCTGGGAGCTCTGCTGGACACAGCAACGGTAACTGCCTGCCTCTCTCCAGAGAAGCAGACCTTCTTCCACTCTTACTTTTTTCAGCTGGCCCATAGAACCCACCTCACAGCAAGGAAATTCCTGCAAGCTCTGGGATACATGGACTCCTGCATCCTGCTGATTCCCTAGCCAGACTGCACATGAGGAAACTGCAGTGGTACCTCAGGAACCTTTGGTGCCAACACTCACACTCAACTGGAGTACCAGCTGCCCCTGTTCCCTGCTTAAAGAAGGAACTCTTATGGTGGGCCGAGGCGTGTACCCAAAACAAAGTCTACCCTTTATCATTCTCCCTCAGGGCCAAACCATCACCACAGATGCTTCAGACACAGCCTGGGGTGCACCCAGGACATTTGGGAACAGGAGGTTCAGGACCTACATATCAACATAAAACAAATGCTGGTGGTTCACAGGGCAATCTAAGCTTTCAAGGCCCACCTGAGAGCAGGAAGGTGTGCTCTTAATCAAGACAGACAACACAACAGTAATGTGGTACATCAACAAGCGTGGGAGGGGGTACTCATTCCTACCCCTGTGTCGATAACTATGCAACTCTGGCAGTCCACCTTAAATCTGGGACTCCATCTGATTGCTCAGTACATCCCAGGGAAACAGAACACCCTTACAGACCAGTTAAACAGAAGCCTCCTGGATCCCCAAAATTGGCAGCTGCACAGGGAGACTTTTCTCAACATCAGCAAAACCTGGGGGAACCCGGACATAGACCTCTTCACAGGCTCAGACAACTGCCAGCTAACCAAGTTCTGCTCCAGAGAGTTCCATACAGAAGCCTGGAAGGTGGAAGCCCTCTCCTTCCCCTGGAGAAACCTGTTTATGTATGCATGCCCTCCTTGCTCCAGATTCCCAGGGTACTTCTCAAGATCAGGGAGGAAGGTCCGAAGGCTATCCTCATTGTTCCACACCAGCCCAGACAACACTAGTACCCCTTGCTCCTCAGTCTGGCAAAAGAACCTCCCATGGACCTGCCTTTAACAGCAAACCTTCTAACTCAGGACAAAGGGAAGATATTGCATCCAAACCTCCCCAGACTCAAGCTACCCACATGGCTGATTCCACAAAGGCGGATGATGCTACAACCTTCAGCAGGCATGTTTTAAACATTATTAAGGAGGCCAGAAGGCCCAGCACCAGAAAGTCCTACTCCGCCAAATGGAAATGATTTACCATTTGGTGCCACAACAAAGACATCAGCAGCCCCCAGGCCAGTCTGGCATTGATTCTCCACTACCTGGCAGAGCTCCTAGAAAAGGGATGGTCATACTCCTCCATCAAAACACATGCCTCTGCTATCTCTGTCTGTATAAAGTCGGATCAGCCCATTTTTTCCCCAACATCTGTTAAAACAGTTCCTTAGAGGGGGTGGCCCACATCAGACCACCTAGAAGGCCACCTGCTCCTGCATGGGATCTAAAGTTTGTCCTGGAAAAACTGACATTGCCTCCTTTTGAGCCAGCTGCTTCAGTAGACCTGAAGTACCTTTCTTGGAAAACTGCCTTCCTGCTGGCCATCACCTCACCCAGGAGAGTTTCGGAGCTTCAGGCCCTTATGGCCACTGAACCTTTCATTATTTTCCATGATGACAGGGTCTCTCTTAGGACCAACCACTCCTTTATGCCTAAGGTGGTCTCGGATGTTACCCTCAGCCAGGCCATTCATCTACCTAGCTTCTTTCCCAACCCCCATAATAAAGGGGAAAGAATTTTGCATGCCCTAGATGTGCACAGACAGTTGAGATATTACCTGGATAGGTCCAAGTCATTTAGAAAAACTGACCAGCTACTGGTCTCTTTCACTCTTGGGGCAGAGAGGAAACCCATATCCAAACAGACCATTTTAAATGGATTTCACATTGTATCTATTTCTGCTATTCCTATCATGTAAAGAGTCCCCCTAAATCTGCTATTCCTATCATGTAAAGAGTCCCCCTAAATCCATTAGGTCACATTCCACAAGGGCAGCCAGCCTCTACTTCCACAGCCTTCCTGAGAGGGGTTCCTAACAAGGATGTTATGGAAGCTGCTACCTGGATATCAACCCACACCTTCACCAAACACTGCCAGCTGGCTACCTTCTCCAAAACGAGGGCAGGCTTTGCATCTGCAATCCTGCAGGGCATGCTGGCATCCCCTTGAATGGGTGCTTGCTTTAAGCTCCTATCGTCCTTCCTCCACCCCATTTCTCAGCTTTGGGAATCTTCCTACAAGTGATGGACTGCAACAGTGAAACACAAAGAACATAGTACAGTTGTGTACACTTACCATAAATGTAGATGATTGAGTGTATTCACTGTTGCAGTCCTGTTTCCCTCCCACCATCCCTCCTTTTTTCCTTTTCTTGGGGGCTGACACCTGTTGGGGGCAAGAAAAACTGATGTAATGGTGTCGGCTGCCTCATTTTTTTAGCCTGATGACCTGACGTCAGCCTCACACTTCAGGCAGCCGACGCAGGAGGGAAATCCTTTACTCTGGTATTCAGGTCGGCCGAGGGCTACCTGGCAGGGATAACCCAGAAGTGATGACTGCAACAGTGAATACACTCGAACATCTACATTTATGGTAAGTGTACACAGCTGTACTTTCCCTGCCCCCTCCCTCACATGCACTTGTGCTGTCCAAGGAGGTGGCATGCAGTGGGCTTGCATCACATCATCCACTCCTCTGCTTACTACTTGGCCATCGCCTCATTCCAGTTTATAGACAGCACTCCCCATTTTGCCTCAGTCTTTACTAGGGATCAGCCATGGAGGTGTGCCCAAGCATGCACACATTCCCCATTCTCCTTGCCTGCCCGGAGTCACCTGGGCTGTAGTTAGGTTTGTGGCAGCTTTGTGCCAAAGTTATTTTTTTAAAGAATTCTGTCTGCTTTCTGGTTGTACTTTCAAAGTTTCAACAGTTATTGTGATTTGATTGACTTTTCTAGCTGCTCAAGTCTCTCCTATTCAATCAAGGCCTGTCACATCTTAGTCCTTTCACCTTTCCCCATTTAGTCCCAGTACTTATTATGACAAATGGGCTGAAGCAGTTCATTGTTTTTAGGCTAGGCTTCCTATTGTTTTTCCCCCTGTCCAGTTGCATGCTATCAGGAAGCATTCATTTCTCTCTAGGAGCAACCTTTTCCCTGGCTCTCATGTTTCTAGCACCAGTTGCTCCATCATTGGCTCATGTATCTGTATTGCTGGATTTGCTGTTGCCTATGGTAATTTGAGCTCCTTTTGATTGTTTTCTCACACATCTTTTTTTTTACTCCAGTGCCATATTTATTTATTTATTTTATTTTATTTTACATTTGTTAACCGGGATTGTCCAACTGAGCTGAAGAGCCCTTTTTCAGCGGTGGCCCGGGGAGAAAAGCTCCAACATATTATACAATTTTCATTATAAATTAGCATTAAACAGCAATGTTACAGGATTATTACAAGGCATTAATTAGCAATACAGTGTTATACAGTGTCAATAATCAGGAGTATAGCATAACTATTTCAAGATGTATAAAAAGAAATATGTCATTAAGATGAGTATAGTTTTTGGGGTAAGTGGTTAAAAAAAACAGTTTTATCATGATGTAGTTGCATGAAGGCAAGACAATTACAATAGAATGTTTCTCTGAGTCAATTTGCTTAATAGATTTTAGAAGACAGTAGGAAGAGTATTTCCAGTGTCAGCAGTAATGGTACCCATCTATTTCATGCTGGCAGCAGTATCTTTGGTGCTTTCATTTATGGCATCAGCAGTCGAAGAATCTGACTCTGTGATAACTGTGCTGGACCATTGGATCCTACAGTACACATTCACACCTGATCCTGATATTTCTGGTGCCAGTTTTATGCCATTATTAGTAAGATGGACACAAACTTGGGCTCCATTTACAGGCATTCTGGTATAATGCATTTTAACCTGTTAGAAAGATACCCAGTCAGGTTTCATCGCAATAGCAGGCTCACCAGCTTTCTCTTGCCCCTGTATCTAACCCCCAGGTCCTCTGCCCTTCTCAATAAAAAACTTCTGAATCCTCAGACAGTGAGTGCCACCAGTGAAGAGACACAGGAAAGCTTTCACTAAAATAAAGCATCTTGAGCCAGGCCTTCATGAAGAGAAAAGACCGCTCTCCTCGGTCCCCATCTTTCCTGTAAACAAACAGATGCGTTGCAGTAACTGTTGGACCCTCATTAGTTAAATCTGACCACAAGTCAATCACCATTGAGCTGGCACTAACACCAGAACTCACAAAGGGTGGAGTCGGGCTAAAAACCTTCACCAAGCAAACTATACCTTCCTAGGTGAAGGTATAAATGTATTTCAAGCCCCATTCCCCAGCTGGAATTGGTAACTACACCGAATATTACATTAAAGCCCTGCACAATCACTTGTATAAGGGCATAGACTTGGCTTTACCAGAAATAATCAAAGCCAGAGCCCCAAGTAAAAACAAGCTGGCATGGTGGACATCTAGTGTCAACAAACTTTACAACAAATGGAAAAAGTTGTTGTCCAAGAAAAAACAAAGGTGAGGTACCAACAATGGAACGTAGCCTCATCAGCCTCAACAGGCAAATAAGACAACATGTCAAATTCTCTAAGAGCATCTTTGAGAAAAACTTAGCAAGCACAGCCAAGGACAGCCATAAGGTCTTTTGTAGCTATGTACATAGCATAAAATGTAGGACCCAAGCATGTGCAGAACTAGTGACCAACAGTATCGCACATACTGACCCTACTGAGATAGCAAACCTGCTAGAGGATAGGTTTGGTGAAAATTTCACTCCCTTATCCCCTCCAGACTTATCACAAGCCCTGCCCCCTCCCTTATCCCCTCCAAACGCATCACAAACCTTGCCCCCTCACACTACATATCTGAAAAGCAGGTAATTAAAGCCTTGTCCAAGGCAAAAAAAAAAAAAACAGCTTCTATGGGACCAGATGACATCTCAGGCTGTCTTCTAAACAGGCTAAAACATTAACAAGCATCAGCCTCAAGTAACCTTTTCAATCATAGCCTAACCACAGGCTTTGTATCTGAAGAATGGAGAACAGCAACAGTTAGCACTCCCCCACAAAGGTGGCCTAGCAACAGACCCAGGGAATTACAGACCCATAAGCCTGACCAGCCTCATCTGTAAGGCCATGGAATGCATTATTATGGACCTCATAAATAAAGATACAAGTGACCTTCAAACCCTGGATTCAATCCAATTTGGCTTTGTCAAGGGCAGATCCTGCCTGTTAAATCTACTGGATTTCCTAGAGAATGTGACCAGGGCCATTGGCCACGGCAAATCTGTGCACACAGCATACCTACACTTGGCAAAGGCTTTTGACATAATCCCACACTCAGGCATTACCAATAAACTTAGCAAACTGAATGTAAACCCCTTTGTTGTAAGATGGTTGCCAGCTGGCTCGCAAACCGAACACACGCTATCAAATTGGGTGACTCCACATCAACCGGCAGACCTGCCACCAGCAGAGTGCTACAGTGGTCAGTGTTGGGCCCTCTACTGTGTGGTATATATTTATCAAAAGTTCAGGCCAAAATTAAGGGGTTGTGGCTGACCACATTTGCAGAATGTAAACTAGGTGCAATTATTGAATCCCCAAATGATGTCAGTATACTCCAGGAGAGTCTTACACAGACCGACAACTGGTGTCTTAGTCATGGTCTCAAACTGAATGCAAAAAAGTGCATCATCATTCCATTCAGCAAAAACAATGTCCCTTTATACTATCAAATCAACAACAATACCCCAAGTACCTATGAAATGGTAAGGGAGCTGGGATCACAAGTTGACTGTGACCTTAACTTTGACCACCATGTGTCTACTGTAGTAAAGAAGGCTTTTTATGTAGCACACTTGATTAGTGAAGGCATCACCTTAAGAGCAAAGGAGGCTATAACTCCTCTATACTCGGCACTAATCAGGCACATCATTTAGTATAATGCCCTGTTCGGCATGTACCGTACAAAGCACAGGCAGCAGTTGGAGAGACCTTAGAGGTTTCTAACAAAGTAGATTAAGGGGACTGCAGCTTGTGCCTTACAAAGACCGATTAAAGTCTCTGTCACTATACTCTGCATCGTATATATATTTTAGGGGAGACCTATGCCTGGCTTACAGAGCAATCTCAGACCCAAACCTACTGAACTTGCTGCACATACATAAATCAAACAGGACTAGAGCTATCCGTTCCAGGGATCTTAATATGGCCTGCGACTTAATTTGTCTCCCAGCAACTGCCTTCCGGGGATGGTGCCCACAACCCTCCTGGACACGTGCAGTCATTACTAAATGCAATCCTGGGTATTGACTAGCATATCTATGGTATTACATTGGGAAGAAAAGGCTAGGCTTGAAATGCCCTCCTGATCGATAACTTAGTAAAAACTCCTATGATCCTATGAAAAGACTATAACTCAAGTATCTGTGGATTATTTAGCAAATCAGCTCTGACTTTCCTATCTCAACCCATCTCCTCAGGGAGACTACAGCTGTAGTATTACATCATCCATTAGACCTACTTGGTTGTTTCCCCACATACTAGACATATTGAGGGACACTTCTGAAATAGCTTGGGAGAACACTAACACAGCAGCTCCTGCTTCAAAAAAGGTCAACTTGCAAGAGAATAATTCATTTTGGCAGAGACTTCCAAATCAGGTACTATGTCTGCAGCAGCCCTCTATGATGCTTCCACATGGCAAACTCCTGCTGTCTAAATACCAGACATGGAGTCCAGAACAGTGGTCAGATTTGTAAAGCATTCTTTTATGTTCACTTCCTTACTTTTGCAGATGTTGAATGCCTGACCCATATGTTGTATTTACAAAGAGATATGGCAAACAAAATGCATCATGTGGCAGATAAGTTGCCAGCTGACCAGTTGAAAGATAATATTAAGACCCAGGCTGTTGCTTGTTCTAATAGAAGAAGACATATGGCCCATGCCATTTACATTGTGGAAGAGGGTGCTGTCAGGAGCTGCTACTGGTGTGGATGTGAAATTTCACCCCCTGGTGTGTACAGGACACACAGAAGGCAGTACTGCATATAGTTTTGCTGCTGTGCACAGAAGCAGCAGTAACAGTAAAAACCTGCCCCTTCAGCTTGTTTCCAACAAGGACATGGATCCATTTTTTTCATGCTGTGGTCAGCCCTAGGGTAGCAGACAGCAGCAGTTCTGACTTTACCTTACTGAACATACAGTTTAGTGGTTGATTCTCACATCATATGGACTCTCTGAAGAGACTTTACAAGGAGAGATGGGTAAGGGAAATAATTTCCAGAGCTTATGATATTTCTGTCTTCTCCCTTGATCCAGTCATTTCCCTTGCCAGACATCCCTAGTGACAAGGATGTATATTCTAAAGCTTTTCAAAAAATAAACAAAACATGCAATAACCCCCAACAGACCAGTGGGGCTTAGAATAGTATTCTATTTTTGATACCAAAGCAGACAAGGGACTCTTGGCCTGGTTTTTAGATCTTAGTGGTCTAGATGCCTTTATTCTAAAAGGAAGCCATTTGAATGGTCATAATGCAGTCAGTCCCTCTTTGTCTGTCTGAAGGAGACTGGGTGTGATCTTTGAACGTCTGGCCACCTAACTACATATCTGTATAACTAGGAATTCAAAGAAATATAGGCAGTTTTTGGTCAAAGCCAGTCATTACCATTGAAGGGCCTTTCCAGTCATTCTGATGTATCCTTACCTTGAGTATATAACATATATATATATATATATATATAAAGGGCCATCTTCAGTTACTTAGTCTCTTTACATCACCCATCATCTGTGTTTATTCTTGTATGTAATTCTGCTTTCTTTTCTGATTGCATTTTCTTCTTTCATTTGCCTAGGGCTATTTATTAAAGCATTGGAAAGTGAGTGATGTGTGAAGCCTAATGGGAAGGTGAGGGTTTCTGGAAGCCTGGGAAAGTTTTATTTGCTGAGCAGCCCAAATGCCTGTGACATCATTCCTAAAGGTTACTGTAAATCAACTCCATAAACACAACAATCCCTTAAATCCTCATTAGTAAGCACTTTGAATAATGGATTTGATCCAGCATCCATCTGCCTGTCCAGCACTAAAAACATTCTGCACAACTATGTTCTTAGTCGGTCGTTGTGATCCCGTGACCAAAGAGTCCTTTGTCTACAAACCTAAAACATCTGCTGGGCATTGTCTGTACTTGTACAAGGTTGCTAACACCTGGAACTTCTTATTTGTATCCATCAGGTCAATAACCTCCCACCCATAGGCTGGGATTTTATGAACATGGCAATGAAAGCATTTGCATTCCCTGATAAAATTATTAGGTTGATTAGGAGTATATATGAGTGATTGGAGGTGAAAATTAAAGTAGGTGGGTTCCTCTCTGATGGTTTCTGTTTGAGCAGAGGAACTGGCCAGGGTTGTCCTCTTTCCCCTTTGTTATTGCATTATATTTAGTACTATTGGCAAAGAAAATAAGGGGCTCAGAAATTCAAGGATATAATTAGTATGTTAGTCAAGAAAAGCTGACTCTGTTTGCAGATGATATTATTTTATACCTCAAGAAACAAGGAGAGACTGGGATTTTGGATGCAGATCCTTAGGGAGAATAACAGTAACCATGTAGAATATTATATTCATAAAGTAGCAGAAAGTATTCTAAGAACTAAGTCAATACGGGAATGGAAAAAGGTGATTCTGCATTTAGAGATTATTGCAATTAGCGATACAGACAATAGACAAGAGGGGGCTGGAATTTATTGGAGAAAACTGACAAAAAGAAACAAGGCATTGGAAGCAAATAATTACAGAGGGAAAGGTAAAAGAATGGGATGAGACCAAGAATTTATTTGAACTGCATGCTAGAGATTGCCTTCCCTGTCAAGGATTGATATCAGAATATAGGCAAAGAGAAGGAATTAGGGGGATCCTAAATGAAAGACCAGCACTGGTAGAGTTTTTAGTAGAATCTAGAATAGAAGTTGCTGTTAACAAAAAAATAATTAGTACAGCATACAGAATATTGCAAGATAAGTGTAAAAATCAGAGGAGGTTAGAAAAGATTGGGAAGAAAGACTGGATAAGCAATTCACAAAGAAACAATGGGGGGAAAATATGTATGTCTACCAAGTATGCAGCAAAGCTGGATCTTTGCTTGGAAGTGTTTATATAGGTATTTTTATACACCAAGTCCACTCCAAAGAAATTTCTTCAAGTAGGCAGCAAATGCTGGAGGTGTGATGAAGATGAAAGAGGTAATTGGGAACATATTTTTTGGGAGTATAATGCATTAGCAGACTTTAAAGATTCCCTGCAGACTACTCTGTCAGAGATACTGGGTGAGCAAATTGGTGTAACTTAGTAAATTATTTTTTTAAGCTATGATACAGAATCAGAATTGCCTAGACATAGTAAGGCCTTGCTGAGTCTAATCATGGTGGCTGTCAAAAAAACTAGAAAAAGAAAATCAAAGTCTAAACCAACTGTAGTAGAAGTAGTGAATATAGTAAAGAAGATAAAACAACTGCAACTGGGATCTTTAGAAAAGGGTAGGAGCAGATTACATAGAAAAAAATTGGAATTCTGGGAACAATACATGCAGAGGAGAAACTATGTTTAAAATAAGGCAGGATTTGATTGAGCTATGTAATGTTTGACTGACAATGACTGGATAGATTGTAAATGATGTATAATGTTTGCAAATAAAATTGTCAATATGGTTTGTTTTTATTCATATAAATGTATGATTGCCTTCATCATATATGATAATTTAATAAAAATGTTTCTTGTTTAAAAGAAATACCCTCCCTACCATCTTTCAAAACCACTCTGAAAGACTTCCTAGCGAAAATCTGGTTCTGTTCTTGCTCAAAACCAGGTTAAACTATATCCCTAAGTGTGAACAAGTACTTTTCATTCCTTTACTTCCTTTCTGTCTGTTCTTCACTTACTTCCTTACTTCTATTAAATTATCTTCCGACTTTCTCTAAATATACCCTAAGCCTATTTTCCCCTCACTTCATATTGCAGTTCCTGTTTGTATTAGACTAACTTACCTTTAATTTCTCTACAAACTGTGTAAAATTTATCTAAATATTAAATAATTGTCATATAACTTGTAGTGATTCTTAACCAATGTTTTTATATTATGTCTAATTTGTTATAATTATTTAAACTGCAGATGTTTTTGTTTTATTTTTGAAGATTGTAGAATTATTGTTAAAATGTTTTGTAATAAGTTGGAGCTTTTCACCCCGGGCCTCTGCTGAAAATGGGCTTATACCCAGTCGGACTTTACCAGCAATTGAATTTTAATAAATAAATAAATAATAAAATACATTTGTATTTTCCAACTGTCTCTGTAGCCAGACAGGCTGAAGTGGTTATCACGAGGCAATACTGACTACCACCTTCTACTTAAACCAGTAGATACAGTGAGAGAGGGAGAGAGAGAGTTATACAATGTCATTGGAGGCAAAGCTGTATCTCAAACCCACCTCAGATAACAAGCAAGTTGTCAGCACCACACATACCTCAGACCAAATGGATAAACCTACATATGCTGAGGGTATCAAAACTAACCTACCTAAACCACAAAAGTCTCTTAAATGTAAGCAAGAAAAAGTACCTAGAGCAACTTCACAAGTACGCATCACAGGCAGCACTCATCATGAAACATACATGTAAGAGCCACACTGACTCAGCCCAAAAGCCCACAGAGCAAACCTGCACACAGTCCAGAGTCTTAGTCATAGGTGACCCCATAGTGAAAATCACTAATGCACCCATCACCTGACTGTGCAAAGAGAGGGTCACAGTCATTGGTCTATCAGGCACCAGAATTCTCACTATATTATGTGTGCACTTGGGTTGTATACAACTTGAAATGCATCTTCTGGGACTAAATGGAGTGAGACATGACAGAGTTCTCAGAATATGTCCCTGAGCCTTGAGGAGCATTCTATTATCACCAAGAATGATGCCATACTATGGACAAAAGATTATTGATTTCAAGAACTGGCTTAGATTCTGGTGTCACTCAAAAGGGGTACGTTGTATATCAGCTAGGGAAGAGATGGTAGATAGTCCCAGTTGTTTTGCCAAGGATGGCCTTCACCTCTCCTCCTGGAAATGCCCGTTTTCTGGAGCTTCCAAAAAAAGTAAACAGAATCCAGATAACATTACGGTATTTCTGCTAAATGCTTGTAGCCTTAATCATAATAATCACCCCTAACAAGAACTCCATACTCTGGAAAACATTTATATGTGCATTATCACAGAAATTCAAGACCACTGAAAGCACTCCATCAGTGCAAGGTTTCAATGCTTAGCACACATTCAGAACCACCACAGGCAAAATTACTAAAGGTGGTGGTGTCTCAATATTCTTAAAATCATCTCCAGACTACTAAGACAAAATAATGACTCATCTATGCCCAACTTACTATTAACAAAACTCCTTATCATATTATAGGTAACTGCAAGACCCCCCCTCTATGTCCTCCTTTGCCCATAACTTTTACCTAACTAGTATGGAGTCACTATATATTAAGCCAAACAACATCATTTACCTAGGATATTTTAACTATACTTCCATAAACTGGGAGGGTTATACATACCCATACTTATATGCCCAGAGATTTCTGGACATCTTCAATACAAACTCCATGGACTCTGGTAGTCTATAACCCAACCACAGGCAATACTGTCTTAAAATTTGGTCCTTACAAATATGGGCTGCTTTGCTCCCAACCAAACATGACTTCCTCACTGGTCAAATCGGACCACAAGTCAATCACATTCAACATAAAAGTTAAGTCTGAAACATCTTCATGTACCATCAGAGATGATGCAAAGGATAATCTACTAAAACTGAGTGATGACCTGGCTACATTCTAAAGCCTCTTCTGTCTTTATAAATATAAGCAGCCTCTATGACAGAAGAAAAGAAAAAATGTATTGCACACAAAATTAAATCTAACTCTCAAAATGCCGAAAACGCTGTTGATGAACTAAACAAGGAACTCCAGACCTTGATCAAATCAACCAAATAGCCATTCGGTTAAAGGATAACTAAAAAGCCTTCTTTTATTATGGTAAAAGTGTCAAAAAAACAATGTCTGGCATTCTGCAGAACTAATACTAAATGGTATCACATAATCATACCCAGAGGACGTAGTTAATGTACTAGTGGACAATTTTTCTCAAACCTAACCCCCTCTCCCCTTCAGTATTCTTAGATCACATACCTGCACACACACACCCCACTCAAATCTCCCAAGAAAAAGTTCTCAAAGTACTATCTATGAGGCCAGATAACAGACTAGGCTGCGTACTGGTCAGCCTGAAACATTACATGCTTGATCCCCTGTAGAAGCTATCAGCCTCTAAATGTTCTTGAAAGATGAATGGAAGACAGCAAGAGTCATTCCCTTGCACAGAGATTTGACTTTAACTGAACCGTGTAATTATAGGCCATAACTCACTAGTTAAGTCTTATCTGTAAGGCTAAGGTAAGGATCATTATGGAATTAATAAACAAGGGTGGTATAGGTAACACACAGACTATACCCAACCCTGTTTGGATTCATCAAGGGGAGGTCCTGCCTACTTCACCCGATCGACATCTTCAAAAAAGTTATTGAAGCTATGGATATGGACAAAACAATGCACCCTGCATATTTAGACCTCACAAAGGAATTCAAAAGCATGTAACACTCTGATATTGTATATAAACTCTGCAAGCTAAATGTTAATCCCTGTGTAACTCTGATATCAAATTCTCTCACAAATAAAACCCAGGAAGTTAGAGTGGGCAGCTGTACCTCCTCCAAAAGAGCTGTCACTAGTAGTTTACCCGATGGTTCAGTCCTTGAGCCACTGCTCTTTTGCAATTACTTTTCAGAGTTCAGAGTTAATGTCATTGGTTTGTGTCTGACCAAGCATGCAGATGACTAAAAACTTGGTGCCGTTATAAACTCCCTAGAGGTTACCAAAATCCTCCAATAGGGCCTGTGCCAAACAAATAACTGGTGTTAAAACCATGGATTAAAACTAAATACCAAGAACTGTTTAATTATATCCTTTGGCAAGTGTAGTTCTCCTTGTAACTATTATTGACAACACATCCCCGAAAATTGATCTTGTAGTTAGGGATCTGAAAACCTATGTTGACAATGAGATGTCCTTTGATCACCACATACCCACTGTTGCAAGGAAGTCCTTTTTCATTGCATAGATTTTTGTCTAATGGTATTGTGTCCATATCTAGGGATGTAATTGTTCCATATTAGGTCGCTCATTGAGTAAAATGCCCCTTTCAATATGTATCAGTCTAAACACTTGTCACAATTGGAATGACCACAGTGCTTTCCCATTAATAAAAATAAAGGGCCTAAAACATGAAAATGATGTAGACAGTCTCAAAGCCTTGTTCCTCTTGTCCGTATGGTACAGGCTACTGATTGGTGACCTCTGCCTTGCATATATTGCTTCAACAGACCCTTTTCTTTCAGGCCTGATATACATTCACAAGTTCAATGCTATCACAAACACCCATTCAAAAGATCTCAATGTCTTTTACAAAATAAATAGAATGCATTGAAGGGATAAGTTTGTATCACAGAGATGACTACTTCTGCGGAACTGTCTGTCACTCCAAGCAAAGCAGAGTATTTCACTTAATCTTTTCAAATGTAATTTGAACAAATGGATGGGAAACTGCAAATTCACCCCTGGTTTAGCACTCCTGTCACTCATGGATAGGGGAAACGTATAAATGACCCAACACATCTTTGTTCATCCAATATCTGCATGTGAATTATATGGGCTGTAAACTACCATGGGAATATAAGACTAGGCTTCTTAAGATCCTCATAGATCAGTAGCCTAGTAACTATCTGTGAATGTAAAACACTTGACTGCATTCTTCTCAAGCATAACTATTTTTAATAATGCATTAACTAAGTTCATATAGAATGTTTTTTTTAAACAAGAAACATATTTATTAAACCATCACTTACTTCATAATCTGAGGGTATGAAGTTTGTTGTAATGCTTTAGTGTATATTCTGCAGTTTTTGAACGTGGACTTGTTTACTGATATATGGCTAGCTCAAAGTTCTTCATTGAAGGATGAGTGCATGTGTCCTATTCTGATCTGTGCCCTCTAAGAAAAAAGCACCACCCTACCATAATTTATTAGCTAGTACCATTCTTAGGCTTTCATTAACATAACTGTAATCATGTTGATTGGCATAGTAATTATGAATGTGGCTGTTAAATGTTTTGCTCCAGAAATAAAACCGTCATTTGTGCCTTAAACTTTTCTTAAGGTATAATGTCACACTCTGAGATTTATCTTTTAGCACCATCCCATGTGGTGCATAAAGTGATGATTAGCATTTTTGAATGATTGACTAACGTTTTTCCTCTAACATTTATTAAATTCCAGCAGTTGTTAGCTTTGTTTTCCCCATGTTAATGCAACTGAAAGTTGATCTTTAGCTTCATTGATATCAACTTTATGAAATGCGTTCATAATCTTTAACGGATTTGTTCTGCACAGGTGGAGAAGGAGACCTTAGCTGATGTCACTGAGGGAAATTCTAAATATATTTTGGCTGAGGTTTGAATAAAAAGCTAACGAGGCTTTTTGTTCAAAACACGGTCCAAATAAATATGAAGTGATCAGTGCAAGTTGCATCACTGCAGTTAACTCATTGTTTGCAGTGATGCACTCTTATGGGTGACAATACACTTTAAATTATAAACAAAACAATTAAGTTAAGAAATGCATCGTAATTGTTAAAAGGTATCCTTGTAAACACAAATCAAAATACCAGTAGTAGTTGTTATAAATGGGATATGCTTATTTGCACAAGGTGCTTTTGGCTGAAGTGTGGTTTTGTGTATTGATGTATGTGGGGACTCATGAGAGTAAATTACGTGAGAGTTTTTTTCTTTTATTGCTGAATGAAGAAGACATTCTTAATGCAATACTGCACCTGTAAATGTTTGAAAAATGCATCCTGTCAGGTGATTTTACAAGCCGTGTGATTTACTTCAGTACTGATAGAAATATGCGGTGGTGGTGCTGCTTTAGCATTGTCGCCTCAGAGTAAGATGTTGTCCTGTTCGATTCTTAACTAGCACGTCTTCTGTGTGGAGACTTGTGTAAGTGGGTGTGCCTTCGTTGAAGGCTGTGCGTCAGGGCTGGCAACTTGGCACGTAAAAATGTACTGCCAATCATTAGCGGACCGGAGTTCCGCTGTGGCGACCCCTAACCGGGAAAAAGCCGAAAGAAAGAAAGACTGATAGAAATATGTGATTGTTGGACCCATCCTTCACTGGGCTGTAAGCAGATTGATGAGTTACTGGTATTTCATGGTCACCTTGAAACCTGTTAAGCAAATAATAATCTGCAGCTTATATCCTTGTGGGTTTCTTTTCTCTTCGTATTCCATCACTCATAATGTGACCCAATCCTCTTTTTTTTTTTTTCCACTGAAGGTCATGTTTTAGGCATTAGGGGCACTTGTGTCATCCAGGTATTTAGCAGGTGAATTAATAGGGTCTATATTATACCATCGAACACTTAAAGTGAAAGATGATTAATCAACCCCATGTAAGCGAAATCTTACAATGTCGAAACCTCAAAACAGCGATTTTTTTCCAAGGGAAAAAAAAATCACTGTTCCAAAAAAAAAAAAAAAAAAAAAACTTTAAAACATTACATAAAGTGGGGAGCTTCACACCCCCCTATTTAAATATACCAACTCAGAGATCACACTACAGTGCCGAAAACAGCAAAGTACCAGAAGCGGACAAGCAAATTCTTTCCCAGGGAAAGAATTTGCTTAAAAGCCGCTAAGCTATTTTGCCTTTTTGCTGTTTTATGTTCGATCAAGACGCATTTGACAAAGTGTCTGCGATCATAAAATAGGAACACAATTAATAGGGCAGCCATGAGTTTATCAGCCTGTCTTACTACTTATTGATTCATTTTATTGTCTTATTTTCTGCTGAGTTTTTAAAAGGGAGTTGGCAGCTTTTAAATGAACTTAGGAAGTCAAATGTGTCTTTTTTAAGTTATGGTATAGCCCCAGTACAGGTTGTTTGTGGCATGTGACAGAGGGTTGTCTAAGCATAGAGAGGTGTTCTCATTTTTGGTTATATAAAAACTGTGTAAATGCATGTTTTTAAACATTTTTATTAAATTATTACTTAAGACATAGGCAAACAAGCATTAACAAAAAACAAGCCATATTAACATTTTCATCCATTTACATAGATTGTGCATTGCACATCTTTTCTTTGGAACCAGCATCAGTCCAACATTACATAAATTGCTGAATTCCTGCCTTTCCTTAAACCTTCCTCCTCCTCCTGAATGTTATTTTGCATGTATTGTTCCCACAATGTCCATTTATTATTATGTGATTTGCTTTTCCCTTTTCTAAAGATCTCTCGTCCAGTTCTTTTATCTCTTTTATAATATTTAAAACTTCAAATACAGTTAGATTAGACTTTGATTTCCATTTTTTGGTAATTGCTTTTTTGGCAGCCAACAGAATTAAACTTAATAAGGGCTTACTATGTCTTCACAGTTCAAATCGTGTGTCCCATCTCCAAAAATCATTTCCTTAGTTACAACCATTTGCTTACCCAATATTTCTGACAGAGTACTCTGTAGAGAATTTTTAAAATCTGCCAACTCATTATACCCTCAAAACATATGTTCAAGTTACCTTTTTCCTTCCCCATCATACCTCCAACATGTGCTATCTACCTTGGAAATTTTTTTTGAAGTCTGCTTGGGGTATAAAAATACATATGCAAACACTTCCAAGCAAAGATCCTAAACCATCTGGACTTTGTTGCGTACTTTGGAGCCATACATATGAACCTCTTTGTTTTTTGTAAATTGGTTTTCCAGGCTCTCTTCTCAGTCTTTTCTAACCTCCTGTGATGTATTCTTATAGTTATCAAGCAATATTTTATATGCCCTTCTAATTATCCCTTTCGTAAAATCAGCTTCTGTTCTAAATTCAACTCAAACAGAGCAGATCTTTAACTTAAGGTTCCCCTATCACTTTCTCTTTGCCTGTACTCTGATATCATTCCCTGGCCTCATCCCACTCTGTTTCCTTTCCTGCTCTCGTTATTTACTTCCAAAATCTTGGTTCCTTTGCCAGTTTCCTCCAATAAATTTCAGCCCTCTCCTGCCTATTTTCTGCTCCCCTATTTGTTGTCATCTCTATTGGTAAAATCTCCATTTTCTATTCTTGTGTTGACTTAGTTCTTAGAATACTTTCTGCTACTTTATGGATATAATATTCTGTTGGTGGTTATTTTTCTTAAGGGTTTGCATCCAAAGTCCACTCTTTATTCATTGAACTTCCTTCATACTTCACCATCACCCCTTTCCATTTTTACTTATAATCTTCTGCTTGTGTTATGTAGATGAGCCTTAAGTGTGTAACTTTACAGTCTTCCTTCAAATCAGGTAATCCTATGCCACTATTTTCCATTGGAATGGTCAGTTTATCCCACTTTTAACTCTTGCCCTCTTCCCCTTTCAGGTAAATTTCTTCAACCCTTTATTAATTGTTGTCCACACCTCTTCTGGTTGATAAAAATATGCCTGACCAGTCGATAAAACTAAAGGGACTAAAACCATTTTCACTGCTTGTATCTTACTATCCATATCCATGAATAAGAGCTTGCAGTGTCTCAATTTGTGTATTATCTTTTGTTTAGTTTATTACCACATATCCTTAGCTGCCTTTTTAATCCATACTCTAAATACTTTACCTTATCATGTCCCCATAAATATGGGTATTGCTGAACCAATTCTTGTGTGGGTAAATAATTTATGGTTTTAGCCTTTGTTATATCTTTATTAATTTTATATCCTGAAACACTTGAAATTGTCTCAAAATGTTCCATAAGACTGAGATGTCCTTATTTGGATTTATTAGGTGCAAAATAATATAATATGCAAGTTAAGACAACTTTTCTGAATTACCATACCAATTAAAATCTGCATTTCTGAGTCCCTTATTTTCTTTTCCAGTGGCTCTAAATTAAACAAAATAGCAAAGGATAAAGAGCGCACCATGCTTGATTCCTCAAGTCAAAGGATAAAGAGCGCACCACGCTTGATTCCTCAAGTCAAAGGGTAAACAGCACACCACATTTCATTCCACAAGTCAAACAAAACCTATCAGAGAGGAACCATCTCACTTTAATTCTTGCTTCAGATCCTTCATATATTCCCCCAATTAACTTTATTATCATAGCAGGGAATGCAAATGCTTCTGTTGCCCTACTCATAAAATCCCAGCTTACTTTGTAAAATGCTTTGTCTGCAACAAGACTCACCAATGACCGTGGTAATTTTCTCATATTTTGCTAACCTGTGGATCGTCATTGTTCTGTTACTAGTGTCAAATGTTTGCATCCATGCCACAATACCACATTGATCCCTATCTATCAATTTTGGCATCAACTCTGCCATTCTCTTAGCTAGTATAGACATAAACACTTTATAATCTTGATTTAGAATTGAAAAGGGTGTATATGAAGTTGGGTCTGATGGGACTTTATAATCTTTAGGCAATACAGCCACCAAAGGTTTCTTCTAAGACATTGGTGTTTCCCCTCCTTTTAAAATAGAAAGTGGTCAAGGATAAAAGAGGGGGACCCTAGGAAGAATTGGCGGAGACTCCGAATTATGGTGGCAGAGTGTAATGCAACTGTATTCCCAGGAATTAACAAACATGTTTCTATTAGTAGTATTCTCAGGTTAAAAGCTTTATATGCTGCTAGATGATTATTCGCTTTTTAGATTCATTTGTCTTTAATATATGTGTTTTATTTAGAATTGTTCTATAGCATTAATATAGTTTTATTAATTTAACAGAAAAAGTTTAGTAGGTAATGAATTTGTATTGGTTGGGGAGTTGCAGGTGATTTTAGTTATCAGTATTTTGTGTGTAATTTGAACTCTGATGAAGTCTTGTGTTATATGCAGATGAAAGTGCTTAGCTGTGGAATAAATCTGTTCTCTTTTTATACATCCTTCCTGTGTCGTTCTATACTTTGGTGCACTTGTGGAAACTTTTTAAAATACTTTTAAATAAAATCTTCCAGATCTTTATTGCTTTCTTTCCTCGTAACTTTCAGACTTCCATAGGAATACCATCTATTCCTGGAGACTTTCCTGACGATTGATTATACATCACCATTTTCATCTCATCTCTTCCTGTTCCTGTCTTAACTGATAGTTGTTGAGCCTCATCTGTCTCTAATCTTGGCATAATTAAGTCTTTCATAAATATTCCAGTTTATACTCTTTCTTGCTTTCCACATTTTTCTGCTTTATGCAAAGTTTCATAAAATGTTTGGAATATCTCTAGTAACCCTATAGGCCCTCTTTTTTGTACGTCTTGTTATAGGCTCCTTAAGTTTGGTGACAACCCTTTCTACTTTCTGTTACCTAAGCCATTGTGCTAAAAGTTTTTGTGTTCTGGAGTTATTAAAAATAGTTGCCTAACAGCAGTCTTTTTAAACTCATGCATGTTATGCAGATATTCCCTTATTTTCACTTTAGCACTTTGCATTTGCACATTTTTTTGTTCTATGAGATTTCCCTTATTCTGCAATTTATTATTTGGCAGCCCCTCTAAGTAATTCATATTACTTCTTATCCATATTTCTTTCTCTTTCACTTTTATTCCTACCCTATTTTTAAACTCCATTTTCATTTTATCCCACTCGGTAGCTATAACTTCTGAAGATATTTCTATCTTCTCTAATAACTCTCAGATAATTTCCACTATCCATTTCTTACACTCCTCTCTTTAACAAGTAGGTGGGAAAGCACCTGTCTCTCATTTTTACATTGTTACCCTATATTTTTATCTTAGTTTTTGTTGGTGGATGATCTGAAATAGTTATTATGTGTGTAGAAGCTTTCAGTTAAATGCACATATTCTTGTGAAGTCTAATTTCTATCTAGTCTAGCCCAGTTATTGTATCTTTGGGAATAATAATTAAAGTCTGTCCTGCTACTGAATTCATGTCTTCCATTTCAAATATTTTCATAAATTTCTTCGAAGAAGTAAATGCCAAAAAGAAGTGGTACTAGGACTGATCCCTGAGGGATTCCACTTGTGATTGGCTTATGTATAGAGGAAGATTCCCCAATTCTAACTTCCTGGGTCCTGTGTGTGAGCCAGTTGGCTATCTCTTGAGTATGCCAACAGTGACCCAGTGGGTTATTGTGTCAAATGCCTTGGCCAATTGAAAGTAGGCAGTGTGAACCTTTTTGCCATCTGTGACACCCCTGCACTGGCCCAGTAATCAGGAAGCCTCATTTCTCGCCATAGCACCAGTGAGGGATGTCCACATTGGGAGGATGACAAGTACACATGCAGTAAAGTACAATTTCCCTTAAGAGCACACAGCGATCATAGTCAGTTTGGGGCTGGTTTCTCCAGATCCCTAATAAGACTCCCACTGGCACAGCTATAGAGTTAATATCTCAGCTGAGCGGTCAAGCCGAAAACTCCAGCACCCTCCCTGTTCAACCAGTGCTTCGTGTCCCTGCCCAAGTAGCTGCCACACACACTTTGAGATTTGATTTATGTACAAACACAGACACACACACACACACACACACACACACACACACACACACACACACACACACACACACACTCACCTGGGAAAGGCTGGCACAGGTTTACTAGCTATTCCCCCTTCTGCCTAGACTAAAAGGTAGTTATCAATGCCACCAACCAGCTCTTTATCAGTTACTGTAAGGCCTTTACAAAGGGTGACCAATCCTACTGTGTAATGTTACTATTATCCAAATGATAAGTGTGACCAAGGCCAATGATATTTAGGAGTGGCCTGTACACTGTCACCAAATACATATGCTATTTTATACATCCAATCTCAAAAAATAAATATGTCTGCACTGACAGATAAAACTACAATAGCAACTTTGTAGTATACTGGACAAGCTGCACAAAATGCAGAGAGTTCTACACTGGAAAAACAATTAACCCTCAAAATAAGAAGGACCAAACACCTTTCAGACATCAGACTTAAGGACTTCAACCCACTGTCTAGACATACTTAGGTCTCCAGGAACTGCAAGAAGTTTCTTTTCATGTAACAGAGAGAATAAATTTGGGTTCATTACAAGGCAATCTGAATGCAAAGCTAGAGAAAAAAAGAACTTGAATGGCAGATTCAACTTAAAGCTTATTGGAAACCCAGACTCAATTGAACATGTTCCATTAAGAGCATATTCGAGTTAAAGACCATAATAACTTTTAGTAAAGGCGACACAAGTTTGTCTGTTTTATAACTATGCATGATGAGTTTAATTTTCATTTTTATCTTTAGTACGAGATGTTTAATTTTATATATATATATATATATATATATATATATATATATATATATATATATTTTTTTTTTTTTATTCATATGTAGCTTGTTAGATTTTTGAATTTTGCTTTTTCTTCCTTAGTAACTCTTAATTATCTGAGGATTATTTTAATATCAGTTTAAACTGTTCATATTTTGATGTATAGAATCAGTAATATGAACTATTTCATTAGTATATGCAAACATAATGAGATCTGAGGAAGCGCTTCACTTCAGTAACAGAAACTCTTTAAAATAATTTTTTGGTAAGCATGAATTGAGGCATGTCATATCACTTAACACAACTTCCTTTTTGTATTACTTGGACATTCACCCCTTTTTATGTGGTATTTTTGTGTGTGTATGTGTATATGTGCATGTGTGTTTATGCATGTGTACATGTGTGTACACATAGGTTTCTGTATGTGTGTATATGCATGTAGATTTGTCTGTGTATATGCAAATGTGTGTGTGTGTATGTATGTATATATGTTGTTGTTTCTTTCGGCTTTTCCCGGTTAGAGGTTGCCACAGCAGAACTCCGGTCTGCTAATGTAGATATATATATATATATATATATATATATATATATATATATATATATATATATATATATATATATATATATATATATATATATATATATATATATATATATGTGTGTGTGTGTATAAATGTATATGCATTTGTGTGTGGGGGATTTGAGAGTGTATGTTTAAGTATTTGCACATGCCGTTTATATATTTTTAGGTTTGTCTTGACTCTGTCCTTTTGTGTGGCTCATCTCTGACTCTTAATATTCCCCTTTGCTATGTGCTCTGAGCCTGATTATTTTCACATACACACCTCTCAACCTCTTAGAGCAAGAAATCAAGACAAATCCATCAATAATGGGGGATAAAGGCCCAAAAGTAGGGACACGTTTTAAATATTGCTCTTAGAAGCTTAGATAATTGATAATATTACAGGTTTTGCATTAGAATAACTTTTCTGGAGGGTATGAAGTCTGAAATTTAAATGTCTGTCATTATTTTTTTTTTTTTTTACTTTAGCCCTCAATAATTTGCCAGAAAACCACGACTTTATGAGAGATGAACTAAAAATATGAGGCAAAAATCTGGACATTCTGTGAAAATCTGTACAGCTGAGAGGTATGCACACACATCTTCACACTTGTTTTTTCTTTTAGTTTGTTTTGCTACCAACTCCGAGGGCAATCGACACATACATTTGCTAAGTCCTAATTACATCTTTCCCCTTAGCAGCATACTTATTTTTTCAGTTCAAATAACTACCATGCTCCTCCCCTCTAGCATCACAGTATTTCACATAGAAGTGAATACCACTGCCATCTGTTTTATTATTTACTAAAGTAATAAAAAAAAAATGCAGGACTAGATGTTTACAGTGTTGTTTGACACTATACCTAGCACACTGATTAACAGCCAGATACACAGTGATTTTGTACTTGCACAGATGTCTGCTCTTAATCTAAGTATGTACCACTGCCATTGAATGTGATCTGTTTATGTGCTCTTGGATTATTGCCTACATTGAAATTTACATGGCTTTTTATATGAAAAATAGAAACGTATATTTTACTTGTTACTTATGTTTAATTTAGATCTAATGAAGCTCTGACAAGGGGAGAAGCGTGCATCCTTTTTTTGTTACTACTTGTTTAACCCATGGTTTACTAAGTATCAGCTGCTTGAATCCTGTTTTCTTGCTTTTAATAAGAATGCACAGTGATCTTTAACACAGATCTTCCATTAGTAATTATATTTTAGCAAGTTATATGCCAATATCATTCCTGTACAACTAGTGTTCCCTTTTTCTTGGTTTGTTCTTTCTTAAGGAGGGTGCTTACTACCCTTAAGGCTAGAAAACTACATTTCCTCAGTACTAGAGTACTAGGTTTCTTGTGTGTGTGTGTGTGTGTGTGTGTGTGTGTGTGTGTGTGTGTGTGTATATTTTATGACAACTATCAAACTAATGAATCATGAATTAATTTCTGCAATCCTACAATATACAAGGTATGTCATGTATCAGATAAACCAGGCACCCATTTTTCTCTGTTTCCCATTGACTTGATACACTGTTAATCACCTGTCTTTTTTTTTTTTTTTTACTGAACAGGGTTTTTGTAGTTTGCATAGTTTTTTATGAGTGGAGTGGGTGACCCATTTGTAATTTTCTACTCAAGTTTTAAGATCTTTGTCTATTTTTTTTTTTCTGTAGTGTCAGTTTTTGAAGTGTTTTAGTAGCGCATCAATGATTATGTTTGCATGTGTTAGTTTTATAGCTTAGCTATTTTTTTACTTAAGGCAATTGAATCCATTTTGCCAATAATGTTTTTTTTCTGGTTGGCTAGCTATGATCAGTGATTTATTTTAATTTTTGTTCTGTTGTGTAATTGTTTTTTATTCTTTGTATTGTCTTTCTAATGTGAAAGAATGTTATTTTAAGAGGTTATTGTAGATAAGCAGTGCTTTACTGAGGAGAGCTCTGTGTGTGTGTGTGTGTGTGTGTGTGTGTGTGTGTATGTATGTGCGTGTGTGTGTGTGTGTGTGTGTGTGTGTGTGTGTGTGTGTGTGTGTGTGTGTGTGTGCGCACTCATTCATTGTGGTAGATTTGGCCCTTATTTGTCATTGAAAGGAAAGTGGTTTGGGGTTTAGGTAGGCTGATGTGTTTTTGGAATGTGCATGTATTTCTGTTTTATATACGGTATGTGAACTTTTTATTTTTAGTAACACAAAAATCACTGTTTTAGTGGTGTTTTGCTAGGGTTGATGACTCACCTTGTGTGTAGATAATCTTTTGCTGATGTAGTAAGAAAGACAACATGCAAATGCATATACACAATGTACCATGTAGATACTGTTATCACACCCTTTATCACTGAT